>NC_142514.1:49765760-50071086 GCF_057876585.1 Rhinolophus sinicus
GGACGCTTTCTTTCTGGGACTTGTATCTTGAGTAGACAAATGCAGTGATTAAATATGGTTTAAGGTCATTTATCCCAGGGGTACCCTGCTTCCCGGATCTTCCAAACAGCTCTTTTTCCTGTGCTTTAAAATTTTTGGTTATCCAGCTTGTAATAAAAGCAAATAATCAGTCTTTCTGACTCCATCTTGCTCAAGCCCGCCCAGTTCCCATAACATGTTAGCAACTTCTGCTTAGTCCTGCACACAGACATGCTAATCATCAAAGGGATGTAACCTGTAGCCTATTACTGGAACAACCTCCCTGTGTATCCCCAAGGAGATAAGGAAGGTATGTACAAAAGTGATGATTGTGTATCAAAATATTTTTAGGAACATAGTGACTGAGACCACGGTAACTGGAGTTTGCTGACCAAAAGCAAAGTACACCAATTCCCTTGGACCCTTGCTGACGTCTAGATGTCTGTGGTCATCCATCACCTCCTGACTCAAACCTCTCCTGTTCCCTCCTTCCCTTGACATAAAAGAAGCCCGAATTCTGTACTTTCTTAAGATGGTTCTTTAGGACGCTAGTCTGCCATCTTCTCGGTTTGCTGGCTTTCCAAATATAGTTGCTTTCCTTGCCCCAACTCCTTGTCACTCAACTTATTGACTGTCATGCGGGGAGTAGTTTGAGCTTTCACTCGATTACAAGCTTTCCCTTGTATGATTGTTCAGCTTGTGCACTGCATAGGGCACCATGTCTAAGAGAGGGAAAGTGTTCATGCTGTAGACCTATATTAACTCCTGTGAGAACGGGGGTAGATCATGGAGAATCTGCAAAGTCTGGCTGCATCTTGAAGCAGCAGAGGAGAGCTCTTGATGAGGCAAACTTGTATCAGCATCCAGAAATATACATTCACCTTGGAGATCTGCACACACGTGCATGTGATCTCATCGATGCCTACCTGTGCACAACGTGGCCCTGTCCCTGTGTAACCCCAGGTATTCCCTGAGGTTGCTTCTCTCATTCTTCCACTTCTCTCAGACGCTGTCAGAGCATCTGAGAACAAACCCATGTAGGCACAGTCCCCTTAGCTATGGAGTAGGGCTGAGGGCATGGAGTGTGCTACTGCCAATGGTGTGTTTCCTCCAGTATCAGGAGGTGGTTGAGAAGCCAGGGACATGGGCACATATGAACATGTAGTCACAGCTTCTGCTTGCCAGGGCCCTTGCAAACTTCCTTTAAAAGGGCTTGAAAGACCGAGGATGTGTGCCTGTATTAGTTCATTCCAGCTGCTATAACAAAATACCAACGTCTGGTGTTATACAACAAAATTCAAACAAGCAAATTTGAAGATCTAATTGGCTTTATTAAATAATTCATGAATGGGGCAGCATTTCATTCAGCAAACAGAGATACTCTGAGCACTATACACCTGAAGCTGAAGTAGAATAATACTGAATGTCAAATGTGTGTGTGTGTGTGTGTGTGTGTGTGTGTGTGTCTGTATATATATATACAGTGGATACTTTATATATATACAAAGTATACAAGTGGATACTTTAGTCAACACTGCTCAAACAGTAGTTCGCTGTAATCAGAAGTGTCTGGACGCTGATGGTAACCACTTTGAGCACCTCTTGTAATTGCAGAAGTCAAACATGACTTGTAGTCATCTTTTGTTATCGGTATATATTATTACAATTTTAATGGTTTTTTCCTTTCTTAAAATGTGTATATATTTTTTGGCACTATGTGTGTGTGTAATTATATATATGTATATATATAATATATATTATGTATTATATATTATATGTAATATATATTTCATATTATATATATATATATATATAATATATATATGTCATGGGATGTGGAGTACAGCATAGAGAATAGAGTTGATGGTATTGTAACAACTATATACAATGTCAGAGGGATAGTAGTTTGGGGGGGTTATCACTTTGTGAGGGGTGTAAATGTCTAACTATTTATTATGTTGCTTTGTATACCTGAAACTAATAAAAAAAAGAAAAATTGAAGGTTTTTATAGGTAGATTAGTTTTAGTCCAGGACGTCTTCTTTTTTTAGAGGGAAGGGGACTGAAATACTTCAGCCAATCAGAGTCAGTGAGGTGGCTCATATTCAAACCTCAGGCAACAAGATTGCTATTCCTCCTATGGGAGTTGGGGAGATGGAGAGAGCCTACATTATAGATGATCTCATTGATGTTGACCAGAAAATTACAGACTGGTTGACTAAGATTACATTTCTGATGAAAGTCGAAACTACAATTAGGTCAGATATTATGTGTAGGTTTGCTATCATGGGCTATAGCTCTAGTGGTGCCATTTTGGTCCTGTGGTTTTCTCTTTAACTTTGGGTAGCTTATAAACAACAAAAATTTATTTCACTGTTCTGGAGACTGGAAGTCAAGGTCAGGGTGCCAGCATAATTGGGTTCTGGAGAAAGCCCTCTTCTGGGTTGCAGACTGTCAACTTCTCATTGTGCCTTCACATGGTGGAAGGGAGAGGAATTTCTGCGAGATCTCTTTTAGAAGAACACTAGTCCCTTCATGAGGGCTCCACCCTCATCACCTAATTACCCCAAAGGGTCTGCTTCCGAATACCATCCTACTGTGCATTAGAATGTCAACATATGAATTTTGAGGGAGGTACAAACATTCAGACTATAGCAGTGTTGAAGCAAGAGGCTTGAGCTTTACTTCAGTCTGAGTAGGACACATATTCTTGAGCCACCAATTTAAAAAATAAGCTTGATTTATGGAATCAAAGCCACCCCCTCCTGCCCGTCCTTTAATTCCTTCACTCCTTTTCCTTTCCCTTCTCTTCACCTTTACAGGAGAGGTAGTTACCTCCCTGGTTTCTACTTTCCCCGGGTGGCCTGAGTATGGTGTTTACTTGTACAATAATAAAATAACTTAATAAATTTTTTATTTGAGGAAGGAGCATCCTTTGAAATTTGTACTAGTGGCAGTCTTGATTCTGAGCTACTCCAGACACTTCTAAAATACTTCAGCCAGTCAGAGTCAGTGAGGTGGCTCATATTCAAGCCTCAGGCAACACATCCCGTGTCATTTTCTAATATGCCTCTATTTCCTCAAAACTGTTGGAAATCCTGGTCCAGTGGAAATAGCACAGGAGTCAGGAGGAAGAGACCTAATTTTACTGATGAGAAACTCAAAGCCCAGTAAAGTGAATAGGAGGCAGGATTTACAGCAAGGCAGAGTGACGATGACAAATCCTTTTCCTCAACAACAACTGGAGAAAATGATCCAAAACCACCATTTCAGTGCTCTGGAAACTGACAAAGGCAAACAACAAAGTGAGAAACACTTATTCCTGAAAGGCTGCTGGACTTTGGGTAGGAATAATGGGCGTCTACGGCCTTCTTGCCTGGGGCTGCTAGACATCCCTCCCCCAGATCTGGTCCTATAGCGGCACCGCCAGGGTGGCGCTGCCTGGGAAACCAGCAGCTTAGCTGCCAGAGGGGACTGATTTAATTTGAAGTGGAGGGCACTGTCAGTGAAATTAGAAAACTCATAGGAAAGCAAACAGCAAGAGCCTATACAGCCTTGCCAGCCTGAGACTGTGGCCAGAGATTTAACAGGGAGGCCTTGGAAATTAGATAAGCTCTCCACACGTCACTGGTGGACTGAGAGAATGTGCACACACAAGACGTGCTGGGGGCCTAGTGGAGAGTGAAAGCTGGGGCAGACTTGAAGCCTACATACATATGTAAATATATACATCTGCAAATATATCTATATCTATGCAGATATAGATATATTTTATATATTTTTCTTTGTTTAAAATAAAATTGTATAGAGCAATAATTATGATACTGTACTGTTGGATATAGATATATATATGATAAGATATACATGATATATACATATATATCATATATATACGGGGGTGCCAAAAAAATGAATACACATTTTAAGAGATGGTCAGCATTGTTCAAGCAGTAGTTCGCTGTAATCAGAAGTGTCTGGGGCCGGCCCAGTGGCTCAGGTTGTTGGAGCGCCGTGCAACCCAAAGGTTGCTTGTTCAATTCCCACATGGGCCAATGAGCTGCGCCCTCTATAGCTAAGATTGTGAACAATGGCTCTCCCTGGAGCTGGGCTGGCCTGAGCAGCTGGAGGTCGGCCTGGGCTGCCTTGGGCTGCTGTGTGCTGCCATGGGCTACCCTGCCGACGACCGGTGACTGACTGCCTCAGCCAGGGGGATCGCAAGGCTCATAACACCAGCATGGGCCAGGGAGCTGTGTCCTACACAACTAGACTGAGAAACAACGCTTTGAACGGGAGTGGGGGGTGGGATAGGCAGAAGAAGGAGGGAAAATGTGTATGGATGCTGATGGTAACCACTCTGATCACCTCTTGTAATTGCAGAAGTCAAACAGGACTTGTATTCATCTTTTGTTATCAGTATATATTGAGCATTACAATTTTAATAGTTTTATTCCGTTCTTAAAATGTGTATACATTTTTTGGGCACTCTTTGTATAATAACAATAGCACAAAGAAGGAAGAAGGAAATAGAACTATATTGGAGCAAAGTTGCTATATTTTACCAGAATTAAGTCAGTATTAACCTGAGGTAAATTGTTGTAAGATGTATACCATAATTCTAAGAGCAACCACTGAAAAAAAACACTAAAAAATACAATTGAGAAGTAAAGTGATTGCACAGGGTCACCTGGCCAGCTGGTGGGAGCGAGACAACACCTTCCCTGTCCCTCTTAGTTTCCCATATGTCAACTCAGGGCATGAATACCAGCCATACCTCCTCACTGTTGGGCTCTGACTTTCCATCCTAGTTCCAACTTAGCTCTTTGAAGTAAGTACCCAGCATACTGCAAGCTACTCGGGCTCTGGCCAAAGTTTTAGAAAATCTGATGTGGCTGGCAGTTCACTGATTGTCCTCCTCCCCAAGAAGGACGTGGACTTGGCTGCCCTTCCCTGAGGCTGAAGGGCTCAGCAGTGATGTCAGGGAGTTCAGGTTGCTTTGGGGGCGACTTGAGTATCCCAGGATTCTCCATCTTCTTTCTATGCAGTGCAATCGAAAGAAGGCCTTACATTGCAGTCCATCAGCTGACTGTAGCCTCCTGCATTTTCTGAGGTTCCTGTTACTCAGAAGATGAATTTTACCACTGTCATCTCCACCCCATATACATACATACTGTCTCCTCTTCCCACAGCCTCCACCCTCCACCTCCAAAGCTCACTTTTTATGTCCCGGCATATCCAACTCTTTCCCTCAGCACCTTAGACTTCTCCACTAGCAGGCTGACAGTCGGGACTTATCACACTGTGCTTAGACCAAGTCTGGGTGCCAGAGCCCGTGGCTTCTGGGCTCCTCCCACTTTCTACTCATTATCTGGAATCTTGACCAGTGTTTCTAAGACTTGAATGTGTATAGGAATCGCCTGGAGAACTTGTTAAAATGCAGATTCTGGTTGAGTAGCTCTAGGCAGGAGCCTGATTCTGCATTTCTAACACAGTCCCAGGAGCTGGGGGTGCTGCTGTACGCCGGACTGTGTTTGGAGTAGCCAGGGCCTGGACTAGAGCACAGCAGGGTCTAAGCCCCTCCTTGGAGCCAATATTGACACAGTATTATATTGAAGGTACTGAAACACAAGCAATGAAAAACAGGGTTTTAAAATATAAAAAGAAACATTTAAATCAGGGTTATTGACTTTAGAATGTCAAATTTTAAAAAAAACCTTACTACTAGTACATTTTGTTGTGTTTTGTCTGGGTTTTACTATAATCTCTGACTCCCCCTGACTCTCTTTCAACAGAATTCAACATTATACTGATTCATCTCGAAGCCCTTTCAAAGGAGTATATTGATTGAGATAACAAAAATAACTCATTGAATTTATCCATCCAGCCATCTGTGCAACCATCTGTTTAACCATCCATCCCACCATCTTCCATTCATCCAATGGTTCCTAGAGTCCACTACGTGGCACCTATGCTGGGAAGGATGTAGGTGGTAATGAGACAGTTTTTCCCCCAAGAAATTTTATCTCTGGTGGAGATGACATAATTTGGGGGATATATTCTCAAGGATAGTATTAACATAGAGCTCTGAATATTGTCCGAGTGCTAGTTAAGGACTTGGCTGTAAACTTGAGCCATCTGATCAAAGCATTCAACAATATAAGCAATACTTTCAATAACACAAACAAAATAGGATTTATTTTGTATCTATTTTAACTTTTCTGACTTTTTCCTGCCTTTTTTCACAAAGGATGAATTTGAATTAAAAAAAAAAAATCCTGAAGTCTACCTTATTTGCTTTCGGAAAAAAAATGTATTTCTTTACCTTAGCACAGGCGAAACATAAAGGGAATTGGTAGGAATGTCTTTAAGAAGGTAGTTATTACCAACTTAGAGGGTAGTGTTTGTTGATGTATTTGAGTCAGGAAGCGTTTCAGAGATCGCAAAAACTCTGAGGTGCTTCCAGTTTGGAGTAGAGTAGAATCAACAAAGTTTAGAAGGAACTTTAAAGTCTTCATCACCCATTCCCTCCCAGATTGGTTAAGCCAAATAGCCTATTGGAGGTACATCTAGGATTTCTGCTTTCAGCCTCTTCCGCCCAGCAAATCATTATATTCTGGCCGTGTCTCTGCTAGTATTTCCATTAAGGCTACGCAATCTTAAAAATTCATACAGTACGTATTTAATGATGATGAGCAACACACCCTGCCTCCTTCATACCACCACCCACGGGCCAGCTTCGTCATTGCTTCTTCACATACACACTCCTATTTATTGAGAGTTCATGCAAATTGGAGGGATTTAGCTCTGCAAGTGACCTCAGAGGGACAGACAAGATGTAAACATACATCAGAGCATTCACGTGGGACAGAAGAAGAGATCATAACACCCACTGAGGGATACTCACCAGTCCTTGTCCCTCTGTTTTGCCTGGCCCGTCCCTTCTTGTGCATCCACCCTTTTCCCATGGCTCACCCAGTTCTCTCGGTTCCTTGCCTACTTTCCCTTGTGGGGAGAAGAATTGTTAGTTCGAGTGGTCAGGGTTTAGGACAATTGATTGGGTCATGCTGAGTAGTGGGCACACACCTCTTCTTAAAGTGCACAAACCTCTTCTCTTTTTCTCCTAGTTCTCATAGCTTGATGAATAAGTGGATTCTAGGTAACTGTTGGCTCACTCTCGCTTCAACTTCCTTCCTGCCTATAGTCAGCCAAAATGGTAAGATGTCACGATGGAAACTAGAAACAGATCACCCCAGACCTCACTGTAACCTTTATCAAGGCATTGCATTTGCATTTTAAGCTTCTGCACAACTCATAATAGAGTGGTACTTTGATTTGCATTTGTTAGTTCTTTTTTAGGTGGCTCCTTCAGGCACTCCAATGGAAGGGGAGCTATTACAGAGCAGGATTTGGTTATTCCTGAGTCTCTGGCCATAAAAGCATTGATATCTCACTCTAACTCCTGGGGATAAAAAGTAGGATCTGTATTGGTTAGAGTTCAGTGCAGGAAAGAGAAGCCACTTTAGCTATGGGTACTTCATGGACGAGGGGATTTAATGAAGGAAATTAGGTGCTAGTAACAATCATTGGAAGGGGGGGAAGAGCAAAAAAGTCAACAGTAGGACCAACCCCTGGGGAATTACCACCTCTGAGGTCGCCCCAGAAAATTCTGAGTAGAAGAACTCACCGCCCTGTAGCCAAGGACCCTGCACTGCATGACCTGCATGCTACCTCTGAAGGACCAGGAAGCCAGAACAAGGAGGCTGCTACCCCTACTGGCTCCATCACAACTGCCTCTCTGATGGACATTGGAACCCTGCCATAGGAAAATCACCTATCTCCAAGGCAATGTTTTCCAGAAGGAAACAACAGTCCAAAAGGGTAAGGAGAAGGCCTCTGCATTTCTGCCTTCTGTATTTTCCAGTGCATCTAATTTGTGGGACATAATTTGTATCCACATCCTATCTGCAAAAGAGTCTGAGAGTATAGCTTTTAAGTCTTCCAGCTTCTTCAGTGTGGGTAAGCACGCCAGAGGAGGGAAGAAAGCAGGCTGAGCAGGGAGTCAGTCCATCCATCCATCACGGATGGAGCAAATGAAGGGTAGTATGGTATGATGTATTGAATGTTTCTGTCCCCCAATTCATGTTGAAACCCTACCCCTCAATGTGATTATATTAGGAGGTGGGGGACTTTGGGAGATGATTAAGTCATGAGAGTAGAGCCCTCATGAATGGGATTAGAGCCCTTAGAAGAAGAGATATGAGAGATCTTCCTTCCTCTCTCTGCTTTCCACTATGTGAAACTACAATGAGAAGACAGCCATCTGCAACCCAGAGAGAACCCTCACCAGAACCCAACCATGCTAGCACTCAGATCCCAAACTTCCAGATTCAAGAAACATGAGAAATAAATTTCTATTATTTGTAAGTCACTCACCCTGGTACTTTGTTATAGCAGACCAAACAGACTAAGATATGTGGGTGTGCTACTTTATACTTAAAAGCATGTTCTTCAATTGCTAGATGCTTGAGGGAAACCTGGAAAACAATGACAAGTATAAAGAATATTATAAACATCAGAAATTGGTTGCAAGTAAGAGAAACTCTATAAAGCAACCTGAAGTAACCAAAGAATACTTGTGAGAAGGTCACTGGATTTAAAAAGGGACAAGGTCAGCTGCCTTGGTACTTGATGGTTTCCAGCTTCCTATTTCAGGAACTTTACAGGAGTAAGTTTCTGCCATTCATATTTTCTTCTTCCTGAGATCAGGTGGGTGCTGGTGCCATTTTTCAAGATCAAGAATATGAAAAAATGATTCTCTTGATCCTCCCATCCCTGAGATTCCACAGTTTTATAATCTGTATCAATTACATGCTCTGATGTTTAATCATTTTGAGCCTCCAGAGAGTTGTATACTTTTATACTTTATAACTTCAAAAATCATTTGCAATAAAGTTAAAGGTTAAAAAACCCACCAAACCAATAACAGAGGAGAAGTTTGCACTGGCTGAGGAAGACAGTCAGTTGAAAATAAGAGTCGGGGCCAGAGTGATGATGGGTTGAAGCAATCGGCCCTGAAGTGGTGGTTGGAGCCTTTTGAAGCTTAAGGAGGTGTTAGACCAATCCCTCTGAATTAAGAACTAATAGAGAAATATTGACATCAATAGATGGAGATCAATATCCTGTTTCATGACTTACAAGACTGGCCTGGTGAATTGCCACAGCTGCGTTTCCCAAAAACAGTTCCTTCTGATTTGAAATTACTTACTTCATTCCAAAAGCCTACAGTTAAGCTTAGCATATGGAAGAGTGCAGAATTTATGCTTTCCGCACACAGGTTGGTACAAAAAGGGAGCGGACAGGCCACATGGCAGCAATGGACTTCAACAGCTCAACCTCTCCCTGAGAAGGATTGCTTAAAAATGGGTGTCTGATTTTTGTCACTCTTCCATTAGATAAACCACTCCTTCCATGGGAAGAAAAAGGACCCATTCAGCTAGATTTTTCCAATACGGTTTCTTCTTGCAAATAGAAGTTCCTTATTCAGAGACATGAGGAGAGGAGCATAACGTTTTCTCTAATAGAACTGAGATCATGGATATTAGAATCACTGGAGAACAAGAATAGAAGAGGACCAAAATAAAGAGTCTGGAGAATTCTCTAAAATTACATGCTTACAAAAAAAAAAAAAAAAAGTTGAACCAGCAAGAGAGAGATAGAAAGAATGGTTAGAAAAGTAGATAGAAAAAACAGAAAAAAATGGTCCAGAAATCAAGTAAAGAAACATTTGGGTCGTAGATGGTGGTCAATGGTGGAAAGTATGAGTAGGATGAGGACTGAAAACTGATGTTTTTAAGAAGTAATTTATGAGGTGAAATTCACATAACATAGGTGATCTATTGCCTCAGTGCTCATAACACCAAGGTCACCGGTTCGATTCCCACATAGGCCAGTGAGCTGAGCCCTCCAAAGCTAGACTGAAAACAACAACTTGACTTGGAGCTGAGCTGCACTCTCCACAACTAGACTGAAAGCAATGAATTGACATGGAGCTGATGGGTCCTAGAAAAACATACTGTTCCCCAACATTCCCCAATAAAAATTAAAAAACAAAAATTCATATAACATAAAATTACTTATTTTACAGTGAACAATTCAGTGCCCTTGAGTACCTTCACAATGCTGTGTAACCACTGCCTTTATCTAGTTCCAGAATATATCCATTACTTCAAAGTAAAACTCTGTATGCACTGAGTGGCTTCTCCCCATTTCTTTTCCCCTAGCCCCTCATGACCACCAATCTGTGTTATATCTCAATGGATTTATCTATTCTGAATATTTTATATAAACGGAATCATACAACATGTCACTTTTTGTGTCTGGCTTCTTTCACTTAGCATAATGATTTCAATGTTCATCTACATTGTAGCATTTATCAGTACTTCATTGCTTTCTATGGCTGAATAATATTCCAGTGTGTGTGTGTGTGTGTGTGTGTGTGTGTGTGTGTGTGTGTGTTTACAGTTTTTTTAATCCATTCATTCACTGATGGATGTTTGGGCTCTTTCTATCTATTGGCTATTGTACATAGTGCTGCTATGAACATGTGTGTACGTGTACCTCTCTTAGTATCTGTTTTCAATTTTCTGGACCATATATGTAGGCGTAGACTCGTGGAATCATACTATACGTCTAACTTTTTGAGGAATCACCGAACTATTTTTTGAAAACTTACTTTTGATTTGGCAATTTGACATTCATTGTTGAGCCTATCTAGAAGAGCTTCAGGAGAATAATGAATGTGGAAAACAGAAAGTAAGAGATTAAGAAGTGAACGAGTTTAAAAATCTTGAATAGCTTTATTGATGAGCACTTGCCATATGATAAACTGCACATATTAAAAGCACAGTTTTCATCCTTGAGGGGGAGCAGGGGCACTTCTTCTGAGATAGGAATAAAATAAGTAAGAGTGGGTTTTGTAAACAGGTAAGTTAAAAGAGGAGGAGAGATATATGAAGGGATTTGACACCTGATAGTCTCTTTTCCCAGTAACAGAGTTGAGTTGCCAGATTGAAATGAGAAGGGTAAGTGTGGGAGTAGAGGGGTTAAGGAGATTTGGTAGAGGAAGTTAAGTGTTTACCCCATATCCATTCTCCCCTCCTTCTTAGTAATAGAGTCTTGATTGTGTTTAGGTTGGTGATACACACAGCTAAAAGACTGCACCTCTCAGTTTCTCTTACAACTAAATGTCATCATGTGGTTAACTTATGACCAGCAAGATAGCAATAGAGTGCTGTATGGGACTTCTGTGAAGGTTTCTTGAAGGGAGATAACTCAGCTTTGAGGAGCATCCTTTTGCCCTTCTGTCTTTTCACCTTCCTGCTGTCTAGAATATGAGCATGATGACCGGTGCTCCAGCAGCCATTTTGAGTCATGAGGGGACCTCGAGGTTAGAGGTCATCTGCTGAGGATAGTAGAGCTAAGACAGATACCCAGGTTCTCACGCTTTTGTGGTATCTCCATAGCACACTTAGGTTGCCAACGTTTGATTTTTTGTGTGTTTTTGTTACCTAGTTGAGAAATAACTTTTTATCAAGTTTAGGTCACTATTACCTTGTGTTTCAGTTATATATACCTAAATACAATTCTAACCCAAACAGGAGAGTATTAAAACTTTGTGTTGTATCTATGGCAAGTGGGATATGGGAACTTTAATTAGAGTCCCAGTAAAGGGATTCATGAGCTGAGGCCCCCGTGGAGGGACTCATCAATCTGCAAGGTTATGTGCTCTTCTTTACTCTTGGCAGCCTGGGAGCGGAAGCAGAAGCACAGACTTGATTGATTCTCCACGAGTTGGGAGCCATTCTAGCAGATATAACAGAGTGATAGTCAAGTAAGGAAAGACGATGGTGTTGTCGTTGGGTTTGCAGTATTTGACCTCGGGATCCAGGTTGAATAGGAAAGAAAGTGAAGCCAGGCAAGAACTGATGATGAGGGTACTGATTCTTGTGGAGGATTTTGGAATGGTTTTAAGGGTAGTATTTCAGGAAGTTGTGATCAGGCAGGGGGATTCCTACATCTAGTATTTCTGAGGCAGAAATTAAGGGAATGATAATGCTAAGGCCTGGGTGTGGCCGTGGGATTGCTGTTGTGGAATGGAAATGAAGTTATTGGCATGAAGGAGGGCCAGAAAAGGTGGGCCTTGTTTGAATGGGGGATGGCCCTGTTCACTGAAGTGACCCAGCTGGATATTAATTTGAAGTCTGCTAACGTAACTGAAATCAAGAGGAACAACAAATTCAGCTTCAGTCTTAAAGCAGGCAGGTCACATTGAAAGATTCTGGAAAGAAGTCCAAAATGGGCTGATGGGTGATTAAAACAGGGCAGCTAAACAGGCATTGTGAGAAGAATGCACGAACCACCACCACAATCAAAATGCAGCGTGTACATCTCTAATTGAGTGAAAGGAGCCAAGGGGTATCTGGCCAAAGATCCCTGAGGTGGACAGTGACTTTTGGAAAGGCACCAACAAATTAAATTAGACATTTTCTGTTAAGACATCTTCTGAACACAAATAACATTTCAATTAGTGTCATATAGGGAGGATCATTCCTGTTAAAATAAGTGATCCTTTCTAGCTCTCAGGGATGTGGCGTGGAAGAACAGACCCGGGAAAGGAATTCTGTGTATATTTTTAGAGAAACCATCGTGGTTTTGTATTGATTTGTACCAGAGAAAGAAAGTGTAATTTAATGAAATACATAATGTTCTCAGCCAGGGAAGCACATCAGCCTGAAAATGGGGGGTGGGAGGGACAGGGTCAGGGCGGGGGATGGTCGATAAACTGAATTCTCCAGATGATTGCTAGGTTTGTGAGCTATGCTTTTAGAGCAGAGATTATTTATTAAACTTTCCAGCATGGACACCCTCTCCTCAGAACACCAGGAGAGAGTGGGGCATGGTGGTAATAGAGTGATTAGGCTACCTAATTTTGAATCTCTGCTTTTTTAGATATTAACCAGGTGTCCTTAGGCAAGTTATTTAACCTCTACATGTTTCGATTTCCTTACCTTAAGAACTCTTCTCCTGTCATTTCGACCATCCGCAGAGGTTAGCAATATTACCAGTTTTTGTGTACACTTCCAAAGATATCTTACGCATTTAACAGTCTATGGATGTGGTCTCTCCTTTCTTTTTTTTCTTTTCTTTTCTTTTCTTTTCTTTTCTTTTCTTTTCTTTTCTTTTCTTTTCTTTTCTTTCTTTTCTTCCCCCCCCCCCCTCTCTCTCTCTCTCTCTTTCTTAACAAAAATTGAAGCACTTTTCTGTATCCTTTTCTAAAAAAATTAACAGGACTTTCTTGGAGATCATTCACAAAATTGCACAAAGAACCTCCTCAACTGTATTAAAACAGTTTTCATGTCCATTATCTTATTTGAAAATGACTGGTTTACTCTTTCCTTGTTGTGCAACAGCAGCAAGCTTAATAAGCTTGCTTGCTGACAAAGTGAGAAAGTGGAATAGGACACAAAACTTCCAATTCCATGTTTATTGTTCATTTCTTAGACCAGCCTAACATTGATCCGAAATTCAAGGCTATCTCTATAACAAGTCCACCTAGATGTTTGCACTGAGTGGCACTGTTGTCCTAGGCAGTCTAACTAAATGTAGTTGCTCCACAAATGTTTGTTGAGTTTACTAGAATGGGTTAATTCATAACTCTGGATAATGATTCACATTTTTATCACTAATCCCTCACGTTTCCTAGGAGATATATCCTTAGCATACTTGCTGATGGAAATGCTGTGCACGAGTGCAAATACAAAATGTCCTGGTCCCAGCCAAGTGCCAGTTGTTTAGCAAGCTGGAAAAATTGACACAAGGAGTCAATCACACTGGCTGCTAAAGCCTGGAAAATGGGGTGTGCATATTGCCTTTTCTAAGGCAAGCAGAGCACCCGCCTATCCCCAAGGTGGAAGGATTAAAGCAATACAGAGTTTATAAAACACATGGAAGACATTTTATGCTTCATCACAAATTTATAGTGTAAGATATTATAATTTCTTTGTAATATAACTGTGCTCTAAACTCATCTAATTATGAAAATTCATTCCTACTTACTACTAAGAGGATGATTTAAAAGATGGTTGGTGCTGAGGTACTTAATTGTCTTTGTGTTTTTGGTCTTTGACTTGTCGTGTTGTATTTGTATAATGCTGGTGTTCTTGTGATGGTACCAGGGAAAGAAGTTATCTGGATGGCTTTAAGGACAATTTACATGGAAAATCTTCAAATCACTATTTGATTCCTTATATTTTTTTAGGTGCTTTATAGTTCATAAAACACTTTTACATAAAATACCTCAATTGGTCTTCAGAACAAACAACGTTAGGTAAGGTACTTCTTAATAGCCTCATTTTTCTTTTGGAGAAATTGAGACCCAAGGAGGTATAATGGCAGGTCCAGGGGCACAGAGAAGAAAAGAAGAATTGGATCTGAACTTCATTCTTCTGAGCTTAAGTTCAAAGTTTTTCCACTTCGCCTCATGTCCCCTACCTGTCTCTCCATCCATCTACCCATTCATCATTAATTCATTCAACAAAAATTTTTGAGTACCTATCATGAGCCAGGCTTTGTACTATGAGCCAGGTGCTATGGCAAATAGAAATATGAGTCAACCATAGCTCCCATTCTCAAGGAATTTATAATCCGCTAGGGATATCAGCTATCAAGTAGAGTAATTCTAAACTGAGACAGAAAGTGATAAGCATGAGAGAACCAGAATATCCTACAGGGATTTTGATGCAGGAAGGGTAAGAGAACTTGGACACAAAGTAATACAAGATGTTAACAAGAAGTGATTTACACAGAAGGAGGCCATAGCATACGAATGCTACCTGTAGAAAGAAACCTTTGAAATTGATTGGCTGAGCGAATGGTCCAAGGGCAACCTGAAATGACTCAGGAGAGCAGGTATAGAAAAACAGAGAGAAAGTAAACATATCTGAGTTCCAGCCAGTGAAATGACCTTTTTCGAAGAAAGTACACAGGATTGAAAATTCTGAGCCAAAGGTAAAGAGACTGAAGAGTGGCCAGTAGAATCCAGGTGGCACAGAGAAACCATGCTTGTAAACTCAGGGAGCATTTTCTGCTCGCTGTGAATATTTGGAGCATCTCATGGGCAAGAGCAAAGTGAAATCAGATGTAGCTCCTTCCAGAGCAGGTTTGGATAGAATCTAAATCACCAAGTATAGTAGAGTTAGGACAGCTAAGAAAATTGGAAATCTGAGGTTTTAGAAATGAGACTGTTAGGAGAGTTAGGGTAGCAGTTGTGCAGGCAAAGCAAGTGAGTTTTAGAAACCAGGATCATCCAGGGGTTCTCAGTGTTTAGACGTGGTCTGCATATTGAATGTGAAGTATGCATATTATATAGCATTTTCTCTTAAGTATGTATTTGGTATGATTTTGTGATGGTCATTTGCCCTGTATATCTAGTGTTTCCTATAGTGATAAGAAAAGAAAGTAGGGAAATATACCAATGAGAAATTAAGCCATAACACTAATTGCCTCAAGGAATTAATCCAAAAATTGTCCTTATTAAAATATTATGGACATATTGTCCCATCAAAGGTCCTGAGTCATACTGAATGGCTCAGGAATTAGGTGCAGTGGACCCCCAAAGGACCAAATGATAATACTTACAATCATTCAATTAAATCAGGGGGTTTGTACACAGGGAGAAAATGTGGCTAAATTTGTGTTTTCCTTCCTAGACTATAAGAGCCTGTGAAGAGAGGGACCCTTTTTGGATCATCTCGGCATTCCCTATGCCTAGTACTGCACCTAGAAGATGGAGATATTTCTCTAAAAATGTGCATCCAACTTCATCTGTTTGAATCTCACCTATTCCTCACAGTTCTTCAGAGACTACATTGGTGATAGGGTTTTTAAGTGATATAGACATTCAGTGTTATAGGACTTCAGACAACGGAAATCACTTCTGGCTGGGAAGGCCCTGAAAGGCTTCTTAGAAGAGATGGGACTTGACTTAGACCTGGTGAAATTTACACTGGCAAAGAGAAATGGGAGGATGTTTCCTAACACTGCAAGGTCCAGAGGTAGCTGGGACTTTGGCGGGAGCTCACGGAGATGGAGCAGAATGAAAGCTTTGGAACTAATAGCCTTGCATCAGAATTGCAGTGCCTGCAAGGAGTCGCTAAGACTATTTGCCTCAGAATAAAAATGAACATTTCAGCATGGAGAGATTCCCTAAGGCAGAGGGAAAGAAGAAAGGCAGGGAATAGGACTAAATCTCTGGGTAAAACCTCTTGAAGGTGATGAGTGGAAGAGAAGTCAAATTCAGAAAGAGGTGAACATGATCAAGGCCTCATGCAGGCCAGAGCTGCAGTCTGGTAAAGGACGTAGAAAGGAAGCAGGTTTTCAAGTGAACAGGAAGGAAAGTCTGATAGGGTTGATTTGGAATGTCTGGTCTTCTTACTTGCAAAGCTAGAGTTAAAAAAAAAAAAAAAAAAAAAAAAGTATGTTTGTGAAAGCAACTGGAGTGAAAAAGAAAGAAAGAAAGAAAGAGATCTTCAGTGAGGCACTGCGTATTTCCTAGTCTGTGCCTCTCCGCTTTCTCACGTTTCCCTGAATAGTGATTCAGCACTGGAGGCCTCATTTCCTTTTTGGGGCATTGCCAACTTACCAAGCTTTAAAATGAGCCCGCCTCTCATTTGGGGCAATGCCCATCCTCTGCCATTGTCTCATTAGCTCTGTGAGAAAAAAATTAATTTCTTGAAACACATTTTCTTTGTGATTACTGGTTAAATGCTTCCAGGCCTAAATGTCCATGCATTTTAGAGAAGAAGTTGAGAATGTTTGTCTCCAAAGTCTGACTAAGGATTTATCTGAAACAAAAATGTGATGCCCCTTCACTCTTTCCTCTCCCCTTCCATGTTTCCATTCTCACATCCAGCAGGGGTTGGGATCTTCCCTAAAGAAAAGGAAATGAAGTTTTCTTGGAGAAGTGACCTGGTAGTCTGCAAGCACAATCACTAAGCACAATGCTGCCATATTTCCCATGATGCCTGTGGCACAAGCTCCACATCAGAAGCTTGAGAAAATGCATGCGCTCTGTTACCTTAACACAGGAACGCGAAATTCAGTGATCAATGCATGGGTCAATGCATGAGTGGAGGAGGAAGGGACTTTGAAAGGTATGATTCCCAAAAGCCAGGATAGAAGACATAAGGCCTTCCTCAGCAGGGGCAGAGCAGAGGCAAGAAGACATTCCTGGGTAACAGGCAGTTATTGAATATCATTATTGCTAAGATGACAAAAATGGCTACCAGTGACATGTGTTTGAATACTTACTATGAGACAAGCACTGAATGTTTTACATATGTTCACTCATCTAATACTTACAATAACCTGAGTTGGGCACTGTAATTAAGACAATTTTGTCCAAAGAAAACAGAAATGAAATAGTGCAGCTAAAGCAGTCCTCTCTGACCACCACATACCAGTCCCCCTGGAGTTTCAGACGTTTCTCTTTCTCTTTGCATTTACATATAAGCATTTGATGGCTATTTAGACTGTCCCTCCTCCCCCATTTTCCCTCCATTATAAATAGCAAGGCATTGACCAGAGCTGTACCTGTCTTCCTGTGAATTTGCTGGTTATTCTTCAGGGTAAAGACCAAGAAGTGAAATTGCTGGGTGGGAGGGAATGTGAGTTTAAAAAAAAAAAGTTTATTAGTTACTTCAAATTGTCCTCCAAAAAGCCCTTTTCAATTTATTTCCTCACTAACAGTGTGCAAGAAACACCTTTTGCTATTCCTCAAGAAAACCTGCTGTTATCAATCTTTTTACATTTTTGTGCCAATCTCATGTGTGAAAAATGAGGTTTTGCTATTATTTTAGTTTGTTTTCCCTTGATTACTAGTGAGACTGTGCATCTTTTCAAATGGGCTATTTGTCTTTCTTCTGCAAATTACCTCCTCATATTTTCATTTATTTTTGTTTGGGAATATTTGTCTTTGTTTTGTTGATTTATAAGCCTTTCTATATTCTATGTGTTTGTGATTTGTTATGTAGGCAGCAATTTCCTCCTAATCTACACTTTCTTTTACTTTTAGTCTATGGGGTCTTTTGCCATTTAAAAGTCAGATGTATTCAAATTTATTTATCTTTCTTGCTTTTGCATTTTGTGCTTTGTGAATTCTGCTGTATTTCATTTTGTACTTTTATGGTTTTGCTTTCATGGTTGTCTCTTTAAAACATCCGAAACATATTAAACATATGTGGGAGGTCCTCTCTTCTTACTCTAGACACATAACCTGTGGAAGAGAATGTTAATTATAGAGATGAACCCAAACCCAAGAGAGGGAAGCCAAGTGGCCATCACCTCATCTGGGGACGTGCTGGGAGGCAGTTTTCAACAGTGTCTCCTAAGGCATGTCCCAAATAACTCAGAGTGAAATTGCTGGGTGAAACTCTTCACAATTGTTTTCTTCAAGATAGACCTTGAATGGAGTGTTTTTTTTCCAGAAAGCATCAGTACTCCGGCATAATAATAGGGTATTAATAATTATCACATGAGGAAAGGGTTTTGTGGTCACATGTGATTGGGGAGGCTCGTCTAAACAATGTTAAGTAGGTTTCTTTGGGGACAGCTCAATTAGTGAACATTTATATTGATCAGAGCCTGCAAGTTGTCTACAGATGGGCATTTACCATGCGTTGTAAAATCCAAGGGATCATTTAGTTCAGAGCTAACGTTCTCAACCTTGGCTGCATTTTGGAAGAGGCAGGGGAGCATTAGACAAATTGGGTGAATCCGAGTTTCTTAGCCCCAGAGATTAGATTTAATTGGTCTGGGATGTGATTTGGGGATGGGGATTTTTAAAAGCTCTCCTAATGAGCCTAATATGGAACTCAGGTGGAGAACCGCTGCTTAGTCAGTCCAATGGCTTCATTTAGTAGTCAGGGAAATAAACATCGAAAGGGTGGTAAAGCATCCCAAACGAGTCTGAGAAATAGCTGGGGCCAGACACAGATGTTTGGAGGCCTGGGTCTGGCCCGTCCCTCTAGGCTGCGCTGCCAACACATATTAGGTGTGTAGGGCCCTGCCTGGAGCACACATTACAGGCGAAGGCTTTGGCCAATATCATATGCTTTCTTATAGTGCTTGTTGCTTCTGACTGGCCTCAATTTCCTTACCTATAAAATGGGCATACTAATATCCCTTGTTCCTCACTTCAGAGTTCATTGGGAATTGCAAGAGCTAATGCATATTATCTCGTTTCAAAGTGTTTAGAAAATATACATTGCACGATGGGAATGATGAGAGGCAGGTAAAGGCAGATAATCATGCCTCACACAGTGCCGTGTTCCTACAAGGGGTTCAGATGTTTGTTCATAGTAATTGATGGTGGGAATAAAAAGCAGCTGCTCTTACAGAACACTTTCTTCACAAACACACCTGGAATCCCTCACATCCTAGGCAAATTGCCAACATTGCCTCCCTCAGGGAACCCTTGATTAAAGTTACCATATTTCCAGCCCCAGACAGTCAGAACATAAATTTCATATAATTACCATTCACATGAATATGCATGAACATTTGTATAATTTGCATGCTATGTTTAACAGTCTCTAACTTAATAAATTGTGATACCCTGCGATGGTCATGCTGGGGGTATCCTTTTCCCTGGGCTGTCCCCTAATAAAGAGGACAATTGTCAGGGGGAAAAGGTACTGGCCAAATGGAAGGAGCTAGGAGAAGTTACAGGCAAAGGAAGAGGCATCCAGGTGCCCAGAATGGAGCCTTACGCTTGCTAGAGCAAACGAGTCGATGGAATACTGTGGCTTGCCTAGAGCATTGTGAAACTGTCAAGCTTTCCTGAAGAGGCTTTGGAAACATTTAAGGTTCTGCAGAAATCTGGAACACCAGCCTGCAAAAGGCATGTGCATGGGAGACCAGCTCATTTCTTAGCCACAGAAGGAACTTAGAAGTCTGATGGGTGACTTCTGACAGGAAGGACCCTCCATCACCTCCACTTGTCATCACAGACTTTTCCTTCAGCTTCAGACCCTCGCTAACAACCCCACACAGGCTGTGTCATTCATAATTAATTCAAAATGTTTACATAGTAGGTGCTGGGGACACAACAGAGAACAAGCAGATCACATCCTTATACTTGTGGAAAATATAGTTGCATGGAGGACATGGACAAAAAGCAAGTTAACAGAAAAATAAAATGATCTAATTGTGCACTGTTATAGAGGAAGGACTGGAAAGTCATTAATAGACAGGGACAGGGGTGAGGGGCACCTGTGTTAGTGATGGTCAGGAGTGAGAACCTGATGGATAAATGAGAGAGGAGCATTTCAAGCAGAGGGAATGAACATGTGCAGGACATAGGGGCATGTAAACTTGGCATGAGCAGGGAAGTGGAGGACGACCAGTATGGCTAGATAGTGTGAAGAGGCAGACATAGCAGATAAGCACATATGAGTGGGGACCTGGGCCAGATCATATTAGTCATGGTAGGTGTGACATGTCTATTACACAGCAATGTCCAGCTGCTTGGGTGATGGTCTGGGTTAATAGTCAACATAATCAACATCTGGCAGGGGTGGATTTAGTTTTGTGGGGCTGGAAGCTTATAAAATTTGGGGGTCCTTATTTAAGAAAAGAAATTAAAAAATGTAGTGTTACGGTTGATGAACGTCCATTGGCACATTGTTATTACCCAGAACCCAAAGCTCACGTTAAGATTAGCTCTTGGGGTTGTACATGCTATGGGTTTTGACAAACGTATAATAACATGTATCCATCACATATACAGAATATAGAATAGTTTCCCTGCCCTAAATCCTCTGTGTTCCACCTATCCATCCCTGCCTACCCTCTAACCCCTGGCAACGACTGATCTTTTTACTGTATCCGTGGTTTTCCCCTGTCCACTATGTCCTATGATTGGAATCATAAAGTATGTAGCCTTTTCAGATAGGTGTCTATTTTTAAGAGTTGTCTTTAAGAGCAAGACAAACATGACACCTCCACAGACCTCTGCTCACATCTCACAGGGCAGAACCAAATCACATGGCTGCTCCTAAACAAACCCATCAGGGGTTGGTCAGACAAATTACAGAAACACAGATTTGGCTATGATGAGATGGTGAACTGGCCTCCCCCCTGCCTCTGTAAGTAATGGCTGTGAAGACTGCCCTTAGGATGTTCTTCCTTTGCTTTGAAGACATTTGAAACAATAAGCTCTTCATTCAGCTTATGCTGCCATCTCTCTGAAGATACGTAACATTGCACAGCTGGTTTAGTTACAGCAACTGAGCAGATGAACATGGATGCAGGATGCAGGTGACGTGTGAAGCAAAGGGAAACCAGCCATTGGCGGATGCCTGGCTATGGTGCTATATGCTGGTCCTGTAGTCTGTACTAGGAACCTGTGGTGCTTGTCTACCGATGGCCCACACCATTCTGAACACTGAAAGATGAGCACTAATAAAAAGCTTAACTAGAAGGTGTACCTATTCCAATTGCTTTAGGTACTAAGATGTGCTTATCATTACTGTTCCACCTGTCTTATTCAAGTGTCTGCTAAAATGTAACCCCAGAAAGTCCTTCCCTGACCATGCTACCTAAAATAGTACCCTCTGTGACTCTTTGAATCTTCATTCTTCTTCATTATTGTTTAAAGCACTTCTTTCCATATGACATAACATTATACTGTTTTATTTGTTATCTATCTACCCTCCAGACTGAGGGGAGGGACTGTGTTTTGTTAACTGATGATTCCCCAGAGCATGTCTGACACACAGTAGGTATTCAATAAATATATGTCAAGAAGGAAATGGGACCACCAGGCTGACTTAAACTAATCAGGATTTTCTTTCTGAGTCACTCAAGGAAAGGATTAAATTCCAGAATAAAATGCAAGCCATATTGGCCAGGAGTACAGGAGCATGACTGTTGAGTGGAAAATCATCTTTGTGAGTCAGGATGAGGTGGTTGCCTATGTTTGGAGCTTCCTGGCTCTAAATAGCCTGTGGCCCTCCATCTTAATGGGGGTTAAAATAACTCTTGGCACTGAGGGAACCATATCCTCCATGGTCCAACCCATGTAAACTCTCCTTCGAAACGCCTGGCCCATGAGGTTGCCATTTAATGATTTTTTTTGGTCTCATCTAATTTGAGGTCTTGAAGCAAGGCCATGACTCAGACATACGTCACAAATGTACCCTGTTGATTTTTGGAAAAGCAATAAATAGATTTTCCTGCTTAGGTTTCCCAGGCTAAAGCACCCATTCAAATGGAAGTGTAGGTTGAGTTATTAGTATTATTATCAATAGCAAAAATAATAATTGTTCCTTACACTGATTTACCACTATATACTTTTCGAAGATTCCATCTCTAGTCTCTCATGTGTGGGTTGTAACAATCAGTAAAGTAATAATGTAATCAGGGCAGGTTGCTTTTTTTTTTTTTCCATTTAAAGATGAAGAAACTGAGATGCTCTTTTCCTTCCTCCAAAGTGATGTGTCCACACAATAAGTAATACAGCTTGGATTTGGTTTTCTGACACCATATGCATTCTTTCCACAATAGCCATATTGACAATCTCTCTTTGTCTGGCCCATGCTAAACAATTAAATTATTTATTTTGAGTTTGGATTGAATTTGGCAAACATTCAGCAAACATGTGCCAAGTCTGTAGTTCAACCCTAAGGAAGGAGGGTCTCTTCCCTGCTTAAGTATTTATGCCTAAATAGGTCATCCATTTAATAAGTTTTTCTCAAGCACTTACTATATGCCAAGACCTGGGCCAGGCTCTGTGGACAACACAAAGAGTGGAACACAATTTAACATCGGATGCCTTTTGACTTCTTTTACCACCTCTGAGCTGCCACAGTGCTTCATTTTAACCTCATTTTACCTGCTTAAACATGTTGGGAGGTGGTAAAGGTATAATGCTAAAGGTGAAATAGGCTAAATTTCAGGACTGCTATGCCCTAGGAATTGCCTTGTTTATAGCCATTCTATTGTTCTGGATGTAGCTATTGCCTTCTGGCATTTCTGAACCCCACTTTCCCCCGTCATGTCCTCAACTTGTGTAGTCTCCTAGATCCTGTCTGCTGACACAATATACATTGATTTTTTTATAAAATGGCCCCATAACTTTCCCCAACATACAAATGTAATTTAGAGTGTTAATGCAGGAGGAAATTACAAGGCGTAATTAAATTGGAAGGGAAAGGATACATGGCAAAGTGCATTTGCCTGGCACCATACATAAGATTGAAAAAATACCTATTGTTCACATCAAAGTGGAAAGGGTTGATGGAGATTTGGGAGGAAGCTAAAGCCTACCTCAAGCTACCCTGTAGCTGTCTAAATAAAGCCTCATGGCTTCCGCCACCTAAATGAAAGTGAGATGCGAGAAATGCATTGGTATAATGTAGCAAAAGAGATGACACTCTTAGGGAAACAGGGATCCTGCAGTGCGTCTTTATGCTGACTCATTCACTCCCCAGCAATGGCTATCAAAAGGTCTCAGAAGACACATCTTTCAGCAGGACATTAAAATGAAATTTGCTTCTGTAAGTATGGCAAACTAGATTTCATCACTGACCCTCCTACCAAAAACAATTGAAAAGTCTGGATACAATAGCTTTAAAAAATTAAGTGCAAGCATGAGCTGGAAAGAAAGTAGAGAATACTTAGAGTCCAAGACCAAAGTGAATAAAAAGGAACACACTATTAATATACACAAAATGGATTAATGCCAACATCATTATGCTGAATGAAAGAAACCAGGCGAAAGAGAGTACATACGGCATGATTAATTACTATAAAATTCTAGAAACTGCAAATGAATCTATAATGATAGAAAGTATGTCTATACTGGTAGCAGTGATAGAAAGTGGTTGCTTGGCGATGAACGTAGATGGAGGGCTGTGTTACAAAGAGGCAGGAGGAAATGTTTGGGGTGATGGAAATGTTCATGTTCTTGATTATAGGGATGGTTTCATGAGTGTAGACTGTTAACATTAATCAAGTATGTACAGTTTATAGTATTTCAATTATATAGCAATAGGTTGAAAAAAAAACAAAAAAAACGAACGAAAAACAAAGTGATATCAGGGGCCCAAATGTAAACTTCAGGGATGAAACTATGTTTTTTCCTGAGGGAATACACCAAACTATTGATCTTGAGTTTCCCTTTCACAACCTCACAGGGCAAGGTGAAAAGGAGAAAAAGCCCAAACTGGTGAGTACACTAGGAAAGCCCCTGTACAAAGCTGGGACCTCAAAGTTCTACACCTCTAATGTAAGGATGACCATAAAATAAACCAGCTTCTCACTCCCTACCCACTCAGAGGATAATGAATTTTTATATCCATCTATAGTTATTTTAACTTGATAGCAAACATCAGGGTTTCTGGATCAACGATCAAAGCAATCATAGTGCTGGGTCCCAGGCTCCATTTTCCCTCTGGGGTGTTGTGATTAGAAAAGATATTCACCCTGCATGTATGGAATTTATACGGGAACTGCTGCACAGCGGCCACCCTCCCCTCTGCAGAGAGGAAGAAAAAGATTTGTTCTCTGGTGTAAACAAATTCCCTCTGGGAAAAGATGGGGAAGGTCCCTAGGTGTTTAAAATCCTTTGAAATGTAGGAAAATAACTCCAGGAGAGAGAAACTTGCAAATCTCTCCAGGGTTGTTACACACTATCTTTAATTAGTGTTTGTCATTCACTCATACTTTGCCAGGAATTTTTACTCATGTACAAACATGAAAATATTGACCTGTTTTCCTGGGGGACAGATGGGAAAACTACCTATTTTGAGCTTAGATATTTATGGGGTGGGGGGGAGAATCCCCTTGAGCATTCCTAAGAACAGTATGGCCTCATGTAGACTGAATTCCCATTACTTGGATGGGTATAATAAATCCGACACTTAATTGATGAATTAACAGCTGATTAGGTGAATTAATTGATGAATTAACAGCTCAAGACAAAACTGGAAAATAAATCTAAAGAAATCAACCACTACGCAGCAGAGAGAGACAAAGAGATGAAAATGAGGTTAGTAGCTATGGAAAAGAGAGCGAAAAGATCTATCGTGAGTCCACTTTGAGTCCCAAAAGGAGATAAGAGAGATAACGAAAGAGAGGCAATTTTTGAAGAATAATGGCTCCAGAATTGAAGAAAGAATCAAAGTCTCAACTTTCAAAAGACCAGTGAATTCCAAGCAGGTTAAGAGAGATATAGTCCCAGGTACATCATAATGTATATTAAAAGCAGTAAGTGAGACAGACATATTATCCTCAAAAGAACACCTAGACAATTAGACCAAGAAGTCTACTGATTTTTATAACTTGAGATATAATTCGCATACCATAAAATTCACTCTTTTAAAGTGTGCAGCTCAGGGATTTTAAGTGTTTTTCTCAAGGTTGTACAACCATCCTCACTACCCAGTGCCAGAATACGTTCATCACCCCCAAATGAAATCTCATACCCATTGGCAGTTACTCTCCATTCCACTCCCTTCCTCCAACCCTGGCAGCCAACGACCTAATTTCTGTCTCTATGGATTTACTTATTTTTAACATTTCATATAAACAAAATTATACAATATGTAGCCTTTTGGTTCTGGCTTCTTTTACTTAGCATAATGTTTTCAAGTTTCACCTATGTTGTATTGTAGCATGTACCACTACTGCATTCCTTTTTGTGGCTGAATAATATTTCATTGAAAGGATATACCACATTTGTTTATCCATTCATCAGTTGATGAATATTTGGATTGTTTCCACTTCTTAGATATTATGAATAATACCACTATGAACACTCATGTGCAAGTTTTTGTGTGAACATACGTTTTCAATTCTCTTGGTATATACCTATCAGTGGAATTGCAGGGTCATGTGTTTACTCTATGTTTAGGTTTTAAATGCATGGCCAAACTGCTTTCCAAAAGTGGCTGCACCATTTACATTCGCATCGGCAAGGTATGAGGGTTCCAATTTTTCTACATCCTTGCCAATACTTGTTACTGTCCACATTTTCAATTATAGCCATAGTCGTGAGTATGAAATGGCTATTCATTGTGATTTTTGATTTGCATCTCCCTTATCACTAATGGCATGGGGTATGTTTTTATATGCTTATTGGCCATTTATATATCTTCTTTGGAGAAATGTCCAAATTCTTTGCTCATTTTAAATCAGATTATTTGTCTTGTTGAGTATGAGAGTTCTTTATATATCCTGGATACTAGATCCTTATTAGATATATGATGTGTAAATATTTCCCCTCATTCTGTTGGTCGTCTTTTCACTTTCTTGGTAATACCCAGAAATTTTTGTTTTGAACCATGGAATACAAAGTTCCAAAAAAATCTAAACTCTCTTTCTGTTCTCCTGATGTGCTGTGCCCTCTTTTCTTCAGGGTTCACACAGTACATTTACAAACCCAAACCGAAGCTCACACAGTGACATATCATAGTATTGGTAATCCTGAGCTGGTCATTTCTTCTCCAACACATTTCTTTAGGGAATATAGAATGACTGCTTCTCAATGACAGCAATTGAAGAGTGGTTAGTAAGAGAAAATAAGTAGCAGTTCAGGTATATTTGTGTCACATGTGTGCATGTGGCATGTGTGTGTATGTGTATGCACGCTTGAGCACATGTATTTAGCTCTGGAGTTATTGGGTCAGGTTGGTAAAATGACTAATGATCTCTCCTGGGATGGTGATCAATATTGACTACACGTGGATGGCTGCCCTGGGGTTTAATTTATTATTTTTTTCAATTCATTACATTGCGAAAAATAGGAGAGAGAATCGAGTTGATCCTTTCGTTTCCCTTCAAACAGATGGAGAAATTCCTTTTGTGCACTTCCTATTTCTTCATTCAGCCTCTCGTTTCAATCCCTTCCCCAAACTGCATTCTATGGACCGCTGACTCTCAGTGATTTGGCCAGCTCAGTGTCTCCCCATCTAATCCTAATCCTATCTTCCTTCTGTTGCCATTACCGCTCCTCTGGTTTAGGCCTTTATCGTCAGGTTTAGGCCTTCATCGTTTAGCCCTTCTGCTGTCCTCTTTTTCCTCTTCCTTCTCAGTCTTGGGCTTGCCGCCCCCTCCTTTACATGGCCAGTAGGTAAGGGGTCAGCCTCCTTCTCCCTCTGGCTTGTTTGATGGTCCCACAAAGGAGGAAGGTGACCCTCCCTTGGGCTGCCTCCATGGTGACCTGGAATGTAATAGACAGTTGTCCAGCTGCAGGCGGGCAAAGGAACTGGAGAACAAAGCAGGTGTTCAGGGCCCTTTTCTCTCTTGTTCTGTAGTGCAATTCCCCTAAGACATTGTGAGTGGAGATAACTCAGAGTGGGGGTGGGGTGGGGGGTCGCTCTTCTGGAATTTAGAACTCAGAACGCTACTCTAGCACCTCATCTTTCCCCTTCAGTCTCGGAGAGTTGCTCACTGCTCCCCAGAACTGCATTGTCTTTGGAGTAAAATCTAGGTTTCAGCCAACGGTCATGAAGCAGAATCATCAAACTCTGACCCATCAAACCGTGCAACTTGCTGATGTAATTCATTAGCAGGACCTCATAAGGATGCTGTACTGAGATAGGACCTGCACTTAGCACAGGATTCCAGGGCTGGCTTTCCCTTTCTTGCACATAATGGTGATCGTCTCCATCCTTATGCTAGGGGTGGCATCTGTCTCCTTAGCCTCTATTAGCTTGTTGTCAGGCCGCTTGGCCCTTCCTTCTTGTATCTTCTTCTCACTGCTGTATGTAGGCTGACTCAATCCTTTTGGACAGCTTTGAAAACAAATCTCCCGTCCATCCCTCCTGTCCCTGCACAGCCCCCCAAGCTCCTCCCTGTCCCCCATACATGTCCAGCACATAGCATCTACCTGTACTGTCCAACATGGTATCCACGTGCAATGGGTCATTATTTAAACTGAAATTAATTAAAAGTAATAAAGTGAAAAATTCCTACTGGCCACATCCCAAGTGCTCAAAGCCATACATGGCCAGTGGCTACACATTGGTTAGTACAGGTTTAGAACATTTCCGTCGGCACGGAAAACTCTATTTGAATGCACTGTCATTATGAGGAGCTTGCTTGTCTTTCTGGGACTTGTTGATTGAATTTTATCTGAGCAAAATGATTTTCCATCACAGCTTTTCTTGTTCATTATTAGTTCCTTAGAGTATCTTTTCCTAAGTCGGATTCCTAACTTGGTTTCACCGGCATGGGTATGTGAATGGAGACAGTATAAGAATAGCCACTGTTCTGCCGGGACTATTTTGTACCAGGTACCACGCCAGGCACTTTCCATATGTTATTTCTGATCTTCACAACAACCTGGTGGGTTAAGTTATTTTTATTTTTATTTATAGATACAGAAACTAAAGCTTAGAGAGGTAAAATGAGCACAAGACTACACAGCTAGTCAGTAGCCTGGATTCAAACTCAGTCTGTCTGGCTCCAAAGTCTTTTCTACTAGAGTATTATCTCAGTGCCTCTTCAGCATGAAAGATCATTTGAAATGAGGACTCGCCCAAGCTGAGACATATGGGCTTGGGAGAGTCAGTACACAACCACTGTTCACAAAGGTCTTTCTGCCGAGCTGGGAAGACAAATAACCTCATCGCTACTCTCATCACATGGCAAACATTTGTACAACATTTTACAATTTACAAAGAGCGTTCTCATGACATCAATACCCAGGAGGTATTGTAGAACTGGGCTTATTAAGGGAAATAGAAGTATATGAGACTGGATGGTAGAAATTCTGAAAAAGAAGCAATTAACTGTGATTGACTGGCTGACACAGAGAAGGCATCCCAGGAGCTGAATCTTGATGGACCAGGAGGATTTCTACAGGTGGAAGGGAGCATGGGGCAGGAACAGCCACATGATGAATGGTAGACGCTCAAACTGCAGCCTCATCCCCCTCCTCCCTGCAGCCAGAGGGAGCTTTCTAAAACACAAGACTGTCACGTCCTACCTTGAAAGGTTTCAGTGGCTCTCACTGCCTTGTCCCAAGTCCCTGGGATGGTTTGGGAAACTACACCACCTGGATGTACCATTTTACCCACCATTCTCGCCTCTTTCTCATCTCGCACCATACAAGTGACTTGTTTCCTTTAAACACATTGAGGTTTCTCTCACCTTTTATTCAGATTGTCCTTCTTGATTTGAGTGTGTCTTTTATTTGTGTCTTCCACTGTCTTTACACATGTATCCATCAGGCCTAGTTCTTTTTCTGCCCCTGGACAAAAACATGAATAGACTCATGACTTTTCTAGTCATCCTGAGGTTATACAAACCATCTCAATTTAGAATTTAAAAATCAGCAACCAAGTCTTAGTGACTTGCTAATCTGGTCCCCTCCATTTAATTCTACTACTCTTCATGATGAGTCCCCATTATCTATCACCTGGAGTGCTGCAGTAGCCTTACCTGGCCTCCAAGGTTGTCTCCCTGCCTTTCTAAAGAATAGATGAAGTTTTTTTCACAGAAGTTTTCAGTGGCTTTCGATTGTCTACTGAGTCAAATCTAAATTCTTACCTGGCATTCAACATTCTCCATGATCTAACTCTAGCCCATTATTTCAGTCTTATCTCCCATCAAACTTATGATATCCGTGCTGGCACCAAAATTCTGTGCTACCTGAACATAACGCACCTTTACTCACACCATCCCATCATCCTGGATGCCTTGACCCTCTCTTTTTTGTCTATCAGGAACGACTCCATAATTCATGCTATGGTTCAAACACCACCTTCTCTTAGAAGACTTCCCAGCTCCCTTGTTGGAATTACTAAATGATTTCTCAGTAATCTTGTAGCTGCAGTAGGACTTTAAAGAAGCCCAATACATGTCACTTCATTTTAAGACAAATTTGCTAAAAGCTTAATTCTATCAGATGCATCAGCTGTTGCCTACTGCAAAGTAGGGGTTTATGGGTGGGACGAGTTGGGCAAAAAAATGAAGTTCTGTGGAGTGGTGAACTGTGAAGGCTTCCAGAAGAGATAGGAAGGGATGTTCTCTTTTTGTGGTGTGGTGAAGGATATTCTGGGTATAGATAGATGGGGGACAAATGCAGGACACAGAAGATGATAACTGGCTAAGAAAGTCTCCACTTCCTCTCACTAAAGCACACAGATAGTCTGGACTCCTGGGTTCCAACAACAGCACTCAGTGGAAGACGTGTCCCTGAAAATATGATCTTCTGCTGGACCCAGAAAAAGTGAAAATTAGGAATTCATCTCCAGGCCTGTATGTCGTAAATGAAGAGAAGGGCATCCTGAAGATCAGAAAGTTGGCAGCCTGGCATAGGGGCTTGCCAAACGTCCTACTCTGCTTCCTGACTCAATGTCTTTAGATTATTTTAGGGTGATGAAATTCTATAACAATTGTGTGCCAAGATGGCTTCCAAGATGTAGTGTGAGTGTGTGTGTGTGTGTGTGTGTGTGTGTGTGTGTGTGTGTGTGGTAATAGATAGTCTGGCTCAATGTAATAGATGGTCCCAGCCATGGAGCTTGCACAAACCTGTTTATGAGGCTCCAGAAGCAGCAAGTGACATTCATCACCAGGTTACATAGCACCTACTTCATTCCATGTTTTGCTTTATAATATTATGATTTGATGCCCCATTAGGCTTTTTTACTCCTCAAGGATAGGCACCCTGTAGGATCCCCTTTGATGTTCACACAGAGAATGCTTTTTGCACTCACTTTTGGTGTTTGTTTATTGCATGGTGGCTGCTTTTTTTGTTTCAGCTTCCCTGCTGTTGGTGGTTGGTTCACTCAGCTGTGTGAAGATGACACCTAATTAGGACAAGTGTCCAAGTTAAAGCCAGGTGTGAATAGACTGGCATCATGCTATTACTTGACCATTCAGGCGAAAGTTTGGTTGGCAATAAGTGATCAAATAGTGTGATAGGGACAGAGGATGGGGCTATTGAGTTTTGCTAAGTAAGGTTTTGCATTCAAGGATTGGGTAGATAAATATGAGAAACATGGGCACACAAATAGAATTTACTACGCTACAATATGTGTTTTTATAATACCATTTAGCTCATACACCAGAGAGAGAGAGAGAGAGAGAGAGAGAGAGAGAGAGAGAGAGAGAGAGAGAGAGAGAGAATGGTATCTGTATAATGTTCACGTGTTGGTTCTCATAATTTTCCTTGGCAAGGGGAGCTGTATTGGTGGTAGCAGAATTATAACTATGGTAGCAAAGAAAAAGTCCTCAGCTTGGTTGATCTATCAGAAGAAGCCCTCTCAGCCTATTTTTGGAAGAGGAAGTATGAGCACCTCCACCTAAGGCTTGCTTCCTGCAGCACGCAGCCCAGCCTCGCCCATGTCGGGCAGGTTGCCTGTCCTCCTGTACCCACTTTAACAGCAGTGTGACTGCATTGTCTGTGTGCCTGTAGCCTAGCTTTTGCGCTCCTCTTCTGTATATTTTTAATATGCCTTTAGTTGATACAATGCTCGGCACATGTAATGTTCTCGATGAATAAATGGTAAAGGACTGGCCTCTGAACTTCTGTGGCTTTAATGCATCCCAGGTGAGAGGTCCTCACCAGATTAATCATTATTGATCATTATCAGTAACATCACGTTCAGTTCTTTTGACGGACTAAACAAGAAGGCCACTTGTTAGAAAAGACAAGTTTGTTCTTATGTGCCAAGGGAAGGCACAGAAGGATCTGAATTTCATTCACTCTCATCCTCTCAGCTTTATTCCTTCAGGGCCCTGGAGAGCGGTCTTCCTTGACCACTCTCTAAAACCCCCACAATTGCCATCTACTACTCTATTTCACTGCTAATCACTTTACTCCCCAAATTATAACATTTATTTATTTACCTGTTTATTGGTTGTCTTCATTAGAATGTGAGCTCACTGTTATAGCCCAACTCTTGAACAATACTGGTGCATACTACATGTTCAATAAATACTTGTTTAATGAATGAATATTCAAATTCCACCCTTTGGTATAAATACTTTGAAGAATGATTTTGCATTGCCGTGCACAAATGAGCATATGCAGACCCTGTCACCCGCAATTTTACTCCTAGATATATACTTATGGTAGGGCCTTCCAGTTCTTTCCCAATATATATTTTTTTAATTAAAGTTTATTGGGGTGACAATTGTTCGTAAAGTTACATAGATTTCAGGTGTACAATGCTGTATTACATCATCTATAAATCCCATTATGTGTTCACCACCCAGAGTCAGTTCTTCGTCCGTCACCATATATTTGATCCCCTTTACCCTCATCTACCACCCCCTCCCCCCTTTAGCGTTTGGTAACCACTAAACTATTGTCTGTGTCTATGAGTTTTTGGTTCTCATTTGTTTGTCTTGTTCTTTTGTTGTTTTTGGTTTATATACCACATGTCAGTGAAATCATATGGTTCTCTGCTTTTTTGACTTACTTCACTTAGCATTATAATCTAAAGATCCATCCATGTTGTCACAAATGGTCCTATTTCATCTTTTCTTACCACTGAATAGTATTCCATTGTGCATATACACCACAACTTCTTTATCCATTCATCTATCGAAGGACATTTTGGTTGTTTCCATGTCTTGGCCATCGTAAATAAAACTGCATGGATATGGGAACACACTTGTCTTTATAGATAAATATTTTCAGATTTTTTGGGTAGATACCCAGGAGAGGGATTGCTGGGTGATATCGTAATTCTATTCTTAATTTTTTGAGGAACCTCCACACTGCCTTCCATAACGGCTGCACCAGTCTGCATTCCCACCAACAGTGTAAGAGGGTTCCTTTTTCTCCACAGCTTCTCCAACACTTGTTACTATTTGTCTTGTTGATGATCGCCATTCTGACTGGGGTGAGGTGATATCTCATTGTGGTTTTTATTTGCATTTCTCTGATGATTAGTGATCTTGAGCATTTTTTCATACGTCTATTTGCCGTTTGTATGTCCTCTTTGGAGAAATGTCTCTTCAGGTCCTCTGCCCATTTTTCAATTGGGTTGTTTGTTTTTTTGTTGTTGAGTTGCATGAGTTCCTTGTATATTTTGGATATTAGCCCCTTATCGGAGACACTGTTTGCAAAAATTTTCTCCCATTCAGTTGGTTGTCTCTTTATTTTGTCGATGGTTTCTTTTGCTGTGCAGAAGCTTTTAAGTTTGATATGGTCTCCTTCATTTATTTTAGCTTTTACTTCCCTTGCCTTTGGAGTCAAATTCATAAAATCCTCTTTGAACCCAAGGTCCATAAGTTTAGTACCTATGTTTCCTTCTATGCAGTTTATTTTGTCAAGTCTTACGCTTAAGTCTTTGATCCATTTTGAATTAATTTTGGTACATGGTGAGAGATAGCAGTCCAGTTTCATTCTTTTGCACGTGGCTTTCCAATTCTGCCAGCACCACTGATTGAAGAGGCTGTCTTTTCTCCATTGTATGTTTTCTGCTTCTTTGTCAAAAATTACTTGTCCATATTTATGTGGTTTTATTCCTGTGTTCTCAATTTTATTCCATTGGTCTGTGTGTCTGTTTTTCTGCCAATACCATGCTGTTTTGATTATTGTAGCCCTGTAGTACAAGCTAAAGTCAGGGAGTGTGATACCTCCAGCATTGTTCTTTTTTCTTAATATTGCTTTGGCTATTCAGGGTCTTTTGTGGTTCCAAACAAATCTGATGATTTTTTTGTTCTATTTCTTCAAAAAATGCCATTAGGATTTTAATGGGGATTGCATTAAATCTGTATATTGCTTTGGGTAATATGGCCATTTTAACTATGTTGATTCTTCCAATCCATGAGCACGGAATGTCTTTCCATTTCTTTGTGTCTTCAATTTCTTTTAAAAATGTCTTATAGTTTTCAGCATATAGGTCTTTCACAACCTTGGTTAACTTTATTCCTAAGTATTTTATTCTTTTCGCTGCAATTGCAAAAGGAATTGTTCTATTTATTTCTTTTTCTGAGATTTCATTGTTAGTATATAGGAAGGCAATGGACTTTTGTACGTTGATTTTGTAGCCAGCAACTTTACTGTATTTGTTGATTGTTTCTAATAGCTTTTTGGTGGAGTTTTTAGGGTTTTCTATATGTAGCATCATGTTATCTGCAAAGAGTGACAATTTAACTTCTTCATTCCCAATTTTGGTGCCTTTTATTTATTTCTCTTGCCTGATTGCTCCGGCGAGGACTTCCAACACTATGTTGAAAAGCAGAGGTGATAGGGGACAGCCCTGTCGTGTTCCTGAACATAGAGCAAAGAGTTTTAGTTTTACTCCATTAATTATGAGATTAGCTGAGGGTTTGTCATATATGGCCTTTATTATGTTAAGGTATTTTCCTTCTATACCCATTTTATTAAGTGTTTTAATCATAAATGGATGTTGTATCTTGTCAAATGCTTTTTCTGCATCAGTTGATATAATCATGATTTTTGTCCTTTATTTTGTTTATGTGATGTATAACATTGATGGATTTTTCTTTCCCAATATTCATTCTCTCCTTCCTTCATGGAAACAGAATTTCTAGATGATCACATGACTGCTGAGAACAAAGTTTTTATTTCTCATTCTCTGTTGCAGCCAGGTGTGGCCACTTAATTTCTGGCCAATGGGATATAAGTAGAAATATTGTGTAGCGTTTTCCAGGACTCTTCCTTAATAGACAGGTGATGTGTGTGCTTTGTACCTACTTTTTCACTCTTCCTTCACCTCACTGGCTGAAATACACAATACCATCATTTTGGATCATGCTGATGAGAACCACACCCTAGAAATGGTAGCACTGTGACCTGGAAGGAACCGGGTCTCTGGGGACTTAGGAGACCAGAGCTGCTCTACTAGCCATGCACTATATCCATCCAGACTTCACTTAAGTAAAATACATTTCTATCTGGTTGAACCCATTGTCGTTTTTGGTTTCCATCATTCATGGCCTAACTGAAGGAATGCCTAGAGAAAATCTTGCACATGTGCAAGGATATCCATAGAACAGTTCCTCGTTATAGATATAACCAAGGAAATGCCAAATCCATCAACAACTGAATGGATAAATGTTTTCCTATAAAGTCATAATGTATACTTTGCAGTAATGAAAGTGAGTAAGTGACAGCTATACATAGAAATATGGATGAATCTAGAAAATATACTTTAAGCAAAAAAAAATGACTCAGAAGAATACATAAAGTATGATATGAAAAGTTCAAAAATATGCAAATATATATTCTCTAGGGATAGTGTATACATGTAGGAAGTACAACTTTAAGAGAAAAAGGAATGATTAACACAAATTTCTGGAGGGTGATCAGCTCTGTGTGGAGAAGAAGTCCATCACCAAGGGGCACAGGAAGAATTCAGAGGTACTAGAATTTCTGTGAAATTCTGAGTAGGTACGTGGCATGTGTGTTTCCTTACTACTTTTTAAACTAGACAAATAACCATATATGTTCTTTTGAATTTAAGATATGTTTCTCAATAAATTTTTTTTAAAAAGATTCTACTCTACCCTCTAATGATGCCTGTTGTCTTTTGCTTATTTACCTTGCTTGTTCTAATAGTTTTAAAATACCTCGGAAAAACCAAGAAAGCTTGCAGCAGACACAGTCACAACAAACATTCAATACATTGGTTGATTATGACAATTAATACTAAAGGGGAAAGTTTGAAAAGCAAATGAATGCCTATATAAAAGCAAGTTACCTTACTTATTTCACATTAACTTCTATCAATTACAATTGAATCAAGCTCTAGTTATATTTAACTTAATGCTAAAATCCCTTCCTAATAGAAAACGGAAATTAACTAAATCCGAACATATTTATGAAGTACCCCTGTATGTTTTTACACTGTTCTTGGTACTGTAGATACCAGCATGAATAATATAGACACGTACAAAGAATCTAAAGTGCTTGATATGGTGTCTTGAATGTAATAAGCAGCAATAACAATTATATTACTTTTAATATTGCTGCTGTATATGTTCAGCCTGAAGCCTCAAAGCTCTGAAGAATTTTCGCATCAAAATCCCCTTGAGGCAGCCTCTCCCACCTTTAAAGGTTTATCTCAGCAATAGTATGTTAGTCAGATTAAGTCTACAAAATCAAACTCCCCCGAATTTTAGTGGCTTTAAACAAGAGTCTGTTTCTTATTTGTACCCATTCTGCTTTGGATCTGGGCTGCTTTTTAGTGCAATTGTCCTCCATTTGCAGGTTCAGAATTTCAGGCATTTTGTGCTCATGATCCTTGAATCAAGATGTGCTCCCACAATCACCACTGCAGGGCAAGTGTAGCTCGAGAGTCTTCAATCATATATGGTTGGCTAATGCAAGTTACATGGCTCCTTCTAACTTTAAGGGTGTGGGAAAAGAGCAATTCTCTATGGGTCTAGAAAGAGTGGGTACCAAATAACTGTGAACAATGGAACAACCATAGGTAGTGTAATTAAAGTAGATATTACAATGTCTCATGTATCATCTCTGTTTAAGCACCAAGCAACCCTACAAGGAAGTTATTATTATTTCATTTCTCCAGATGAGAAAGTACCTCGTGCTTACCTAAGATGACTTTCACTATCAGGGGTAGAGAAAGAATTCAAATCCTGTGCTTGGCAGTAGTAATGCTTTAGTGCCCCTTTCACATTTCACACAGAGAAGTGAATCATGAACATAATTCGTGCTCTGCTTTTAAGCTCCCAAACATTAGCATAATAAGAGGCATACATCTTCTGCCTGGAGATGTTCATTATTCAGAGCAATCATCGTCAGCTCCAATTGGCTACTCCATACATACTGCATACTTCACTATATAGAGGAACATTATTCAACTGGTTTATCAAAGCTACACTCCCAATTTCTTCTACACGTTTTTAAGTGCAGAGAATTGCAACCTGCTTTAATAATGTAACATCCATGGTACCTCCCTCCTAGTTCAACTATTCACTAATGGACAACCATTAATAGGTGTGATGGGTTGAATAATGCCCCCTCCCCAAAAGATGTCCGTGCCCTAATCCCTGGGAACCTATGAATATGTTGCTTACATGGAAAAAGGGACTTTGCAGATGTAACAGGGTCTTGGGAAGATTATCCTGGATTATCTTGGTAGGTCCTTATAAGAGGGAGGCAGGAGGGTCACAGTGAGAAAACGAAGCTATAATGACAGAAACAGAGGTTAGACTGATGCATTTTGGAGATAGAGGAAGTTTCCATGAGCCAAAGAATGCAGGCAGCTCTTGAAGCTAGAAAGGTCAAGGAAATGGATTCTCCCCAGGAACCTCCAGAAGGTTCAGACTTCAAACCTCCAAAACTGTCAGACATTTGTGGCATTTTTAGCTACTAAGTTTGTATAGAGTAGTAACAAGAAACTAACATGGTAGGCAAACAGAAGTGTAGCATCCTGCATTTGTGCCCCATTTATAGCCCTCTGTGGGAGATCACTTAGTTCTTCTCCCCATACTGATCTCCTTTAAAACCTCCTTTTTGGTTCCTTTTCATGATGGACGATCCCTCCTCTCTACTTCTTATTACCTATCAAAACACTTGGGGATAAAATTTTTTTTTCCCAATGTTAGAAATAACTGTAAGATGCCTCCTCTAATACATTTTGGAAGAAGATAGGCGATACATTTTAAATTAGAGGAAGAAGCAAGATAGAAAAGAAGTCACATGGCCTTGGGAATCAGATAGATTTGATCAAGCTCCTCCAGGTAACCATTGTGTGCACTTGGGTGTTGTAAACTGGATGTTTGTGCCCCACCCCTCCCAAATTCATCTGTTGAAGCTCTAATCCCCAATGTGATGGTATTAGGAGGTGGGGCCACTGGGAAGTAGTTAGGGTTAGATCAGATAATGAGGACGGGACCCTCATGATGGGATGACTGTCCTTAGCAAAAGAGGAAGGGGCATGAACTCTCTCATGCAAGGATAAAGGGAGAAGGCAGCCATCTGCAAACCAGGAAGAGTGTTCTCACCAGATGCCGAATCTGTAGGTACCTGGATGTTGGACTTCCCAGCCTCCAGAACTGTGAGAAATAAATGGATGTTTAAGCCACCCAGTCTGTGTTATTGTTACAGCAGCCCAAACTAAATAAGACATTGGTCCAGTTACTTACTTTGAGTATTGGGGTTTTTTTATATGTAAAATTGAAAATAGTACCTTCGTTCTTAAAAAAGTTTGTGTGAGAATTAAATGCTATATAGAGAAACTTAGCACTCATACATAGAAAAACAATAGCACATTGCTTGTGTAATGGGCTAAATTATGTCTCTTCCCCCTCTCCCACTGCCACACTTACATGTTGAGATCCTAAACCCTAGTAGTACCTCAGAATGTGACTGTGTGTGAAGATAGGATCTTAAAGAGATAAAATGAGATAATTAGGGTGGGACCTAATTCAGCATGACTGGTGTCCTATATAAAGAGGAGATTAGGACAGAAGGAAGTACAGAAGGAAGACCATGTAAGGATAGGGAGAAGACAGCAATCTATAAGCCAAAGAGAAAGACCTCAGAAGAGACTGAACCTGCCAACACCCTTGTTCCTGGACTTCCAACTTCCAGAAATGTGAGAACATAAATTTCTGTTGTTTAAGCCCCCTAGTCTGTGGTGCTTTGTGATGACAGCCTTAGCAAACCAATACACCTGTAATCTCTGGTAGGCAAGGGGTAAAATAAAATGTTGACTATTAATTTTAATTAGTTTGATAGTAGACTTCACTTTCACTGCATTACAAGTATTCACTTTTGTACTTGTCACTATTTGAAACCACTTTACCCGTGACATTTTAAATTACGGCAATCCCTTTCTCTGATCACCAGAACTAACCTTCAATTCCTTTGTAACTACTAGTTTTATAGTTTGTCCTCATTGAGGACTCAACTTCTCCATAAGATGGGAAGACACAAAATGTAAACACCAGCCTGGATTAATCTTTTTCTCTATCCAATTTGGACCCAATGGTCAAGGAAACCTTGTAGTTTTACCATCTACTTTGTGTAACCTGTTCTCTTTACCCCTTGCAATTGGTCCCCAACTCTGGAGATATCTAACCATTTGTTTTCTTTAATTCTGTTCCTGGATTGACAGATAAATATTTAAGAAAATTTTACCACTATGTATCTTCATGCCACATCTGCATAAAAAGTATAGAATATACAACAAACCCTCTTCTAGGCTTAGCTTTCACAACTGTCCTTTGTGACAGCTATTCTCACTGAATAGCTAAGAATAATCTGTACTGTTTAATGATTACTTACTAAGAAGTCTGTAGAAAGCCAAATGCTAGTGTGATTTGGTGCTGTAACTATATCAATATATCTGTGATTCTCGATTTTTTTCCTCCTTTTGTTACCTCACGGTTATGAGATGGCTGCTAAAGCTCCAGAATTTATTTCCATGTTCACAGCAATAAGAGGAAAACTTGTACCTGACATCTCACCAACTCTGTCCACACTTAAGCATTAGGGTTTCTCTTGCCTCCATTCTTGGTTCTCTTGACTTCTTGCCACACACGTATACTCCATGTCTAATGTCATCTGTGGCTTCTATGACCAGCCACATCATGCTGATGATTGAGCAATCTATTTCTGGCCTTATCTGCTTCCCAGAGCTCCAGCTCCTAATCTGCACTTGGATATCCAGCAGGCCTTTCAAAGGAACATGATCAAAACAAGATTTTTATCTTTCCCTTTCTGCATCTGTCCTTTTCTCATATTCTTGATTAATGGCATTGCCATCTCCCCATTCTTTTATGCTAGTGCCTCCCAAGATCTCTTATCAGCTTCTTAGCTCTCTCTGCCTCTCTTCCACTTTTCACCAATATCTAATAAGCCACTAAATCCTGTCAGATCTCCCTCAGACAGCTATAGTCTCCTCTCTATCCCTATTCTACTTCAGCTCAGGTCCATATCAACTTTTATCCCTGCCAAAGCCTTCCATTGTCTCCACATGTGCTTAGGTGCTCTGGGGGCAGCCCCAGCAGAGTGGCTGAGAGTGTAGGGTTGGAGCCCAAGTGTATGTCCTGACTGGGCCACTCACCAGCCACATGACCTTGGGCAAGTTATTTAAGCTCTCCGTGCCTGAGAAGGAAGATAATAATATTACTTACCTCTTAGAGCTATTATCGTGAAGAGTAAATAAATTAATGCTTGCAAAGCATTTTTGAAGAGCACCTGGCTCAAACCCTGTGATATTGTTATTATCATTAAAAATATGTGTATAGAGTGTTTAGCATAGTGCTGCGCTCATGCGGAGAGCTCAGTAAATGTTAATTACGATCACTTTTACCTGTGCTGTTTGTCTACTGACGCATTCAGGGTCCTGTTGAAGTACTTCTCACTGTGTTTATAATTAATCTCTCAATGGCTCTCTCCCTCACTAGACTGTGAACTTCCCCCAAGCAGAACACAGACCATATGCTCGTCGTTGCTGGATGTGTGGTATGCAGCACAGTGCCTTGTACAAAGCAGGACACCAACAACTCACTTCTCAAGTAAGTAGCAAAGACGACAGTTTGTGTGGTTGCCAATGGTGTACAAGCGCCTGACTGTGTCCGAGTTCTCGATGGTACATCAGCTCCTTTGATCTAATGCTGCCTTTCCCTCCAGTATCAGATACTCCCCACCGGGAACTCTTCCATGATGCCCCGCACGGACAGAGCTGGATGCTTCTCCCCCCATGTGTTTCCAGAGCACACCGTGCCTAGTTTCTTACTGTAAAATGATCACACTATAAGGTGATTATCTATTTATTTGTTGCCTCCCTTGATAGATTGTCACCTTCTGCGGGGCAGAAAGTGTGTCTTATTCAACGCTATGTGCCCAGTCAGCGCACAGTGTATTAACTGCCACCTAGTAAGCAATAGCATGCATGTATTCTTACAACAATGCTATGAGATAGGTATTGATACCATTCCTTTGAATGTTTGAGGAAACTCAGAATTACTGAGATGAAATATCCTCCCAGAAGCACAGGAACAGAAAATTAGTCTGAAGACATAGGAGATATAGATATTAAGTTTGTAAGCATAAATATGTGGCTGCATGGGACAAAGTCCCAAAGTAACAGTGGCTTACACAAGGTAGACGTACGTCTCTCATGTAAGACTCTGAGTTGGAATAGCAGCTCTGCACCACAAAACCAGCAGGGGCCCGGATACCTTCCATTCTGTGGCCCTGCCATTTCTGGGATACAGTGCTGTTTGCATGGTCCAAAATGGCTCGCACCATGCTTGCAGTTCAAACAGTGGGGAAGAAGAAAAAGTAAAGGGAGAACACGCCTGGCTCCTTCAAGGCTACCATCTGGAACTTGCAAAGTTCACCATCATTTTTACACACATGGCCACATCTAACTGTGAGGGTGACTGGGATATGTGGTCTTTATATTGGACAGTCACGGGCTCAACTTAAAATTCCATTCCTTTGAAGAAGGAGAGAAACAACATTGGTAACTAGTGGCCTCATCCATGGATATTAAAACTCCCGTTTTCCAGAGTGGAGAGGAGATGATGGAAAAGAAAGGAAATGATTTATAGATACATTTCTTCCTTAAAGTAGCTTAACTCTTTTCCAACATGTCAATGACATGAAAAAAAAAAAAAAAAAAAAAAAAAACAGGGGAGAGGGTACTTCTCTAGATTCAAAGAAACTTAAGAGACATACAACCAAATGAAATGTCTAGCCTCCTTTTAGATCCTGATTTAAATAAAACAACCATTAAAAAGATAATTGGGGGGTGGCCGATTGGCTCAGTGGTTAGAGCTCAGCAGTGCTCATAACACCAAGGTCGCTGGTTTGATTCCCACATAGGCCAGTGAACTACGCTCTACACAACTAGATTGAAAACAACGACTTGACTTGGAGCTGAGCTGCACCACCTACAGCTAGATTGAAAAACAATGACTTGACATGGAGCTGATGGGTCCTGGAAAAATACCCTGTTCCCCAATATCCGCCCTCCCCCAAAAAAAGACAACTGGGGCACTTGAAAATATTCTGATATTTCAAATATGATAACCTACTATGAGTTACATATCATACTTTGGATGAGATAATAGTTTTCTTGTTTGTTTGTTTTTAAATTGGGGGATATTGGGGGACAGTGTGTTTCTCCAGGACCCATCAGTTCCAAGTCAACTTGTTCTCCTTCAGTCTAGTTGTGGAGGGCGCAGCTCAGCTCCAAATCCAGTCATCCTTTTCAATTTTAGTTGCAGGGGGAGCAGCCCACCATCCCATGTGGGAATTGAACCGACAACCTTGTTGTTAATTGCTCGCGCTCGAACCAACTGAGCCATTCAGCCACCTGAGGTTTTTTTTTAACAAGATGTATATTTAAGCATGTAGATATAAAATGACATGATGTCTGGGTTTGCTTTAAGCTACTCCAACAATGAAAGAGAGTGGAGACAGATGAAACAATCTGACAATACCTTGGTAATTACTGAATTATCTTACTTTGGGTATATTAAAATTTTTTATACAGTCAGAAAATTCAAACAAAAACAAAATCCCCCTCCCAGCTCAGCCCCATCAATGGAGAGATTTCAGACCAAAGATAGAGGTAATAAATAAAGACATTTTCTTTGAAAGTTCCAAGTCCTTGTAGAGCTCAAGGAATGGCAGGTAAAATCAATACCTGTGTCCTTACCACTAAGCCTCTCTCCAAATGTTCCCTGGGGGCACGGTTCTTCTTTCAGATTACAACATCATTGACATTTTAGAAAAGAAAAATAGCACCACAAAATATTTATCATGCTGGATGTGTTGCTGGCACACACTAAGAATCAGGGAAACTCTGGGGCAGGCCTCTCTCTGGGAGGTGCTTCCTCCTTTTTTACCTTAGAATATGGAAATTATCTAAAATCCAGAAGAAAAATAGTATCATCTGGAGGAAAATTTGATCTACAGCAGGTCATGGCTGCTGAGCTTTTCTTCCAAAAGCGATAGGTGAAAGTAATATTTATTTGTTTCTAGGGCTGCCCTATGCTATTCCACAATCAGCCAGGGTGCGAGAATAACATTTGCTGCCACTCTGTTTTGTGGTGCTGGGAAGTTTCAGGGCAGGCACAGCTAAAAGAATAACAATTTCCTCGCTGAAAAGGTCACCTGTAAGTGGCTCTCAGCCCTAACAGCAGGGCTGACTTTCTCCTGATTGCAGTGTTATTGGGTTTCAGAGGAAATTAGAACCAAGAAGTACTATATCCTCAGTGTTGCTGATAAAAAGTTTTTTGTACATGCAGTGCTAAAGATATACTATGGCAAAATGTTTATGATGAATTAAGTGAATGCAATTGCTCACACATATAAACCCATATACACCCCATGTGAAGCCGGGAACGTGTATGCAAACCTGCACATTAAATGTATTTCAACAAACACTACCTTGAATGTCAAGTTGTGCCCGGTATTGCCCCAAACACTGAAAAGGCAGACCTGATCTTTGCCAAACCCCAGGGAGCTGAATGTCTAGGCTCACTCTTGTTCTTTGAATATCAAGGCTACCGAATATTATAAAATTCAAGTTTACCCTTTCCCTGAGGGACCACTGTGCCCTGCTGCCCACCCTGTTCTGCTTATTGCCATATTTTATATCCGCTCCTGACATGTGTATTAACAGGTGACCCTGGTCAAGGTCAGAGAATCATCAGGAAGATTTCCCAGTGTCTTTAACAGAAGACCAGGCCTGTGATCTGCGTCCACACCATTCCTTGTGTTAGAGATGCACATCCCTCATTAGCACATGCATGTCTCCCAGACTTTGCAATAGAGAAACCTATTGGACCTAGTGTTTCCCAGACTTATCTAACCTCGGGATCCTTTCCTCAAATAACTCTTTTATTTGTGTTTCATGAAACATTCTTTGGGAAATGTCAGCCCAGGAGCACCTGAAACCATTACAATTGTTGACACTGGTCTAAATTAAACAGAATAGCAATATGTCCAAGTAGAAACTACTTTTGCAGCCTTCTTTGACTTTTGACTTATTTAAAGCTAAACTCTAAGAGACCAAAAATCTTATAAGACCTTTTTAATGAGCTTCTTGTTATTTAGCTTCTTTTTTTTTCAAGTTACAGTTAATCTATACTTGGCTTACCGGAGGGTCTCTCAAAATGAATTGAATGTTAGCGAGAGCTGAGAAATGTGTCAGGTGGGGCCAATGTGTTGCACCACTCCCTGGGTGGGAGGGGTGGTGGTGGTAGTAGTTATTATCCACATATTCACAATGTGAATGTGCTCCCTGGATTGTGTGACATGGACCATCTGAAGATTTCCTACACTTGGTGTCACACGGGAGACCCTGCTCACTCTGCCATTTGTCGTGTGAGGCGGCCTGTGGGGCCTCTAGTCCCGCTCCCCACATAAGAACGCAGGATATGGCGAGGCCAAAAAGGAACACCCACGGAGCCATAGGTAGGGGAGTCATACCACTGTGCTCTCACTGGAGGCTGGGTTCACACGACCTGCAACCTGCTGTCCACTTCTCTGCCTGCCAACCAACCGACCCACTTTCTACTCACCAACCAGAGCAGCCTCGGCAATTATTATCAGGGGCTAATTGGCTAACTGGTTACAGCTGACAGCCACCTACTACCCGAGCCAGCACCTTTCCACGTGAGGCCGAGAGCATCGAAACTGATCTCTGGGACTCTGTTCCCACACTTGGAAAGACTCTGAGTGCAGGAAACTGATTTATTCATCTTGGCATCCCTAGTGTATAATACAATGTCTGGTACAAAGTAGGTACTTGATAAATGAATGAATAAATGAATAGTCTCATTTCAGGTACCATGGTCATTCAACATGTGTTCTTTAGGGAAACCAAGAGGCCAAGCTACGTAAAGGCAGTCTATAATTGATAACTGGCAATCACAAGATTTATCACACTGTAATTATCACTTGTAATATAGGACTTAGGCAGGAATCAGGCTCCCCACAGAAACATGCTGGCCAAATGCACTTCTCCAGCCAATTCTAAAGTGAACCTTAAATTTTCAGATGAAGCAATTCAGTCAAGGAAGTTACTCAGAATTGGGTCCATTAAACGAAGCTCATGACCAATGCATGGATGCCACTCCAGGTAGTTCTAGCTAAGAGATTAAGGGAGTGGGGATGAGGTGGAAAGGAGGGAAGATCAAAGGCTCAGAGGGACCCCTGAGAGGTGCCATTTGATCATTAGAGCATAGGTCTCTCATCAGAGTAATAAGTTCCTGCAAGTTTCAGAGGCGTAGAAAGAGAAGCACAAATTGATTTTTATCTTTGAACATCCAGCCAGTGTACTGGGGCATCATGTTGGAGAGTGACTTGAAAAACTAAACTTGATTCTGCTAGAATCATAGAATATCACAGTTAATCTGTACCAGTGATGTGTGATGTGTACACGAGACCATTGATTACAGCCTTCTCTTTATGATTAAGAAATTGAGACCAAAGATATAAAGTGGGTTTTTGGAGCCCAAGTCTAATAGTTCATGTCCTCACTAGAACTAGAAAACTTTTTCTTGTTCCACTTTTTCCCTTAGTTTTCCATTCAGTATGACATAACCTCACCACATAAGGATGCCAAAACTTCCTGCTACAAAGCACTGATGGTAGATGATGCTAGGAAGATTGCAATTGGATAATAAAGTCTTATAATGCTGAGGGATTTAAGACAGTGGTTTGACAATGGGAAACCACTGAAATTTCTAAGTGTGGAAATAATATGATTAGTTTTTCTAAAAATTATGAGAATGGAAAAAGATATATAATGCAAACTCTAAGCAAAAGAAAGCTGAGTGGCTATAATAATTTATGACAGTTAATAAATGGAAGAGATGAAATTCAAACCCAGAGCATATGGCATGACACTCCAGTGTTTCTCCCATGAAACTCAGTTTATAATGTTGGGTATGTAAGAAATTTCATCTTCCATTGGCTCCAATGACACACAATTATTTTATATGTCAGTAAAAAAATATGATGTCAATTAAACTCTGATATGCCATCAATAATATGCACCTTAATTTCAGAGGTGTTAAAATGTATTAAAATGTGAAAAAATGATGTGTGGTCAATTTAATGACATGTGGAATAAATTCTCTTCTTTTTAGTAACTTAATTACTGCTGGCATGATACAATTCAACTTCACTGGTTAAAAATTTAACCCCAGTTTTTCTCGGAGTCGTTAAGGAAAATAATTAAATATAACACCGTCTGCCAACACAGTGAATCCTAAACATTAAATCATACTGTGTGATATATCATAAGCAATCTGCTAAGGAAATTACCAAAAGAGAAAGAAGTCTCAAGTTTTTGCATAGCCAGGCAAACAGAATCTCTTGCATGTTGTCTTTATCAAAAGAAAAAACAAACGTTCTCCTGTCACTATGGGAAGTTCCATCATGAAGCCAAGTGGCACAGGCTCAGACTCCCAGAGACAGGCACCTTATCCCTGATACCCACGTTTATGACAGCTCTAAGGCCTTCACGGAGAGCGTTCTTGGGATGCAAAACCAGCAAGTGGCTTACTGAGCTTTTAAACTGATTTGTATATATCTCAAAGACACACAGAGATCATTTACAAGATTCAGTTTTCTAAAGAAAATGTTAAATTGAGAGGAAGGGGGAAGTTCTCTTTTTCTGTTGACTAGAGGAAAATTTTTAAATTTAATTAAAAATTATTTACGCTTACAGAGTTTCCTCTCTTGGAATGTATCACAGTTCCACGATCTTTCAAGATGCTGTATTAAAATTTTAGGGTTGTCTTAACAAAGTGCCACAAACTGGGTGGCTTAAAACAATAGAAATTCACTTACAGTTCTGGAGCCCAGAAGCCAAAAATCAAGATCCTGGCAGGGCCATATGCCCTCTGAAGTTCCTACGGGAGCATCCTCCCTTGCCTCTTTCAGTTTTGGGTAGCCTCAGGCGTTGTTTCGCTTGTGGCAGCATAACTGCAATCCCCACCTCTGTCTTCACATGTCCACCTTCCCTCGGTGTCTCCGTTCCTCTTATAAGGACACTAGCCATATTGGATTAGAGCCCACCATTATCCAGTATGACCTTGTTTTAACTTGATCACATCTGCAAAGAACCTATTTCCATATAAGGTCACGTTCATAGGTACTGGAGATTAGGACTTCAACATATCTTTTCAGGGGACACAATTCAACCCATAACAGACAGCAAGATAGATATGTTTAACGACGGCTAAGGAGTGTGGAGTGGTGTGTTGTCTTCCCAAAACGCCACTGAAACCTCACCACCCCCTTCAGATTCAGTGACACTCTTCTCTGACATTCTTGGGACGCAAGAATTTTGCTGGGATGGACTAGGGTCCAGAAGGCATTTATCATTTTGCAGGTCTTGTCTCCTCACCTCTGTAGCATTCCAGGGAACATAGGCAGGTGCCCTCACCTCTGTGGCGCTGACACATTGTGTGTGATTTCCTTTATTCTAGGATCTGTAGACTTCTCTGCCCTCATCCTCTTCTCCCATTTAGACTGGAACGTCTCTATCTGGTCTAGAGAATAGCTTTTTCTCCATGATTCTCCATGATAAACTGACTATCCTAGGGAGAGATTGGCAGGATGGTTTTGCCTTTAATCCTGCCAGACCCCTCCCCAGAGGCAAATAGCACACAGCTGACTAACTGCTTCATTGTCAGGATACAGAGGAAGTTATAGATGATACATTAAGACATCAAAACTGCATGAGTATTGAGATAGCGAGTAAAAAGAATACGTCTTCTGTTAACAAAAATTTAAAAAACAAAACAAAAAAAAACAGCAAAAGAGGAATTGACCTCTCCTCTCTCACAGAGTTAGACCCTTCTCTTCTTGCCCCAAATCTCTCTGGGTTGATATTGCCTTTGGATGCAGAGCATAAAAAGCTGGTTGCTCCAGCATTTCTCCCCTACCACTTCCTTTCTTACTTCTTCTGAGGAACATTTTTCCTGTGTTTTTCATGCCATTCACCACTTACAAACCAGTTTGCTTCATCGTCAGCTACCTCCTTCTCATACAAATGCCTACATCTCCTTCACCCGGCTCTTTTTCTGTCTCTTACCTAATTATGTCATGAAATTCTCTCTCTCCACTTGCCATGAGTGCAAAAATGGCCCTAATTACATATGATGGGCATAACGATACTCTAACGACTCACTTACAGCTAGGAAAAAAGAGAGCCGTAAGTGTTCCGAGAAAATGAAGACATGATAATAACAGTGCCGTCACTTGCAAAGTCCTTCAAAGTCCTTACAACTCTTCTTTAGAATCTTCCAGAAAGTTTGCCTACCTCTCTCTTTTTCTCTAATCACGCCTGTCCCATTTTAAGTAGCATTGTACAGGATAAGTAAATTCAAGCTTTCTCCCAGACAGTTTGATCTCTGGGAAGGACTTTAGAGATTTTTTTACTCTGAGGAAAGTAAGACTCGGAGAAGAAAAGGTACTTGCTGAAGAACACACATCTAGCAGATGAAAGGTAACAGAATATGCCATCTCAAAATATGCTGCTTTGGCATGATGATAATTCTGAGCTGAAGGCAATTGAAAACAAGCAAAGAGAAGAAAAACTCTGTGCCCTCCCTGTTTGTCTAAAAGCAGGACATAAATTTACAAAGGTGTCCCTCTTTCCCTCTCTACCAGGAAGGACAAAGGTTAATTTCCAGAGACAACTGTAGACTTCTCAATGGAGAAGGTACAGGCATAACAAAATTTACTCATTTTTACTGTACTTTTCCTGACAACCTCCCCATAATTGGCATCCCCTACACCTTTCTTTCCTTTGTCTTTAGCTGAAGATGGTATTTAAGCCAGGGTCCTAAACCACCTCAGAGTTATTTATTTTTCCTTTGGCATCTTCCATGTGTACAGGAGAGATATACATGAAGTATACATGTTAATGCACTTCTGTTTGGTTTTCTTTTGTGAATCGATCTTTTATTACAGGGGTCTCAGCCAAGAACTCAGAAGGACAGAGGGAAAATTATTTTTCCTCCTCTATACTAGCGACGGGACCTGAACTCAGCCTCCTTCCTCTCCTCTGGGTGCTCATACTAGCATAAGACATGTTATCTTCTCATACCTCAATGCCTAATTTACCCATCTGATTTGCTAATACTGACCTGGAGGGTTTATGCATTCCCTCAGTTAATATTTACTGAGTTCCTACTATGGACACAGTGCTTACCATAGTTAAGCAATGGAGGTACAGAGGTCAACAAGACAGGCAGAGCACCTGCTTGGGTAGAGCTTACAGTCTTTTGAGAAAGGCACAAAGAACAGCAAATAACTAATTAAATGCAGTGTCTCCTATGAGAGTTGATAGGTTTATAATGGGAGCACTCAATAGTGCTTACTTGGGACAAAGCCTCCTAACGTGAAATTTAACATTTTTAGTAAGGCAGCATTTTAGCCAGATTCAGAGTTCAATGGTGTTGTTGGCTACTCTATGAACAATGCAAAAATGTATTCTGAATTGCAAAGAAGTAACTTAGAAAATGTTGAAACACTGTTTGTCTTATAAGGTGAAAACGAGGCTCCGTTTTCTAATATGTTTCCCGCAGGATTTAACCACAGGCATGACACAGAAAGCAGAGCCACAGTGCTGAAGATGACCTGAAATTCTCAGGAGAACAAATCATCTACCTGCCCTCAAGTGTTTGTAATCACAGACTAGCAACATAGTAGGAACTCAAAAAGTACTTTTAAAGCAATGAATGGAGAAATTTCCATAAAATTTCAAATCTCAATAGGTAAAAAGAACAATGAGAGAAATATTTATCCTAACTTAATTCTTACTGAGAAGGAAAAAACTGTTGTTACAGTGGACCAGTTTCAGATTGTTCAAGTGTATAGAAATACAATTGATTTTTGCATATTATTTCGTATCCCAGAACCTTGCTGAACCTACTAATTTGTTCTAATAATGTTTTAGTGGATTCCTTAAGATTTCCTATATACAAGATCACATTATCTGTGAAGAGAAGTTGTTTTACTTCTTCCTTTACAATCTACAAGCCTTTTCTTTTTCTTGCCTAATTGCTGTGACTAGAACCTCCAATACAGTGTTGAATAGAAGTGGTAAGAGCAGGCATCCTTGTCTCGTTTCTGATTATAGAGAGAAAGCATCCAGTCTTTCACTATTAAATATATTATGAGGTATGAGTTTTTTGTGGCCAAGAGAAGGATATGTTTTGATTGGTGAATCCTAGTAGTCATCTCCATCCAAAGAACACGGAGCAAAAGCAGGGAAGAGAATATTACTCAAAGGAAATATTAGGGTCCCAGTATCATCAGAGGGAACAGATGCCAAGCAAGCTCTACTAGCCGGGAGCTCTGAGTATCAGGAACCGCAGCTTTCCTTTCTCAGCTCCCTGAACCTAGTACACAGTAAGTAGTGAGTGTATGTTGAATGGCTGAAGTCAGATACGTTTGATTCCTGAGTCATGCTTTCTGCTCTCTAATAACGCTGCAGAAAGATTGATGAATCTTAGGAAATAGGAAGCAGTCTCTAAGAGAGTGATGAGCCACTTGTTCTGTTTGCTTCCTCCTTCCCCTCTTCCTCCTCCTCTTCTTCCTCCTCCTCCTCCTCCTCCTCCTCCTCCTCCTCCTCCTCCTCCTTCTCTCTCTCTCTTTCTTTCTCTCTCTCTCAATTATAATCCATGATCATAAAAATAGATCTGGGGAGTGATTTAAACATAAACAAAGCAAATGAAATTCCTGGGAATAAAATGGAGAATGTTGCCCCAAGCAGAGACAGATCTGGTTCTGGCAGGACAAGGGGGAGATAGACCAGGAGACTGCTAAATACAAAGAATGAGGGTGCAATACAGGAAATTTAACAACGGAGAATAAAAGACTTAATGGCAGGGAAAGGCAAGATGAATGACGGATGAGAGCTCTCTGGAAAGAAATGGAAAGAGAAGCAACTCATATTGCTTAGGGGTCAAGATCCAGACCAATGGTTGAATTTTACTTGGAGGCAGATTGCAGCTCAATACAATGAAACAGTCTTTTTAACCATTACAGAGCCATACCAAAGAGAAATGTATACTTATAACAGCTTTGCTGCTGTCTTAGTTTGAAGTTCCCCAGAAGCCAACTCTGAGACAAGGATTTGGGTGCCAGTAGTTTACTTGGGAGATGAAGAGGGATCACGGGGAAAGGAGTGGGGAAGTGTGTGGCCAGGAAAGGGCAGTTTACCATGCTGGCCACCACTGCAGACAACTGGAGCTTAATCCCGCTGGGGAGCTCTGGGAGAAATGTACAGCATGCAACTCAGAAGCATTCCACTCATGGGACAAGGGAGCAGGGATATTTAAACACTGACCCGTGACAGCAACTCCTGGGGAGCGTTCACTCCCCAGCACTGCAGGCCTGCCTGCTAGGTGGCAGTGAAGGCTCCCACAGCAGGAGAAAGCCAGGAGCTGGTGTTGGGAAGTCAGGATAAAGTGCACTGTAGTGGTGGGGGCAAGGGTATCTGGATGGGGCACCAATACCACCTGCTATGCATTGATTGATTCTTCCTGAGAGTTTTCATTGAGAGCATGGTCCTTCTGACACCTTGATTTTGGACTTCCAGCTTCCAAAACTGCGAGAGGATAAATTCATGTTGTTTGCAGCCACTCAGTTTGTGATCATTGTTTTACGGTAATTTTTGTACTGAAATGAACACAGCGATGGGGTGAAAACTTCTCTGAGCCTTCGTTCTTCTTCTAGGAAATGGGGATCAGAGCAGCACATGTAATAGGATTCTCTAAGCACCTGGTTTAGTAAATGTGAGCTCTCTTTCAGAAGATCCTGAGGGAAGACGTGCCCATTGCAACCCTGCATGGGTATCTTGGCTAATGTCAGGGCTGTGTGAATGCCGAGCGGCTCCTGAGCAAACAGCTTGGTCTATTGGTGTGGGCACTTTCCTCTTTTCATTGCAGGGGCTCCCTTCTGGCTCTTTCCAGACAGAGAAAGACATCTAGGGGCTCCAATTGCTCCTGGAAACCAGACTGGTCTTAGAGGGTGATAGGTAGATTGCTGCCCGCAGGGCGGCTGCTGTCTGACGTCAGAGGTGGCTAGGCACTAATTAAGGGGTTACTGTGTTTACAAGATGGGAAAATAAATGTCAAGCCTTCAGGGCTCTGGTCACTGTTACACAGAACAGAGACCAACTGTGACACTTTTGATCTGAGAGCATGGTGGGTCCCATGGCTCAGGGTGGGCTGCACAGGTTCCTCACGTGTGGTGCACACAAGGTCTGGTGCCCAAGGGAGGCAGTCTCTCTTGCTCTCTCTATGCTCTCAGCAGCCCTTCCTCTTTTCCCCACATGTACTTTGTTATAGGAGGGGGAAAAAGAAGCGAGGAAAATTGTCTAGTTAATTGAAACATTTATAAAGGAGCCACGTTTCCAATTTCTAGCCCGGCTGCTCATCATCCCCTGCCATCCGGCTGTTGGCATTTGCAACTGATAAATCAGTCTTTCTAAACAGGTCCTAAGAGGCTGCTTGGGTGGGAGGGACCGGAAATTAAAGAGACTTGGGAGGGGAGCTGTCAGCCCACGCACTCCCACCCTGCTCCCAGGCCCACAGTGGCTATGCAGGAGAAAGCAAATGAAGGAGAGTTGGGAAAGTGGGGGGCGGGAGAGGTGGTGGTATATTTGGCATCCACACCAGCGCCAAGATCCAGATAGCCCCCAGCCAGGACTGACAGTGGCAGCGCAAGAACTGATTGCCCAGAGTGTCTAGTCTAAATAAAGCTGGCTACAATCAAAACCTCAAGCTTTCTGTCCGACTCTCAGCCAGGAGTTTAATTAGCTAGAAAAATCGAAAGGACTGAGCGCCCATGCTGCAATCCTGACCTATAGTGCCTAACTCTGGAAGCCTTTTGTGGCATTGAGCCCCTGGAGAGCCAACACAGAGCCCAAGCTTCAAAGGAAAATGAAAAATAAACGAATGGAAAGGGTGCTGGCAGTATAGGAGGTAACACCCCCAGGGAAAAGCAGACCCCAGGAGGGCCTAGTCCTGGGGAAGGGACTTTGATTAGGAAACCAACCTGGCAGCCTATTTGGATTCAGCTGAATTAAACTAAACATTATTTGCAGAGATGCTTCCCTAAAGGTTTCCATTTTTCTCATGTATGAGGACTGGAAGCTCAGCAAGAATTAAAATGGTAACTATTATAGGTGGCATTTATGAAGTGCTAAAACATGCCTGCAACTCTGCATACATTTTGTATATTGCTTGCAATAACCCTGCAATGTAGGTGTGATTTTTCCTTCTGGATAGATGAGGAAACTGAGACTCAGAGGTGCTAATTAAGATATGCAAGATCACACAATGTGGAAATGAGTGGAAGAACCTGTAACCAAATCCAGACTGATGCCATGATCCATGATTCTTCCCCTTTCTTGGTGTTCGTTATCTATTGCTACATAACAAGCCACCTCAAAAGTCAATGGAGTAAACAGAACAACCATTTTTATTATGTTTATGATTCTGTGGGTAAGGATTTAGGCAGGGATGGTTCATGTCTGCTCCACAATGACTGAGGTCTCAGCTGGGGTAACCTCAAAAACTAGAGACAGCTACGATAACTTTACTGGGGCCATATGACTGGGGTCTCACTCCTGACTTTCCACTGGGTTCCTTGGTTTTTCAGCGCATCGCATCTACTGATGTCCAAAAAAATAATTTCTTCACTCACATAGCTCATGCTTGGATTTGAATGGCTGGAACAGCGTCTCGTTCTGTCTCCATCCAGCCTCTCCATGTAACTAGCTCTGGCTTCCACATAGTACCGTGTTTTCCCAAAAATAAGACCTAGCCGGACAATCAGCTCTAACGCATCTTTTGGAGCAAACATTAATGTAAGACCCAGTATTATATTGTATTGTATTATATTATACTATACTATACTATACTATACTGTACTGTACTGTACTGTACTATACTATACTATATTATACTATATTATACTATATTATACTATATTATATAGACCCAGTCTTATTTTACTATAAGACCCGGTGTTATTTTAATGGTTGCTTCAAAAGACGCATTACAGCTGATTGTCCGGCTAGGTCTTATTTTCGGGGAAACATGGTAGCACATTGTCTCGGGATAGTAAGGAGTTTTAGACAGTAACTGGCTTCTCCAAGACTGACAGGAAGAGACAGGAATTAGAAGCTGCCGGTTGTTTAAGCGTTAAGCCCAGAAGCTGGCAGAGTATTACTTTTGCCATAATATAATGACCACATGAGTCACAGAGCCTGCCCAGATTCACTACTACCTCATTAGATGCTTTGTGGCCATCATCTCTGCTCCTTCCCAGGAGCTCTTTCCCTTAAATTACACTGTTTTGGATGATAATAGTAATGCCTCGATTTTGATTAGCTTTTTAGACTTACAAAAAGCTTCTGGCTGGATCTCTTATTTGAGCCTCACAATAAGACTTTGAGGTAAGCAGAGCAGGCTGTACTATCTTCATTTTAAGAAAACTAAGCTTTCAAGAAACAAAGAGGCTCACTGGAGATACATGGCGGGTAAATGCCCAGCCCACCCAATTTCTCACAGCCCCTGACTACAGCTGAGAGCTTTTTCTGCCATATCCCCTGCACTGCTAATCTGATTTCATTTGTCATGTATTATTATTCTGCAGCTAAAAAAAAAAAAAAGCATTTCCAGAGGGCTTTCAAAATAATAGCTCTGTAAATAAGATATCAGGCTAGCAAAGATAACTCTATTTATTGAATTTAAGATAAAGAAAGATATGTGTTTTACTTTAAATAAAATAAATTATTATTTATTTGTTTGTTTTTCATTGAGGTAAAATTCATATAACATAAAATTAACTGTTTTAAACTGTACAGTTCAGTGGCATTTAGTTTGTTCACAACGTATAACCATCACATCTATGTAGTTCCAAAATATTTTCTTTATCTTCAAAGTCCTTGTGTTTTATAATACAAAATTTGTATGATAAGTTTGCCTTATATTTGAAATCAAAATGCTTTGTAGGTAATTTATTAATGCTAGATTTTAGTAAAATGAAAAATACTCTGTCTTTGGACTCAGACTGACCTGGATTTAAATCACAGTCCTTCAATTTTCTCGTCATGGGGATTTCAGAAAGGTATTTCAGTGAGCCCATTTCCTCATTCTTCATAAAAGGGAATAATGATGTCTGCTTAGAAGGGAAATTATGAGAATGGGTGAGATAATGGACTTCAAGCACCTTTTACAGGTCATGGTTCTCGATGGTTGCCTAAATGATGGTAGTTGTTATTCATCGTATTAATGACCAGAAAAGAGTTATAGGACCTTAGGAAAACCATCATAACCCTCTGGGCATCAGACTCCCAGATGGAAATGGAAAGTGTGGGTCTAAACAATTTCTAAGCGCTGATATTTAAGATGGTAGATATCTAACAGGTCTGTCCTCCTTTCCTCTCTTTAAAGAGGCTCATTCCTTCTTCTTCGCCTCCCCCCACACACACACACACACATTGAATTTCTCATCTTCTTGATCAGAAAACTTAATTTTTTTAACAGCTTTGCTGCGATACGCTTGATATGTAATAAACTGCACATATTTCAAGTGTACATTTTGATAAGTTTTGACATGTGCATACACTTCCCCATGATCAAGATGTTGATGTAACATCACCTCCAAAAGTTTCTTGTTGCCCCTTTGTAATCATCTATCCCATCCTTCCCTACCGTCTAACTGTGTGAGGTTTGAGATGTCCCCGTATTTGGTATTTCTGTCATCCAGAATAACTAGACACACGGGTCCCCTCAGGGCAGGGACTATGTGTGTTTTGCTCATATTGTATCCCAGCAACTGGTGGAATACAGGAAAACAGGAGGTGCTCAACAAATATTTGTTAAATTAATGAATAGCCCTTTTGTCCCTCTACTCCTGAGGCAGTGAGCGCTATGGTTATCAACGCTAAGACAGGAGAGAGCGCTGGGGCCTGGAGAGTCTGGGAGCATTTTACAAAGGAAGAGAATTGCTTTGAGGCTCGGATGATGAAAAGGGCTTGCTGAGAAAGGCAGAGCTAATGGCTTGAGCACAGGCCAGGAAGCAATCCGGGAAAGGCGAGAAAGTATGGAATGGATCAGTGGCAATGTGGTGACTGACAAGACTGACAAGTGATAAGAATTAGGCTCCCCGGCGCTGTGGGGAACGGGAGCCTTTTTGAAATAGGAAAACAAAAATAAAAACAAAGTAGGAGCTGCTGGTACCTTGGCTGAGAAGCATAAGATGTTAGACTTGGCATAGATATCCAAGAGTGACAAGGACCCTTATAATGTAGATGAAAAGATGAACTCCAGAGAAGAGAGATACATTTCTACAGCTCTCATAGTAGACTCGTGGGAGAACCAGGAAGAATTCAAATGTCTTATTCTCTGCCTGCTTTACTCATTCATCTTTTAAGATTTATTTATTTACTTAATTTATTGAGCTCCTACAACAGGCAAGCTCTGTGTTAGGCACTGGGATTGGAGGGATGAAAAATATAGTTCCTGGCAACAATAAGCTCGGGGCCCAGTGGAAAAGACAGAAAAGGTCAGGGTGATGCAATGTGAGATTTGACCTGGTAGTGATGGCTTTGAAGATGGAGGAAGGGGCTGAGAGCTAAGGAATGCAGGCAGTTTTGCAAGAAAGGGTGAGGAAACATTCTCTCCTAGAGCCTCCAGAAAGAATGCAGCCGGCCAACACATTGACTTGACCCCAGTGAAACCCATTTAGAACTTCTGAACTACACAACTGTAAGATAATACACCTGTGTAGTTTTAAGCCACTAAGTTTGTGGTCATTTGTTACAGCAGCCATAGAAAATTAATACAACCCCTTCCTAGCTATAGAGCCTTGGAGTTAGTTACTTAAATTCTCTAAACAACAGTTTCTTCAATACATAAGGATAATAGTACTGAACCCTTGGCTCATTGTGAGAAATAGAATAAAGTGATTACAACAGTGTCTGGTATTACAAATTATGCCCCCCCCCCACCCCGCACAAATTCATATGTTGAAGCCCTAACACATAGTACCTCGGAATATGACTCAATTAAAGATAGGGCCTTTAAAGAGGTGATTAAGATAAAATAAGGCCAACAAGGTGGGTCTTAATCCCATCTGACAGGTGTCCTTAAAAGAAAAGGAGAATGGACACACAGAGAGACACGAGGGATACACACACAGAAGACGGGCCATGTGAGGACACAAGAAGTGGCTATCTGAAAGCCAAAGAGAGAGGTCAGGAGAATTCAACATCAAATACATTGATGTTGGACGTCCAGCCTCCAGAACTGTGAGAAAACAAATGGCTGTTTAAGCCATCAGTCTGTGGTACTTTGTCATGGCAGCCCAAGCAAACCAATACACCATCCCAGGTCTGCCCCACAGGCTGGGATACTTGGGATTCAGTCTGCACCTGTTTCAAACATCTATCTTCTGATACACAGTAGGATTTCACAAAATGGGCTGCTTATCAGGGAACTCAGTTTGAGAGACACATTTAGGGTCTCTAGGCTGCAGAGAGAGTGAGGGTACTTCAGCTATCCATCCATGAATACTCTCCTCCCCAGCTATACTCAGAGGATATAAAAAACCATCTGGCAGATGAAGGCCCCGGCGGTTACCATGGTGAGGTAGAGCAGAGCCGGAGACTGGGGTGTGTTTGTCGCTGTCTGACACTTGAGCCCAGTGAAATGTCAGCCTGGCTTGTGTTCATTTTGGACAATATTTTTATCTACTTTTTTTTACCCAGCTAAGTCATTTAAAAAAACTTGTGTAGGTCCAGTTTTGATCACTGGGTGTTTTCCCCTTCAGATAAAAAGCTCTTTGAGAACAAGGAGTGTTTCCTCATTTTGTTCCCTCTTTCTGGCCTCTCCCCTTCCCTCACCCCTCATATTCCCCATAGCAGTTAAACCTGTGTCTGTCACTGAGTTGATACTCAAAAAGTATTTGTAGGGTTGAGGTGAATTCATTAACCTTTGGAGATACTCAGTTTTCGTGTTTGCTTCTGATTTTAAAAGCACTGACAATCAATTTCATTGGGAATGTATAGTTCATTCAAGAGGCAAGCTCTGATATTTGGTTTACAGCTGCAGAAAGACTGAGAGTGAGCGGAACACAATGTCTGGTGCCAGGAACTTAGTGCACAGACAGGACTGAGAGTAAGCGCTCTGGACTTGGTTGGACCTGGGTTCGCAACCTGGGTCTGCAGCCTACTCCTTGTGTGACTTGGGGCCAGAGACTTCACTTCCCTGTCCTCTTTCATTGCCTAAAAATGGGGTCCTAATCATACCCATTTCGTGGGGTTCTTATAAGACTTAATGGAGATGGTGCAGGTAAAGCCCTGTATCCAGCACTCAGCTACCAGCTAACACTCTAGCTGTTACTATAACACACGATGACCAGGTTTCATTGGGCTCAGTCCCCAGTTCTGTGAGTTTGGGCACTTGTTTCCTGATCATTTGCATGTCTGCTAGTATAATTAAGCATGACATCAGGGTGGCCTCTGTGTCTTGGTGAATCCCCTGGAAAGCTGCCTGAAATCGCGGCATCAGAGAGAGCCTGGGGCTTTCCCAGATCGCGGGAAGCCAGGTACACCCTCTCCCTGTCCTGACCAGGACCCAGTGCACCCTCTCCCTGTCCTGACCAGGACCCAGTGCACCCTCTCCGTGTCCTTACCAGGACCCTTCACAGAGGCAAGGATGGGGCTGGGGTAGAGGGAGACCCACCCTTTCTCTGCTCCCCTTGCTGGCCTTTCCCCTCATACATGCTTAATATTGGCAGCATGAATGATGAGAAGGAGCTGAATTCCAGAGACCTGGATTTGCATTCTAGCTCTACCTTTTACTAGTTGTGTGACTTCAGACTAATTTTGAAAACCCCTCCGTGCCTCAGTTTCTTCATCTATAGACTAGAAGCTGGCAAATGAAGGTTAACAAGAGGGATAAGGGCCTGATGGGGGGAAAGCCACGGCCCCAATATCATTGCCTTCCTAACAGATTTGTCCTAGGCTGCATAAGAGAACAGCTCTGTAGGACCTGCAAGGATCATCTATGGTCTCTCTGACATCTTTGAGTTCCAAACACTCTGGTCAAGTTCACGGTTCAGTGCTCAGCATCACTAATCATCAGGGAAATGTAACTCAAACACACGAGATATCACATCACACCTGTCAGGATGGCCATCATCAATACATCAACAAACACCAAGTGCTGGGGAGGATGTGGAGAAAAGACAACACCAGTGTACTGCTGGTGGGATTGTAAATCAGTGCTGCCACTATGCAAATCAGTATGGAGGTTCCTCAAATAATTAAAAATGGAACTACCATATGACCCAGCAATTCCTCTTCTGGGTATTTATCCAAAGAAATTCAAAACACAGATTCTAAAAGATATATGCACCCTTATGTTTCTTGCAGCACTATTTACAATAGCCAAGACATGGATACAACCTGGGTTCATCCATGGATGGATAAAGAAAATGTGGTATATTCCCTACTAGATAAAGTTTTCCCAAATGCTGTTCTATGAAACACAGGTGTGTTATAATGTTGCAAGACAAAGTTCTGCCAAATAAAGGTTATTTGGTCAAATAAGCTGAGAAAGTGTTATAAGCCATATTTCTCCCCTCTCAAGTCTCACAATGTATGTTAGTTGACCAAAGGCCCTGAGAAGCCCTTCCAATATTGAAATCTGCCTGTATTTGTTTAACTGATTGCCCATGGAACCATTTTGTTATGTAACACTCTCTTGGTACATATGTATTTGGAAACTGCTGAATTACACTATGAGCTTTTTGAAGGCAGGAGCCATGTCTTGTAAATATTGGCATCTTCTAAGTGCCTCGTAATGTTGTACATATAAACATTGGTCAGTAAATGCATACCGAGAGACTGTTCTGGCAATTCTCTCCCTATTTTTTTTCTTATTTTTCTTAGGTTTATTTCCAAAAGAGCAAAGGCTTAATTGCAACTTAATGTAATTGCCTGTAAATCATAATGGATTTACTTCCTTTTTTGCCAAGATTAAACCATGGCAATTTGTAATCATTTATTCACAACTATGAGGGTCTCCCAGGATCGATTATAATCCAAGCTCTGTCACGTTACAGCTCTGTGGCTTCAAGCAAGTTACTAATTGTTGGATGGCCTAAGAGCCCTTGATCGCTATCTGCCAAACCCCATTCTTCCACAGTCTTTTATTATACATCTCCAATGGTTGGCAGCACCATCAACCTATTTCCTCAAGCCAGAAACCTAGGTACCATTTTGGGTTCCTTTCTCCCACCCTCATCCAATCCACTAGCAATTCCTATTGCTTGTACCACCAAAATACATTATATCTCAAGACTATCCAGTTCTCCCACCTCAATTGTCAACTGTATGGGGCCACCATCCATTATCTCTTGCCGTAACTAATAACCACCTCCAGGGTTGCTTGCTACTTTTTTGTCCCCTCCCACTATAATCTATTACAATGTCAGCCATAGCGATCTTCTTAGAACGTAGATTCTTACATTATGGCACTTTTCTGCTTAAAATCCTTCAACCTTTCTACTGCATTCAGAAAACAATCCAAAAGCCTTAGCAAGGTATACGTATCTTTGCTAACCTTTTCTGTTTCTCTTGTCCATTCTCCCTTTGTTCTCTGCATCCCTGATATATGAATTGTCTTTCATTTTCCTAAACAATCCAAGCTTCTGTCACCTCAGAATCCTTACACATACTAGATACTCTACCTGAAACAGTGGTCCATCCATTCTCCACATTCAGGGCTCTTTCTTATACTTTCAGCTTATAGTTTCAGCTTAAATGGTATTTCCCAGGAAGACCTAGTCTGACTCTCACCATGCAAAGTAGGTCCTTCCCTCTCTCCTCCCCTAGCTTTTTTCTATCTCTGTGCCTTATTCATTTCCTCTAGAGGAGCACTTGTCACCATTTGACATTGTTTTCTGTGTTGTGTTTTTTTCATTTATGTTCCCAGTGGAATATAACCTCGATGGGCCAGAGACCATATCTATTCCTTGTATCCCCAGTGCTTAGCAGAATGATTGCAAATCTACAGGAGGTGCCCCGTTTAAAAAACAAACAACAAAAAAGCCTTCATTTTCTCAATCTGACGAGCATGAATATTACTTGCCTTATCTTTGGTCGAACCTTACCACATACCTTTAAACTTGCTCTAAGGAATAAATTCATACCAAAAAAAAATTGAGTCTCTACCATGTGCAAAGTATTTTGCTAATTAATGTGACACGTCTTGAAGAAGGCATTCTGGGAAGAAGTTTGGGCTTTGGAGTCAGAAAGACTTGGATACTACCAGCTCTTCTTACCTCTCACATTTCTGGTTAAATGTCACTTCCCCTGGCCTCCTCTCCTCAAAAACAAAAACCAAATCATTATCTTAGCTGCCCCACTTACGTGCGTGCTCTACAGCACCTAATTCCCACACCTAGTACATATCGCTGTAAGTACTGGTCTGCTTACCCTTCTTTATTTTCCATTAGACTTTTATGTTTTCCTCCCTCCCATGCCCCCACTCCTAACCTATGTTGGAAAGCCTAACACTTCACGTGCTGCCTTGAAACCTTTGAGACTCATAGGCCCCACAGGCCTAACTGAATTCCACTGTTCTCAGCAGATATGCCTCCCAACTAGCAGGAAAGGTTCTCTTATCAGCAGAATCACCTGCACCTCACTCAGTCCTCAGCCTAATGGGTTTCAGTTTCCTGACAGCCCACAGAATTATTCAAACAGTCCAATCACACCCTCCCCTGCCACCCTCTTTGTAGAACAAAACCTGAACCTCGAGAGCAACTTCCGTGTGGTCCTGCATGGTGGTGCACTGTCTTTCCCTGGGCTATGAGCTTATGTGTCTAATTTCATGGGGGTTATGTTCCAAGACCCCCAAGTAGATGCCTGAAACTAGAAATAGTACCAAACCCTATGCTATGTTTTCCTCCACCACGCAAACTTATGATAAAGTTTGATCTATAAATTAGGCACAGTAAGAGATTAACACCAATAGCTAATAAAACAGAAAAAGTGTAACCATATACTGTAATAAAAGTTATGTGAATGGCTCTCTCTCTCTCTTCCTCAAAACACTTTATTGTACTCTAGTCACCCTTCTTCTTGTGATGATGTGGGATGATACAGTGCCTACATGATGACATGGAATGAAATGAATGACGTAGACCTTGTGACATAGCGTTAGGCTACTGTTGACCTGATCACACGTCAGAAGGAAGATTAGCGAGCCATGATGATGTCATGTCTTCCACCCACAAAGCCATGCCTTTTCCATCTTAACTAAGCATTTATCACGCACTATGGCTATCACATTTGCAGTTTGAGGTACAGCAGCAAAACTAGCACAAATTTCTTTTTCCTTCTTCACAATTTCACAGATAGAAGATTGTTCTTACCTTAGTTCTCGGCAACCTCATCATATGATGTTTTTTTCTTTCCGTAGGAAGTAGAGAATTTTCACCTCTTCACTTAAAGGAAGCACTTTCTGTTCAGCTTCTCTTCGGCATGTCCGAATTGCCAGCAGCATCACTCTTGTGCTTTGGGGCCATTATTTAGTAAACTAAGGATTACTTGAACAGCACTGCAGTACCATGATGGCAGATCTGATAACTGAGATGGCTACCAAGTGACAAACGGGAGGAGAGCAGTGTATATAGCATGGAAACGCTGGAAAACGTGATGACTCATGTCCTGGGAGGGAGGGAGCAGGACCTCGCGAGATTTCATCCTGCTACTCAGAACAAGGCACACTTTAAATCTTATGAATTGTTAATTTTTGGAATTTTCCCATTTAATATTTTTGAACCATGTTTGACCACAGGGAACTAAAATGGCAAAAAGTGAAACTGCAGATAATGGGGACCGCTTGTAAACTACTGTAGATGTAGATCTCATCTGTCCAGTGTCAGGTGTTGTATGTCTGGATGCCCTCAGAACCCTAGGGTAAGATTCCCTGCCTCATCCATGGGGTTGAGAAGAGGTAACAAGGCACCCCTCTAACACACACACACACACACACACATCAAGCAGGTATGATCATACCCTACTGTCATGTGGGGCGGCCTGCGAGGTCTCAGCTCCCGCTCCCCACATAAGAACGTAGGATATGGTGAGGCCAAAAAGGAACACCCACGGAGCCATAGGTAGGGGAGTCATACCACTATAGTCTCGCTGGCGGCTGGGTTGGAGACACAGGAAGCAGGAGCCACAGGATCCGCTACTTGCTGTCCGCTTCTCTGCAATCTGTAATCCTCTCTCCGCCGCTTGCTAACTCAGCCACCATCTTCTTGCTAGGCCCCATTTTTCTGCTAGCGTAGCCACAGCAGTTATATTAGTGGCCAATGGCTCACTGGTTATAGCTGACGGCCAACTAGCCACAGCTGATGGCCAGCCAATCACAGTTGATGGCCATTTACTACCTGAGCCAGCACCTTTCCACGTGAGGCCGAGAGCCTAGAAACTGCACTCCTGGCTCTGTCCCCACACCTACATAAAACAGACTACACATTTTTCTCAATCTTGAATGTGCATTAAAATATATTTTAGAGTTTTAAAAGACATTAACTCTGGGCCCCACTCCAGGTCCACAGAATGAGAATAGTAGAGGTGAGGCCCAGAGGTGTATATTTTCGTAACGTGTCATTACTGATTCAGGTGGATATCCAAGACTGAGTGCCACTGTGGTGGTTGTTTAATAGCCACCTCTTGATGGTCTGACTGATGGGGACCTTCATGCCCTTCCTGGTAACACGGCTCAAAGGACCAAGTCTATCATCCCGGAGGGAATGTCTGACAGAGACTGTTGCTGTCGTGCGGAGAGACCCTGCTCGCTGCGCCATATAACGCAGGATATGGTGAGGCCAAAAAGGAACACCCACGGAGCCATAGGTAGGGGAGTCATACCACTTTATTCTCTCTGGCGGCACTATACTCTCACTGGAGGCTGGATACACACTGTCCGCAAACCGCCATCCGCGCTTGCCAGCCCAGCCGCCATCTCCTTGCTAGCCCCATCCTTCTTCTCTTTCTCTTCCTTCCTCCTCTCCGTAGCCACAGCAGTTATATTGTGGCCAATGGCTCACTGGTTACAGCTGACGGCCAACTAGCCACAGCTGATGGCCATGCAATCACAGTTGGCCATTTACTACCTGAGCCAGCACCTGTCTATGTGAGGCCGAGAGCCTGGAAACTATTCTCTGGGGCTCCGCCCCCACACTCCACCCCTACAGGCTCTCGCCTCACAATCTACGCGACAAGCGTCTTCCGCGAGGGGACCTGTGCGAGGAGCCTGGGGGTGAATGCAATATCCTGGACACAGCCAGGCTCTCTGGGCACAGCCAGGGTTTCTCAGGGCACCACCAGTGCTTCTGGGCACGGCCAGACTTCCTGGACTTCTTAGGGTACCACCTGTCTTCCCGGACACAGCCAGGGTTTCTCAGGGCACCACCAGTACTCCTGGGCACTGCCAGACTTCCTGGACTTCTTAGGGTACCACCTGTCTTCCCGGACACAGCCAGGGTTTCTCAGGGCACCACCAGTACTCCTGGGCACAGCCAGACTTCCTGGACTCAGCCAGGGCTCTCAGGGCACTGCCACTCTCTCTGGGAACAGCCCGACTTCCTGGGCACAGCCAGGGTATCTTCAGGGCTCAGCCAAACTTCCTGGACACAGCCAGGGCTCTCAGGGCACTGCCACTCTCTCTGGGAACAGCCCGACTTCCTGGGCACAGCCAGGGTATCTTCAGGGCTCAGCCAAACTTCCTGGACTCAGCCAGGGCTCTCAAGGCACTGCCACTCTCTCTGTGCCTCTCAGGGTACCCTGCTGGAACAACAGCGACTCACAATCAAGGTGCTTACATATTCTCAATGGCGGCCAGTCAAGAGACAAAAGCAAATATCCCCCAGTTCCACTAACAACAGTTCCCAAACAAACAGTCAAGCGGTCCATTAAATTAGGGATGGAAGGCAATTCCCCATAGTCCATAGTCATTCGCCAGGGCTGTCCTGGGGGTGAGGGACGACCTGGACCTCACCCTCATCTCCCATGGAGGACTCAGCAAGCGTTACCTCCTGGGACTATAAGTCCTGCATCCGGGCTGCCTGAGCAGGAACTTCCCCGGCCCACAGGGCTGCAACGACCTTCGCTTTCTCCGGCCTGTGCTGGTTGGGGAACCGTCCACATCTTTCCACCTCTCCACGGGGCTCCATCTCTCCAGCAGCTGCATGGCTTTTCCTGTGCTGGTAGGAGAACTGTCCACGTCCTCCCACCCCTCCACGGGGGTCCAGCTCTCCGGCAGCTGCTCCTCCTGGTCTTCCTCAGACTGGGTGTTCACACGCACAAACTGCTCCACCGTCCTTCGGGGAGCTTTGGCCGGCACCATATCCTGCCGACTACGCCATGTGTCGTGCGGAGAGACCCTGCTCGCTGCGCCATATAACGCAGGATATGGTGAGGCCAAAAAGGAACACCCACGGAGCCATAGGTAGGGGAGTCATACCACTTTATTCTCTCTGGCGGCACTATACTCTCACTGGAGGCTGGATACACACTGTCCGCAAACCGCCATCCGCGCTTGCCAGCCCAGCCGCCATCTCCTTGCTAGCCCCATCCTTCTTCTCTTTCTCTTCCTTCCTCCTCTCCGTAGCCACAGCAGTTATATTGTGGCCAATGGCTCACTGGTTACAGCTGACGGCCAACTAGCCACAGCTGATGGCCATGCAATCACAGTTGGCCATTTACTACCTGAGCCAGCACCTGTCTATGTGAGGCCGAGAGCCTGGAAACTATTCTCTGGGGCTCCGCCCCCACAGTTGCCCAGGGATGACAAACACTTACGAGTAGTCATAACTTTCAAAACCCTCCTGAGCTCTTGGCAGACAGTGCTAATGGATCGTGGCACTCTTCCCTGCTAAGCCTGGCCTCTGCCTCAGAATCCTCATCAGCTACTCCCACTGAGAATGGCTATCGTGAGAGAGGAAGCCTATTGTTTTCCCTCTGCCCAGCTGTCCCTGATTTGTGCCCTCTGATGAAGGGAACTCCACTGCCTGTGATTACTCTTGGATCTCTCCCCTCTGCCATTCCACTCCCAGTACCAGGGCATATCACTGGAGAAGATTCCTTCCTTGGAATTTTATGGTTAACCTGCCCAGGAGCCAATTCTCCAGGATATTTTTTGCTTCAGGCCACTGGAGCAAAAAATATCCTGGAGAATTGGCTCCTGGGCAGGTTACCTCTTTTTTACCTCTTCCCTAAACTTAACGCCCTCTTTTATGAGGTCCTAGTATGTCATATTATCTTTATCTTCCTCTGTGCTTGTTCACACCTCTGGGTTAGATCCATGTGGAAATAAGGATATGTAATAGAATTATCTGGTATGGTAGGGAGAACTCAAGATTTAGAATCAAGGTGGAATTCCTTGACTCATCCTTATCGAGCTGTGAGACTATATAGGCAAATCGTATCTGTACTTCAATCTTCTTATTTGCAGAGTGACAACAATAATATGTCCTACCAACATTATATAATGTCACAGATGTAACATTAATTTAACATATAATGCTACATGAACAACATTTGAAAAGTTAAATCTCTAATGTGTTTAATAGCAGTGTGTAACTATTTCATGACTCTGCCAGAAAAATTTCCCTCTTTTCTCCAGAGCAGCTGACTAAATAGGGCAGCTTTTCCAGAGAAGCAGCCACAGCACATATTCCATTATCTTAATGTACATTCAATTTGAATGTAAAATGGAAGCCATCAGCCTTGAGGTGTTAATGAGTTGCTACTTAGAAGGACCAAAGAAGCAAATGAGGTGTACTTGCATAAAGTATCAGAATTGCCAACTCTCTACCAGACGGAAGTGTTCAGGTCCTCTCCTCTGTTTCTCATCCATCAATTTAGAATCTCCAGCTGCTGCATTCGGGGCACATGTGTAAGATCGGTGGCTTTCCTGCCATCCCTGAGCAGTCTCAGCTCGCTCCAGACTGTGGCTAAGTGAATGGAGTTGAACATATTCTGTACTTAGTTTCATCAGCAGAAATATGGAGGTGGGTTGGCCACAAAGCTGGCGAGATGCCTACTTCATTCTCACTGGAAAACGTGCCTTAAAAACTTTCTGATAAGTGTCTTTGCTGGTATACAGAAAAAAGTTTTGTCTTGAAAACAACAACAACAACAAAAGAATGCTTCCTGAAATTTATAAACAACATTTAAAGAGTTAAAGTCATGAGAATGAATCATGAAACAAGAAGAATAGAAAACTGATGATGGTGTTATATAATCTGCCATGTGCTGGACTGTGCCAACTCTACATCTATTTAGTCTTTTTAAAATTTAATTTCAAATAAAAAACTTCCATGCACCTGGTTTTAAAAGCTATTTCTACAAAGCTTATTAAAGGTGAACAGTTGGCCTTCCAAACTCACTCCATTCCAATGACCCAGATCTTTCCTATGACCCAGCGATAACTGTTTTGAATCCTTGTAACAGTTTCTTTTTCAATAACATGCTTATACCACTACTTCTCCATTTTAGGTATTATGGCTTGACTTCCTGATATGGAAGATGAGGATTCAGTTCTCTTATCCCCCTCCTGGAAAACACAGACACACACAGACACACACATACAGACACACACACACACACACACACACACACACACACACACCAAACTTTGCTTCCCCACCCTTTTAACATATTCATATCATAAAATCTGGTATTCATATTTGAGCCATAGGTATGTATTTTTCCTGGACACATTTTTTTTTGGGGGGTGGTGGTATTTGCCACCTCTTCTTTTGAACTTTTCACCTGAGCTGCTGGACACTGCTGGCAAAGTCCACAGAGCTTGGGGAATTGCTGCAATGACAAAGCTTTGGCCATGATAGTCCCCAGCGCTCTCAACAGCAAGTCACCCTCTCTGTTCCTCCAGTGAGCATCCTGCCCCTCTCCCGACACTGCCCTCTCCACCTTCACTCTGCTCAAGTTCTCCCTACCCCAATCTCTTACCCTGCACACTCAGTACATAACCCTGTGCCCCATTTTACCCAGAAAATACAAGTGATAAGTTGATACTTCCTCATCCTCCAGACACTCCTACCTGTAAACCGACCCATATTCCCACTCACATTAGCCTCTTTCATTTCCAAGTTCATGGAAAATACTTCCTTCATCCCAATTAAGGTCAGTCCATCCCTCATCTTGTGTTTGAGAGATGGCCTCTTCAGGGATATCCTCCATGAATTATTCTAACACTCTCCCAACCTTTCAACTTCTCCGACTCGTCTTGCATCTTCTCAGCATTTAAGGTGCTGTGTTATATTATACACAAAGTGCCATTCTTATTGTGGCTGTCACTTAGTTGGCATCGAATTTAGAGAATAACAGCTGGTGTACTTTGGTAAACTTGAATCACAAACATTTCAGTTCTTTTGGGGACAAGGCAATTTTTAATTTTAAACTATGTCTTTATGATTATTTATATCATAATTAAAAGTTAATGATTTCTTTTCTAGTACCAGAACAATCATTGAAGTCAAATCTCTTAGAAAATATCCAATCATATTTCTTTCTCAGAAAGAGTAATTTTCATAACCATAAGGGGGGGAAAGACAGGCACACTTGTCCTTGAGTTTAGATCCACTCCAATGTTGTGTCTCCACCCCCACTACTCAGTATCTATCAAATGTCTGTGTGCATGGAGGTGAAATACAGAGGAAGAACAAAGACTAATGCCATCTGTGAATGTTGGAGGAAAAGGGCCACTCTCACGTTTCTTACTGAGTGCAGCTCCTCTCCTTCCTTTACTCAGTCATTCAAAAGGGTTATTGAGTTTCTGATGAGGCAGGCGCACTAAGGAAAATAAACACTAAACCTGTTTTTAATATCTGGTGGGGATGCAATGTCTTTACAAATAATCATAACACAGGTCCACACTCCCTTAGTTCCAAAGTCCAAAGGGCTCTGAAAAAGAAGGCTTTTTCAGAAGTGTGCAACACTTGTTTAACAGCAAACCCAACCCGACTGATCTGAAGCCCTTTACTGTATTCCAATTATTTAAACGTATGCCATGTATTCAGACAAATATGTTTAATATGTTAAATCTGTAGCATGCTGCCTCAAACTTGATGCGGGAGTTATGAATATGATCACTTTGACTTCTGAAATGCTCTCGCCACAAGAGTTTCTATGTATGGATTGCATGTCGATATAAAGAGAGAGACTGGTATAGGGAGCAAAACGTTTACTGAATATACCTCACTGAGAATCAAGTAACATACAAATCATATTATAAGCATCACGCTGCTTAAACCTCAGACAGCTCTGGGAGGTAGGCGTTGCAATCTTCATTTTACGGATCAGGGTACTGGACCTCCACTAGGCTAAATAACTTGCATAAGGAAGGGGCTTAGCCATGATTTAAACTCTTATTTGTTGATATATTCATGCTTATATATGTACCAAACCATTCAGGAGTGACGGAGAGTGAAAATTTGTCTGAATTTGATGACTAACTTACATTGTGTCATAAAAGATGTATGAGAAAAGAGCCGTAGAGCGATGTAAGCTTATTTGTTTAGAAAGAATCCTAGAGGGGCAAGCAGAAGAGGCAGACACACATATTACTTCAGGGGGTTAGGGAACACATCATAGAGGAGGTAGGATTTGAGCTGATGCTGAAGGAGTCAGCAATCATTTTGCTTGTAAGCTGGTAAACGTGTTCAATCTCCTCTGCTTGATAGAAAACAGACTCCTGGAATGGGATCTGGCATCTGTTCTTATGTCAGTTTCCCCCCAGGAGTCTTCCTTATTGTGCTCTGTGAGCGGAGGCTGAGCTGGGGCTCGTGGTTATGCATGGACCTATTCCCTTTGGGGTAAGGAGTGAGCCTCAGGGCTTAAGGCCTGTGTGTTGGGCCTGGCTGCCCAGATTTTAAAGCTCAGCATCCAGGCCACAGGCCAAAGGAGTAACCCTGGGGATCTCAAAAATATATTTTATTTGAACAAAAGCTTATTTTTGTCCTGAGTGGTTGTACATCAAACTCCTTTTCTATGTCCTGAAACAATGAAAAGGATTTGATTTGGCTTTGGGGGGCTTAAAGGGACCTAACTTCCTACGGGACCTCCAGAACACTGGCCTTTACCCCACCCTCCCTGGGACATGAAAATGCTTCTATCACAAGTTATGGTGGCACATACGTTTTCTACCTGGAAGGAGCCTGCAAACGTGAAGATTTGGCTCATAATTGGGTATGGCGGAATGTTGTTAACAGATCTGTGTTGGGAAGGGGGGTGTGGGGGTGGGGTTGAGAGAAAGGATACTGCCTTCACGCGAGGTGCTGAGGTGTTTAATGAGAAAAGGGAGCAAAGAGGAAAACCATGACCAGGTCAGACTCAGGCTACAATCACAGCTGAGAACTGGAAAAGGGGTTTCCAGTAGGGCGGTCCTATTCTGGGGCATTTTATCCAGGGCTGAACACGCTGGAAGTCAGGAATGCTGGATTCTTCCAGATGTACCCTAGTGGGTCTGTGGCCATCTTCTCCTCTTCTCTCCAATCAGGGCAAGGAACTAAGTAACCGCTAAGGACCCTTCTAAACACATAGCTTTTTGTTTCTATGATTCTAAATTTTTTATTTCATTTTTAAAAGATTTAAGTTATAAAGCCAAGGCAGGATATATATATATATATTTTTCCAGATAATATGTGTTCAGACAAAAATGTCTATGTTTCAGACACCAATTTTCAATTTCACTCACTGCCAAATGGTTTGGTACATATTTCAGCATGTATATATCAACAAATAACAGTTTGAATCCCGGCTAAGCCCCTTCTTTATGCAAGTTCTTTAACCTAGTGGAGGCCCAATGCACAGCGGAGATTGCAATGCCTACCTCCTAGAGCTGGCCTGGGGTTTAAGATGATGCATATAAAGTGACTTACATGGTGTGTGTGTGTGTGTGTGTGTGTGTGTGTGTGTGTGTGTGTGTGTGTGTGTGTTGAGTGGGAAGCAGAGAGAGGCAATTAGGAAGAGGGTTTTTTCAGAGGATCACCAAGTCTGCGGTTGGGCCTGGAGAACCAGAGTGTGAAGGGTTACAGTAAGCTGCAAACCCTGTTTTGAACTGACCGCTTTCCGAGCAGCAGACCTACTCGCTAATGAATTTAATAAGCCCACCTTGTGATGCACCAGATCCATCTGCCAGGCTGGGGCAGTGTCAGAATTAGGTTTTGGCTGCCAGCCTCAGGATAATCATTGCCTAGCCAATTAGAGATGGGCCTCCGTGTGTGTACCTATAATGGAAAAATTACTGGGCTGTCTAGTTTCAGAGCTGACACAGAGTGGGGCCTCCTTCTACTTCTGGCTTCTCCCATTCCCACTCCTGGTCTGTCTAACAATAAATTCTGGTTACTAATGACATCTTAGAGCCAACATGGTGTTTTTGTGGATCAGCACTTCATCTCTTTGGGTCCACGGCTTTGCAAATATACTTTGCTCTTTCACAACTGGGGCTGGGGTGTGATGGATATTAAATTGAAAAGTGACTCTAAAAGCACAAGCATATGTATTATTGCCTTTAAATTTTCATTTAAAAGTCATAAAACTTGGTAAGTAACACCCTGCTAATATAACAGTAAGGTGTGAGTAATGTCTCATCTGATCACAGAAGCAGCCCGTGCATAAAGACGTTTTTAAGATGCATCTATACTTATTTCCCAAACATATATTGATCACTTCCACGTGCTAGGGCAGTGCTAGAAGCAGAGATTGCCAAAGTGAGTTGGATTTGCCCTCAGCCATCAAAGGGTATATAGCATTAAGAGGAGACAGGGATATAGAAAGATAATTACAACACAATGTGATACAATGTGGTGTAACGTTTGACAGGTAGGGGCAAAGTATGTTGGAAACACAAGGAAGAGACCATAGATGAATTGGTGAAATGTGTAAGTGTATGTGTGCAGGTGTGTAACATGCTAGCCTTCCTCGGTGAAGGTGAGGATACAGCTAAGATTTGGAAGCTAAATACACACTTATTAGATGACAGTTTGGGAACAACATTTTATAATTTTAGGCAAAGGAGCAGATTTGCCAAGTCTCAGGATGGACATCTCCTGAGTCCATCCTGGTGGTAAGTACGGAGGAGAGGTTCGTTCACTCTGCAAATTGTCCTTCAGCACCAGGACTTACCAGGCACTGTGAAAAGACTGTTTTCTAGCAGTGGGTGACAAGACAGACAGAATCACTGCCCTTATAGAGTCTACATTTTGGTTGGGGCGATAGACCAAAACTAAGTAAACAAATAAATAAACAAAATTGCAAATTGTTGTCAAGTAAGTAAATAGATGATGTGGATATGAGTCAATACCATGAAGGAAACTTGAACAGAGCTGAGACAGAGTTGTGGGGCGATACATGGCATAGGATGCCAGCTCCTAAAGTAGGTGAGGTTTATGTTGAGACCAGAGGGTAAGAGGGAGTCCACCATGAGAAAAATGGTCAGAGAACATCCGGACCAAAAGAACAGCTTGAATGAGTGCCCTAGGGGAGAATGAAGTTCTTTGAAGAAACAGGAAATGACTAATATGAAGGAGGCAATGAATGAGGTAGAGAGGAAAACAGCGGCATCACTGAGGTTCCAGGGAAGAATTTCATGCATTCCTACCCTCCACCTACATCCTGACCTTGTCCGCTCCCAGCTCTCAGTCCTCCAATGGCTTCTCACACATAAGAAAATCCAAAGTCCAATCGGGCCCCATTGATTGGGGCCTGACCTTACTTCCTACTATTCTCCTCCTTTCTTGCTGCCCTCCTGGCACACTGCCCTTCTTGCTTTTGCTTGAACTCTGCAAGCATGTTCCCTTCTCAGAGATTGAGCGCCTGCTCTTCTCTCTGCCGAGAAGGCTCTATACCTACCCTCCACCCCTCTGCGTCATTACCAAGACTCACTCTCTCAATTCATTCCAATTGCCTCTCAGATATCAGTCATCTCATCAGAGGCCTTACTTGACCACCTTAGCTTGTAGATGCACCCCACCCCCGACATTGTCTCTTTGCCCTGCTTTATTTTCTGTAACACTTCATTATCACTACCAGGTATTTTAATATACATTTCATTGTTTATCTGTTCAGTGTTTTCTACTGGAATGTAAGTTTCATGAACTATACATGTTAGACCAGGGCTGGCATCATGCTAGTGTGACCTGTGATAGAGAACAGGGCCCCAACATCAGAAGGTCTCTGTGCTTGGTTTGATCCTCTGCTGTTGCTGTCCTGAAATTTTTAATAATTTTATCTTTGAACTTGTGTGCTGTAAGTGAAGTCCAATGTGACAGTGGAGTATGCATAGAGGAAGGCTGAGCAGAGCAGCTATGTTGGACAACAGCCCACACATGCAGGTGGGCCCAGCAGCAGTGCCCACACGCACAGTTGGCCGGGTCCCTGGCCATACACGTGCATGCCCTGGGCAGTCCAGGGCATTTTGAGGCCCTGAGGCAGTGTGTAGGGCCAGGAGGAGCCTCAGATTGCTGGTGATGACAGCAACATGAGCAGCAGAAGCAGCTGTGAAGGGCTAGGACAGAAGCAATCCCAACTGGGGGAACCACTCCAGAACCTCTGGTGGCAGGCTGGCTTGCCCATCTACATCTGCAGCTTGTTCTTAAGGCTTTGCACAAGTTCTAGCTTCCAGCCTAAGCCCTGGGACAGAAATTGCTGATGTGCAGACAGTAGATTTTGTCAGCAAGTAATTACAAAATAAAAGCATATACACTGAAATTGTAATAAAGCATATCAGGCAGCTATTATAATTCTTCAAAGTTTGGAATCCCTAGTTTTGAAATCTGCTGCAATATTACCGAGTAAATATATTTATAAGCTTAGAAACAGAAATTGAATATAAAGATGACTGCATCTGACAGAAAAGAATACTGTTTTCATATGAAGCTTCTGATGAAACAATTATTAACAAGGAAGATAATTTTAAAATTAATTTTTCCTTCTAATTGAAGATATAGTGAGAGGATACATAAGCATGCATTTTGAATTATATACAAATCATGAATAACTTTCAGCTTCTTGTACACTCTCCGTAAGTTAAAGAAAGTCAGGCAAAACAAAATGCCATTGGTTAAATTTACCTTTTAAAATTAAATGTAGACTTACAGAGAACTCATTTCTATGACCGGTTAAATCATTTTAGAAAAATTGTTCCATAAGAATCATCAGCTCTAAATGTAACAAAATTTATATTTCAATATAATTTGCCTGAAATTTATCACTAGGTTGTCACAGCCTATAAAATATTCTTAACAGCTCTGTTATAGCTGCATCAGCAGAAAGATCCCTTTCAAAATTAAAAATTGTCAAGCATTATTTTCAGTCTTGCATTTGCCAAGAGTAATTGGTGGTTTTTCAATGTTATTTATTGAAATAAAGTTGTTAAAAATATGAATTTTGATGACCTAATAAGTTAATTTGCAGAAAAGTGATCCAGAAAAAAATCTTATGATCAATCAAGCTGTAACATTGATACATTATTTATTGGTTATTGCATAAAGTTATGACATCAGAAATATTGTTGTTTTCAGTGTGTAAGTTTGTTATTACTCATGTACTACTATTACTCCGATTATATTTTATAGCCAACAAAATATTTTTAAAGGAAAACTTTTTATATTTTTGTACCTGTAACAACATTTTTTTCTGCTATTTGAATGAGGGGCCCTTCATTTTTACTTTGCACTGGGCCTCCCAAATTATGTAGCCAGCCTTGAGTCAGGATCCTAGCAGGAAACAGAATGAGATTCTGATAGTTCAAGAGACTTGAATTAAAGGGTTATTTAGAGAATGAGAAGAGTTATCCAATAAGGACTGTTGAAGGACCCATAGGCTAGCAGTTGTAGGAAGATGTTATCACACTTAGAACTTTAGGTGCAAGAAGAAAGAAAAGTGTTCAGATCCCAGGGAGAGCTGGCACCATGGAAGAGGAGTCACCTGGTAGGAGCTCATTGTGTAGAGGGATGCAGACATGACCAGAATCTGTGGGGCAAAGCCCTGGGTGTGAAAGGAAGAAATACCGTGATTTCTCCTACCTCTCAGCTTCCAGTCTCCTGCTATAACTTCTATTGGCCAAACCCTACCAGGGTATGCTAGAAAGAAAGGCAGCCCCGGCGGTGCAGCTTGGAGAGCAGAGCAGGCAGAAGGGGACTGGGGTACATGAGGGTGTGTATGCGTTTGTGTGCACCTGTGTGTGATACAGAGGATAAAGATTTTGTCTGTTAAATCCACGGCCATATTCCAAGCACCCAGAACACTGCCTGACACATGGTGAGTGTTCAAAAATATACCTGTTGAACGGATGGAACAGACTCTAGTTCAGTAGTGCTGGTAGCTTCCCATAGATCATCATTCCTGTCTCCCTTGTGAATGGTTTTCCCACTAACCTTACTCTACTGGGAATGATTTTTAGGAGGGACCTCTGAAAACTCAGATGTCAGGAGCCCACTGCATACACAGCTACCTCATAAAGCAGAAGCTCAGAGGACTTAGCTGTCCTCCGTATGATCTCCTGTGGCCCACATAGTACCCTTGCAGTGAACCCAGCCCTGGTAGCTGAGCCATGGCTGACTGGACCCAACCCATATGTGATCATGTAGCAAGAAGTTCTCTGCCTCCGAGGGGGTGTGACAGGACATCTGCCCAATAGGTCCACCCCATACTGAGCAGTGAGTCACTTAAATCCTCCTTTTGGGGACGTTTACCTGCTGAGTGAACAAAGTGGAAGTGGATCTTTCCTTACTCTTTCATTCCCTACACTAAGGACTAAACACTGGGCAGGGAAAGGCACTAACATTTGTGAGAACCTACTACGTGCCAGACATTGTGTTGTGAGAAGCTACAACAGCTATGCCGTACCCACGACATGACAAGCCTGAGGACAAAAAGCCAACAGGCTAAGCACAGCAGAGTAAAAGGATAGGAAGGAATTCATTGTTGCTATCTGCGAGCTGCTGAGCAATACTAGCAATCACCTATCTCAAATGTATTGTCATATGAAATAAATAAATGCCTATATTTGTTTCAGCTAATGTTAGTTGGGTATTCCATTATGAACAGCATTCCTAATGGGTATGCTAGTCACTGCCCCAAGCTATGACTCTATTCTTTCCTCTTCTTTCTCTTCTGTTTTTATCTGCCGTTGGCACTCATTGGGCAGAGTGCCATTCATCATCTTGGCTGATGAATTTGTAGGACTCTCAGATGGAATTCCATCGTCTTCACTAGAATCATGGGGTTGGTGGACACACCTATTAAATGATTAAGGCTACATTAGAATTGTATTACTCTACTTGCTGCATCGAAATCTTCTTGGTGTCATAATTCTTGGAGTGGTAACTTAGTTTTAGGGGTGTGTGTGTGTGTGTGTGTGTGTGTGTGTGTGTTAACTCCTGGAACTGTAGGCATGTAGCCTACTATTTTCCCTCTTGATTTATGAGGCACAATGCAGTGGGAAATGTGCAGCCTAAATCTTAACAGCAGGGCAATTGAGATGGGAACATAAAACACACAAGCAATCAATATGACACTTTTAAACAAGAGTTTTGTGAATGTGAGGTAGTTTTTTAAATTATCCTTGGAAGCAGGAGATGAAGTGAGGGAGTAGAAAGGCAATGAAGGCTGAGGAATGAGGACGCTGCCTCCTAATGAAAGAAGCTGAATGTCCCTGCTTTGTTTCCAGTGGCCAAAGAAGGTTGGCTATTACGTTGAACCATTTAAAATTGCTGGCATTTGACTGTTTGACCTATTTGATCTAAGATAATTGTAGCCTTAATTAGCAACAACCTAATTTTTTAAAAAAGTAAAAAGGAATAATTTCTTACTACTTATTTACTATCATGTATTTGTTACATAAAAAACACGTTTTCTGAAGAAAATAAAGATAATGCAGATAAGTAAAAAGAAAATATGGTCACGTATTTACATATGATATCATATTTATACATGCTCTTTTGGATTTTGTCTTAGAATTTCCACGTCTCTGCTTGCATTATGCATCTGTTCTTGCATGCTGTCTATTTTATCCATTAGAGCCCTTATCATGTTAATCATACGTGTTTTAAATTCCCTGTCTGATAATTCCAATATTGCTGCTATATCTGAGTCTGGTTCTAAAGCTTGCTTGCTCTGTCTTGTTAAACTGTGTTTTTTAGCCATGAATATGCCTTGTAATGTTTTTCCCTCCTTCTGTTTTGTTTTTGATGGCGAGGCATGATGTACTGGATAAAAGGAACTGCTATAAATAGGCCTTTAGTAATATGATGCTATGGTGTGGGGGAAGGGAAGCATTTCTACAGTCCTGTGATTAGGTCTCACGTGCCTGTACCTCTAGACCGTGAATTTCACATGTGCCGTTCATTCCCTTCACCTGAGGAGTGACAGAATGCCTAGAGCAAGCTGGAGTTGGGCATTTCATTCCTTCAGGCCAGTTTGGCTCTGAAAAAAACCAAACAGTTTAGGCTCTGGTAAAATAGTTTTTCTTGAGGGCAGACCTTGATAACAACAGAATGCTCTGGTGTATTTGAAAATGGTTCCCTTTTCCCACTCCCTGCTGAAAACACAAGGGGATTTTTCTCTGATAATCAATGTGAGGACCTGGTTGAGCTCTTGGAGGCAAAACTCACAGAAGGGTGGGAGCCTTTCTATGACTGGGTCCCCCTGGAGGTTTCTCTCTCAGACTTGTGCACAATGAGCCTCCATCAAGTTATCAATCACAGGTCAGGTTTTCCCACTCTGGTGCTGGTTCCCATGGAGGTTTCTGCTCCAGAATGTTGTGATTCTCTGTAGCCCCGTTTGTTTCTCCAATTTGGGGGACAGGAAAACACTAAGGGACTTATAAGACTGGATGGTATAATTCACTAAGGTAGAAGGTACAAAAGGACAAAAAAGACCTGGGGTTCCACTTTGGATTTGTTGAGGTTGATGTGTCTGTGGGCCTTGCAGGTGGTCCAGGAGACAGTAAGGTATGAAATACTGAAGAGTCGTTGGAAGGAAATACAAGACTTTTAGTCATTAGCAATCAGATGACAAGAAAAACATAAAACTGGATGAATTTGGGGTTTTTTTTTAATTGTATTAACTTCTATGTACTTCTAAATTGTAAGTTCCTTGAGGACAGAGCCCATGTCTTTACTTCTGTATGTTGGGTGCATTACATACTGTATGTACTCAAAATGTTATGGATGGATGGATGGATGGATGGATGGATGGATGGATGCATTGTTGAGACTGTGCAGGAAGCATATCAAGTACTGTGCATAGACTTTATTGAATCCTCAAGACAATGCCACAGAGTAAATACTTTTCTTATACAGAGGAGGAAACTGGAATGCAGAGAGACTTAAAAAACCCCTGGATCACACAAATGGTCAACCGCAGAGATGAACTATAAATCCTGGACATCTGACCCCAGAACTAAACTCTTAAACACTAAATGATACAGCGCTTCCCCAAACACCCCAAACCCCCACTGCCTCTATCTTGCTTAACCAAGAGAAACAGAAAACCTAGTGGAAGAAACAGTATTTGGCTTTTGAGACAAGAGCTGGAGTTTGGCAGCAGAAATGGGGTAGCCTGTTGCCAGATTTAGAAATAAAAATACAGGACACACAATTAAATTTGAATTTCAGATAAATGATAAATTTTTTTAGCATACTATGTCCCTTACAATATGTATTATATTGCATCCTCCAATTACGCCCGAATTTTCACTCTCTCGTGTAACTTTTTACCTCCATACTTCATAGCTCGTGCTATTCATTTCTGTGGGACACCCTACCCTATCTTTTTGCCAATCTTAATGGCAAAATCTATCCTTCCTTATTAACTATCACTTGCTCAGCACTTTCATACCTACAAAACGGATTCACATAGATGACCTTGTTTGATTTACAAAGCAGCCTTGCAAGTAAGCAGGGTATGCGTTATCATTAACCCCTTTGTACAGATGAGAAAACGAGGCTTCAATCCAAATTATACAGATCATTTGTTCACACAACTGGGAATCTAGGGTCTTGTGACAGCAATTTTCATTCTTTTTCCCGTATCCACACCGAGCCCAATCTCAGACCTTCTGTTATGACTCTCAGTACACAGGTACTTCTCCTCATCCTTGGCCTTTCAATGTAGTTCCTGACGTAAAGGTTACTCTTATTGTTCAAAATATTGTCTTATTTTTCCAACAACACATAAGTTCCCTCAAGACAGGAATCTGCCTTCTGTCAACGTTTATTCTCGCCCTCCTTCATGCATATCCAAGTCCACCTAGGTCTGAACCATACATAACCTTCCATGAGCTCGTGGCAGGGTGAGTCGTCAGTACTTGTGACTACAGTGGTCTTTTGTTTTTCATAGATTGCCAAAAATTGCCTGCTTCCAACATGTGGTCAAATATTCTTCCCTGAAATCCCCAACTCAGTGGTTTCCCCTGGGTAGACATTACTGTCTATCACAGAAATGTCCAGAACAACAGCCAAAGAAGTGGTTAGTTTATCTAATAGTAATTCACTCTTCCATTGTTCATTCAACAATAGTTAATGACACCTTCAAGGTGCTACACATTGTGTTAGACAGTTGGGATCACAATGAGAGACACACAGTCTCTCTGCTCTAGGAATTCAGTCTATTAGAAGTGATTTCAATTTCTCCAAACCCCAGAGTACAAAGCGTAATGTAGAAATGTAGCAGAATTTCAGAGGTGGGAGATATTCACCTCTAGCTTGGAAGAACAAGACAGTATAACTTCAATTTTTAACCTTGATTCTGCTCTAAAATTCATGTAGACAGTCCTGATATATTAATTATGTGGAATGTAGCCTCAGATTAATTACTGTGATTATTTCAAGAATTTTAAAAAGGACTAAATGTTAATGTGAGAAAATGACAAACTCAACCAGAGGCATTAGAGGAAATTGTTAAGTACAGTGGGGAAAGTTAAGCGTTCCCACCCCAACCCCTCCATCTAGCTCTTTCTCTGCTCCGTTGAGGGTCAGCATGCCTCACTCGCTCCCTTTTGCAGCCATTATTCTTTTGCTTATGGCCACCTTATGGAACGACTCTCTCTCTCTTTCTCTCTCTCTCCTTCGCCCTTTCTTCCCAACCCCCTTCTCCTCCTTACCTTACAGGCTTGTCTGTCTTCTATGCCTTATTTATCCTAGTGTCTTTCAGCAACCACCTTTCCCAATTTATTTTTTGAAATTTCCTCCTTTGCAGCATTCATTCACCGTTCATGCCAGGCCGCACAAGCTGGGATTTATAATTGTAATTTGGTAACTGGTGTTCAAAGAATGAGTATTGAATAACTGAGCTACAAAATAATAATAATACTATGTCACATTAGTATATCCAGTTTTTATAATGTTTTTTTTGTGTGTGTCTCATAGTTTTCCAGTTTTATTGAGATATAATTGGCATACAGTACTGTATAAGTTTAAGGTGTACAGCATAATGATTTGACTTTCGTATATTGTGAAATGATTGCCCCAATATGTTTAGTAAATATCCACCATCTCATATAGATACAAAAAGAAAAAGAAAAAATGTTTTTTTTTCCCCTCGTAATGAGAACCCTTAAGGATGTACTCTCTTAACAACTTTCACATACACCATACAGCAGTGTTAACTGTAGCCAGCATGTTGTACAATACATCTGTAATACTTTTTTACCTTATAAGCTTATTATTATATCTCTTCAATATAGACTAAGAACTCAACCACCTCAGAATTAGACAGATGTCCAGTGTCTCTCAAGAACCCTGTTAGTAATTTATTGAGATACCTGACCTAGCTCCTCAAACAGCCAGCTGAACCCTTCCCATGCCTGGCAGCCAGACACGATCCTGTCCTTTCCCCTCCTCAAATGGGATAGTCCATCCAGCTGCCATTGTTCTTTGTGTTCATGTCCTCAGAAATTGGACTTTTTCACAGAAGAGTTGCCAATTATTATAAAAAATAGGCATTGTCCTATTATAGAACTATCTTTATGCCCCATACCCTGAAGGAAGAGATGCCCTAACCATCCCTGAACAGGTCCCTTTAGACTTGGACATCCTCCATCTGTCCTGCCAACGATCTCCTTGCATTTACTGAGCCACATTATCACATTGAATAGGCCATGCCACCAGGCTCTAGACATCTTAGAACTATTAACTGCACATGAATCTGTCCCAGATGACACAGTGTAGCCAAAGAGTAGCCTCAATGAAAATTATAATTATCATAATAATAATAAAAATAAAAGTCTCACAAATAATGCCCCCATTATGACCCCATTCCAATTATTTCGTATGGGAGGCTCAGAGATTTAAGATTCTCTAATCATTTGATTTTGGGAAAGTATAGCTGTGGCTAGCTTTTCCAACAAGTCATTCAATCACTACTTGTTTTTATTGCCATTCCTAATATTGCTACTGCTTTTCTAGCTACCATGGCAACACTCACTGCACTCAAGGCCCTCTTCCTACAGCCCCGGTGAACCCCACATTCGCATCATACCAATTATATGAGCTTCGTCAATGGAAGCCTTTTGCCTTTTGCCCCTATTAGGGATCTGACATTCGTTGGATACCATGACCATCTCCTGTGGACATGTACCCATGTGCTTCATTGGAGGTATATTGTTCTCCACATCATTTTCAATTTTTACAGCCATCATTGCGATTGGATCCCAGAACACTTTGCTGCCCAGTGACCCTTCAAAATTTAATAAGGGGGAACCCTTAAGTATGAGCAGTATCACTGAACAGTGAAATTGAGTCTATGGAACTCAAATATCTCTCACCCTTACCATAGGTACGATTAAACTTGAAAACTCCCCAAAGTGGTGACATCAATGAAATTGCCAAACCCAATGATAGGTATAGACGCTCTAACTAAAAAACAGTCTCATTGGTTTAGGCCCAAATCTATTGCCCTGACAATTGGCCACACTAACTGGACTCCAGTGGATCTACTGTATTCTATTAAAATTGTAAACACTCACAATATCACATTGAATAACATACTAAAGAATTAAGACCCATTGGTCATGATTTGGTTGCAGAAGGAGTCCTCATTCCCACCATTTCTCCCCTTAGTAGCTCTATTTGACCTGTTTATAAGCCAAATAAAAATGAATGGTGTCTTGTGGTCAACTATTGCAATCTCTATGTGGAGGCACCCCAATTAAGGACCATATGTCAAATATTATGAAAATTACTGACTTCATTCAATCAGCCACAAGAAAGTTCTTCATAGTTATTGATCTAGATAATGTTTTATTTTGTCCCCATTTCTTCAATACAATAGCCATAATTTGTATTTACTTTTGAGAAGTACCAATGTACATTAACGGGCTTACTTATGGGGTATCTTGATAGACAACTGTTGGCCATAATTTATGTATCCAGAACTTTTAAGGGCTTGCTGTGTCCTCAGGCACTCTATGGCATTACATTAATAATGTTCTACTAAGGGGAGAAACTCATGAGACTATTGTACAAGACATTTGAACTCTTGTGCAGACTTTGACTACAGCTGGGCTACTGCTCCTCAAAAACGCCCACAGCCTCAAATTTTGGAGCATAATTTGGTCTGTGGAGGTAAATCCATATTGCAAAATTTGCGTATTTGCGTATTTCCACTCCACTATTCTCAAACAAGCCCAACACCTATTTGACTTAATTGGCTTCTGGTGGCAACTTACCATATTTTGCCAGGAATAATACATTCCCCTGTATAATGCGCACCCACACTTTTGGCCCAAACTTTCAGGAAAAAAATCTTTCCTTTTAATTTTTTAATTCAAATTTTTATTTGTTTACATTTAGGTACTTGTGTTTTGTATTATAAAGGAATTTTAGCATTTATTTTTTAACATATTATAATACAGAAATTTTATGTAACCAATAACTACAAAACACAAGAACAGATATAAGATACAAGAAATTTTATGTACCAGTAACAAATATACTATATTTACGCATCATAGAAGGCCAAGAACACTTCATTGTAGCAAGTTCACTGCAAGTTCATCAAAACCAATTTTCATATTCCTGGGTATTATTTTGCATACAGATATCATTATTGATTTCTAGAGTTACACTTTTAATTCATAAGCATAAATAAAAGAATTAAAAACATTTATATAGATATAGAATTAGTACCACCCATGTATAATGCACATCCTTATTTTTCCCTCACAAATTTGGGCAAAAATGTGAGCATTACACATGACAAAACACGGTATTTCCCATTTACACATTATATTAAAATCTATTTATGGAGTCACTAGAAAATTAGTTGAATTCAAATGGAGCCACCCCAACAACAGGTTATTGAGGCTACCCAAAAAGTCACCTGTGATGTGCAGAGTAATGACCCCTCAAAGATGTCCATGTTCTAATCCCCAGAACCTCGGAATATGTTAGTCTACATGACAGAGGGGAATTATTGGTTGCAGATAGAATTAAGGTAGCTAATAGCTGATGTAAAATAAGGAGGTTATCCTGGATTATGCAAGTGGGCCCAATATAATCACAGGGGTCCTTAAAAGTTGAAGACAGAGCCAGAAGATAGGGTCAGAAGAAGAGCTGTGATAACATAAGCAGTGTTGTGTTGTTGGATTTGAAGATGTAGCAAGGGGGCAATAAACCAAACCACAAATTGTCGTATACCCTCTGGACTTTCTGGAAGACACATGATGTCTCACAACTCCCTATGGGTTTCTGAAGCAAATAGCTGCCCTCAGCAGCCAAGAGGTACTCCTCTTGAAAGACAACTCTTAGTGGCCTATTGGGCCCTTCATAGCCCGGAGTCTGTAGGCCATGGGGTTTGAGTCTGTGATCTTTCAGAATCAATTATCCATTCCACCTTGGGTCATGGATGTGACATCCCACTGATTTAGTACAACCATCGTCGACTCCTTGTTAGAATAGAAATGGCACCCACAAGGTAGAACTCAGCCTAGACCCTCAACCATAACCAAACTATAGGAGGATGTGGCTTTCTTTGACTCAGTCCATTGACCTAGGAGAACTCATCCCTCTCCTAGTCCTATTGGCCAATTGGGGGGCCCTCTGGGATAAATTGAATCTATCAAAAAGAAAGTCCATTGATTTTATGGATGGCAGCACTGCTATAATATATGGAGCCCACTTAAGAGCTGCCTTTTCCCAACCCATTATTGGGACATTCTTGTTAAAGATGAGATCCAGTTGTCAGCCCAACGCAAGGATCTAATCACAGTTGCTTTACTACTAGAGAACACCCTCAATAAAGTTATGTCCTTGGTCCATATTTTTAAAGACTCCTGGGCAGTAATAGCCACACTGTTTGGTTTAATCAATAGACCCAAAATATACTTTACATTCAGGATCCTGTGATTTGGATTCTACCACTCCAGCTCAATGCCAAATACCATAGGCTTGTTCCTGTGCATGCTATCACCCCCACTTGTTTGGGGCAATCAATCGGTCTACAGCTTCTCCATAAGAAGTTTCTTCATAACTTGTAGAGGCAAAGGGATTTTCAGTAATATTTGTAATAATTTCTTAAGTGTAAAACTTTGCCTCAAGGTCTTGGGGCTAATCTAAGACCCATATCAGAAGCCCCCACCTCCACCCACACTAAGATTTTTATAGTACTATCCATAAGTCAGTCACAGTTAATAGCACAGACATCATCTCAGAAAGGATGACCTAAGCCCAGCAGACAAATGCATCCCAGATGGTGACCTCAGCCCAGTAGACCAAAGCATCCCAAATGAAAACTTCAGGACAACTGATAGCTCAGCCTCAACACTGATAACCCAAGGTGTCTTGCCAACATGATTCCATGTTGAAATCTGCTAAATAAAGATTCTGCTCCCTGATTTTCTCTCTTCTCCCAAACCTAACTGTTGCTCTTCCACACCCCTCAAATCCCCTGTAATTTCCTGACTGCCCTTTTTTCTTTCTTGCTTTCTGACTTACCCTCCAAGTTTCAATCTATGCAGGCCTGCTTATGCTCTGTTCCCAACCTAGCTAACACCACCGTCACCACAGCTATTGTGGGCGATCCCATCCACCCTGTTTATGTAAGTCTCTGCAACTCCATATCCTCTCCCACTCAATGGAAGGACACCCTGCAAGAAGCTGATGTTTATTGGCAGGCGTTTTCTTGCCTAGACATACACAAGCCCTGAAGAATGATACTATAAAGGGACTTGCCTTTGCCTAGTACCTAACCAGTTGTATCAAGAAACTCCCAGTAAATTTTTGGATTTTTCAATTGGCCCACTCATTTTCCTCTTTGTAAGGTTGCTTCTTGGTGTAAGCTTACACTCTGCAAATTAGCCAACCTACCCACACTGGTGCCCTACAACCTTCTCTCTCCCCTTGGGTATATAAAACCTGAATTGGGATCCCTATTTACACTGTCCCTACACAAAAGCCTAAAATTCCACTCCCTATCATGCTTAACAGTTGAGAGTTGGCTACAGTAACTACCCCTATGAGCACCCGCACGTCGTTCTCCACTATAACACCTAAAGTCACATCAGTTCTTATTTCCCTTTAACCAACTACCATACGTCACTCCATCCAACTACCCACACTCCACTCTCCACTGTTCTCCTGTCACAATCTCCACTTTCTTAATACTTTCCTTGACCTAATGCTTAATACCTACGGAACAGTAGCACAGCATGTCACCTGGAGCTGAACCCCTGCAAGTCTGGGCCTGCTACCCGATGCCTCAGTTGGAATAACCACTATACAACTAATTTCTGCGATTTTCTAGGTCTTTGATATTCATCTTAAGTACTCATCATCTTCTCCAGTTACCGTGCAGCCTCTGTACTTCTCCCAGCACTCCCTCGGTCTCCCCAGGTCTTTCATATTAACCTTCCCTTCACGGACTCTTTGCCCTTCCCAGCCTCCCCCCAAAATTGATATTAGATACAAATGTGCATTCTCCTCCCACCCCCATTGAGATTATTTGGTCTTCACATGTCTGTGTTGATAAACATTTGCTCACCAAAAACTCTACCTTCAAATACCCTTGGGCTACTGGTTCACATGTGGAACTCTTCCTGTTCAACAGGGTCCCACACTCTACTCGTCTACTCCAGCCCTTCTTATCTATGCAACCTGGCCTGCGTCCTATCTATGCAACCTGTACCTGACCTGGGTACACTCTACATCCAACCAGAGAATTTGTTTCTCTCATGGTCCCTTCCCTCGAAAGGACCACCTTTTCACCTGTTATATTGGACCTCATCCCAATCTTTGGTAGCAGCCATAAATTTGGGTATTTTCAATTCTATAACACAGACTCAATTCAGAGAGACCACACAGCCAATGTCACAACTCCTGGAAGACCACACACATCAAACAGCCCAAGATGCCATTAATGAGGGACAATACTCTCTGGTTGTCCTGGTAGGTGATAATAGATTGGCATTAGACTACATATTGGTATCGCAAAGTAGAGTGTGTGCCTTGAAGGGAACCTCCCACTGCATGTGGGTCAACAACACAGGCAAGGTCTACAGAAGAATTAAACAAATAAAACAACAAACTGACATGATCAATATTATTACTAAAATACTCCAAGAGATTCCCTGGACTCCATTGATTTCTTCTCCTGGCTATCTTTCTGCCTGGGGTAACTGACTCCCCACTATCTTTCAGGGAGCTATAGTAACAATTGATAGCCTTATTATTTTGGGTTGGCTTTGCAGATCTGGCCTCTTTCCAGTATATATTTCTTTACAGGAAATTTGGAAGGTTGCTGTATTAACCCAAATATCACGGATGAATTGTGAAGAGCATAGGAAAGAAACTTGAACCCCCAATTGACATTTAAGTTAGTGCCAGTAAACGTTTCATCTCTGCCTGTGTCTCTCAACTCCTGTACAGTGAGGTTCACATTCTTCCACTTCCACCCATAAGTTCATGGGTGTCTTTACTGCATCTTTCAAACTTCACAGCACAGGGTGACCTTTCCTCCCCCGGCAGGACTTCCTCCCTTTAAATCTCCATGCTTTCTCTATATTCCCCAGCAGACCTGGGTCCCTTGCCTTCACCTTGGGACTTCTCCACCTTTGTGAGTAATAAACCTTTCTTTGATCATACCAAAGGACTACTCTCAGGACTTTTGACATCAGAAGCTTACTGTGGAAAGAGAACTCTTCATATTATGATAGAGTTTTTCTTTCATATGTTATTACAATTATCTTGCTGATGAGGAAACTGAGGGAATTTGAAGCCATTCTAGATGATTAGGTCATACTTAACAGTTAACACTAATATGATCAAAGCTCTTTGAAACAAAATTGTTTATAATAAAGTTGAGCTTACAAATCTTTTGCTGTGTGGTAGGATGCCAGCCAGAGGATTTCTCTAGCTGGAAATGTTATCGTATAGTAGTGGCAAGAATTAAAAGGGTGGCTTAAAAGTGGAATGGGTGGGTGGGGCTGGGGCTCGTTGTTTGGTCTTAAAGCCCTGGAACTCTTGAGCTAGGAGCTGGCCTCCCAGGATGTCATTCCTAATCCTGCTCTCTGTGTGTCCAAATTCTTGTGATGGATTTGTATGATCATCTCTCCAAAGGGAGAAAATTCTTCAGCTCTCTTATTCCCTGCCAGTGGCTTCTTGTGTGAACAAGTGCACAGTAAAACCACAGTCCTCAGAAAACTCAGACCGTGATGACATCCTGGAATATAGGGGTTATAAGACATAGCAGAAGAACCCTATTGCTCAGTCTTTGCTAGTGCAAAGTTCCCTAAAATGCATTAATCTGCTTCTTTCCAAGGGAGGGTCAGTATGCAGAACATGGTTGATAGTCTCTTTGCACCCTCATGGTACAAAGTAACCATAGCACTCATTTCTGCTTCAACTGTGATGTTAGAAAATACTAGGATAATAAAGGGATGTATATGGGCTCCAGTACGTACCATAAAATAATAAAATAATAATGGACCTTCTGTCCTGAGTAATTACCACATTCCAGGCAATTTATACACATTATCTCTTAAACTCTTAAAACAAGTCTGCGAGGTAGTTACTATTGCCATCAACCATTTTATGGAAGAGGAAAGTGGGGCAAATTTCAAGGTCAGTTAGTTAGCAAAAGACAGAAGTGGTTTTCAAGTCCATGTCACTTTCTGAAGCCTAAATTATAACCAGTGTCTCTCCTTCCTTTGATGTCTATGAGAAGCAAAATGATTCTCCCACAAAAGGTGTCCACATCCTAATCTCCAGAATCTGTGACTATGTTATTTTATGAGGCAAAAGTGATTTTGCAGATGTGACCAAGGACAAGAACTTGCGATAAAGAAATGATTCTTAGGATTATCTGGATGGGCCTAATGTGGTCTTAAGGGTCCTTATAAAAGGAAGGCAGGAGGATCAGAGTCAGAGAAGCAGATGTAACAATAGAAGCAGAATTTGGAGAGATAAATCCATAAGCCAAGGAATGAAGGCTTGGAATGAAGGCCTCTAGAGACTGGAAAAGTCAAGGGATGGTTTCTCCCCTAGAGTCCGCAGAAAAAAATGCAGCCCTGCTGACCCCTTGCTCATAGCCCTATAGACCCATTTCAAACTTCTGATCTTCAGAACTGTAAAATAACAAGTCTGTGTTCTTTTAAGCTCTTAAGTTTCTAGCAATGTGTTACAGCAGCAAAAGGAAACTAATACAATGTCCCATTGCACTTTACCTGTACTCTCTGCTATTACTTTTTATCTTGTTCTATATAAGATAAGTATATTCCAGCCAAAATGTCTATATATATTCCCAACCAAACTTTTTACTGTTTTTTTATTTCTCTATACCTACCAAATCTTAACGTTTTTCAGTGCCTATGTTGTACTAGGCACTACACTAGGCATTTTACAAATAAAAACTCATTTAATTTTCCTAACAACCTGGGGTAGAGATGGCTAGCTTTCCGTGTAAAACGTGAGCTTCCTTTCCATAGTGCAGAGTTGTTTCTAAAAATTGGTTGCCAACAAGAGACTACATTTCTATAAATCTAGGTATGACCACATGACTAGTTTTTTGCTAATGAAATCTGAACAGCGGTGATGTGATTAGGAAGCACATATGCCTTCTCCATTCTTCCTTTCCTGTTTACAGAGACCTGGAAAACTATGTGTTAATAATTGGGGATCCATAAAGTAGAAGAAGTCTTGGTCCCTTTCACCATTGTAATTATTTAAGAGCAAGGAATAAACTGAGACTTAGGGATTTATCTATTATACCAGCTAATGTTACTTTAGCCATACTCCAAGACTCTGAAGTATATGTTATTAATCTCATGTTCAGTGGCAGTGAAACTAGGCTTCAGAATAATGAAATAACTTGACCAAGGTAACAGATTTGAAAGTGGTGGCAGAATTATGACTCCAAAGACCACTGTATTTCCACAATTGTACATAGTGTCTTATATAAAACTGTGATGAGACTCAGTTGGGACCAGAACACAAGCCTCCTTTTCATTACCCAAATATTCCTGTATATCAGCTTATTTTATAATTAAAAATGATTTTTAAATATTTTTATGTAATATCACCCATGACCACTGGACATAGAGTCTTCCTTTTAGAATAAAATATAGGAAAAAAATTAACTGTATTTAAAAAAAACAAAAAAACCTCTCTGAGGCTATTGTACATCATGATATACATGCTTGTATGTACCTTGTTCTATTCTTAATCTCATGTTCTATCGAGATTAAATTATCTTCACACTGTAAAAATAAAAGTGGCAGAGCATTGAACAGATGGAGAGTTGAAAGAATGAGCTGAGGATTCCACGTCTTGGCAGTCTGAAAATATGTTACTACAGTAAACATATTTTTAGCAAACAAATCATGGCAACTCACATGTTGATCTTGCACTAGAATTCTCTAGTTTGGCTCATTTGTTCTCTAAATATAGCTGAGCTTCTCTGCAATAGACTGCTATTTCCCCCAGTTTTGAAGCCTGGGAGTGAATTTAAGAACACCAGAGAACTGGGTAAAGTTGTAAAATTACAATTATGATTTTGTACTGGGTAAAAATTTTCTAGCGAGACCAGAGCACAGGTACAAGATGGACTATGTTGATTTCTGCTCCTGATATGATTTCTTAACTTAACATGGAAATTCTAATATGGAATAATTTCTCCAAAAAGCCATAATTTCTTTAATAATGACAGCTCTGGGAAATGAAGGTCTGAACATCTATACAATGTGACAATGGGAGAGGAAGAAGATGCAAGATGTCAGAGTAGATAAACATTGTGCTTGCCTCCTCCCATGACTACATTAAAATTACAACTAAATGATAGAACAATCAACCTGGTGAACCATCTGAAGTCTAGATGAACAGAAGTCCTATAACTAAGGATATAAAGAAGAAGCCACATCGCCACTGGTAGTGTGGCAATTGAGAACCAGGAGGGATATATCAGCTGTAGAGGATCCCCCCTGGAGGAGCAAAAGACCCTAGTCCCACACCAGGCTCCCCAGCCTGGAGCACAAGTGTCAGGAAAAGGAGACCTCATATCTTATGGCTGTGAAAAACAGTGGGGATTCTGACTGGGTGGGACAGAAGGCTGCAGGAAATGCAGACATCCTCCTAAAGGGTCTGTGCACAGACTCTCTTTCTCGCAGGTCCTCACCCTCGGCTCCAGAAGAGGGACGGTGACTCAGGAGGCATCAGAGACATACAGGGAGAAAATGAGTTGTGTGGCTACAGAGTGAGGACTAGAGGGACAGTTGCCATTTTTCCTGTGTAGAATCCTCCTCCCATGCAGCCGGCAGGTGGGTGCCATCTTTCCTGTGTTGAATCCTCCTCCATACGGCCAAATTTGAATCTGCATTGGCTTGGTAAGATCTGTTCCTTCCACCCTGGTGACTCCCTGGGACACTGCACCACCCAGCTCACTCAATGCTGGAGGCACTTTCACAACCAGCAGCCAATCCTGCCTGCTCTACACTTTATTGGACAACTCTTGGGGTTCATGGGCCCCAGGCGGGCAGTGGCTGGCCTCGGTGTGCTCTGAGACTTTGGGTGAGTAGCTTCAGGCTCAGCATTGGCACCAAACCAGAATCTACATTAACCTGGTGAACAACACTCATCCCACTCTGGTGACTCCAAGAAACAAAAGAAAAAATAAACAAATGGGACTACATCAAACTAAAAACCTTTTACATAGCAAAGAAATCATCAACAAAACTAAAGGACAGCCTACTGAATGGGAGAAGGTATTCACCAATGATACATTAAATAAGGGATTAATATCCAAAATTTATTAAAAAAAACTCATACAACTCAACATCAAAAAAAACCAAGCAATCCAATTTAAAAAATGGGCGGAGAACGTGAATAGACATTTCTCCAAAGAGGGTATACAGATGGCCAATAAACATGAAAAGATGCTCAATGCCACTAATCATCAGAGAAATGCAAATAAAAACCACAATGAGACATCACCTCATACCTGTCAGGATGGCTATCATCAATAAATCAACAAACACCAAGTGTTGACAAGTACGTGGAGAAAAGGGAACCCTCGTGCATTGTTGATGGGATTGCAAATTTATGCAGCCACTATGGAAAATGGTTTGGAGGTTCCTCAAAAAATTAAAAATAGAACTACCTTATGCCTCAACAATTCCACTTCTGGGTATTATCTGAAGAAATCTAAAACACTAAGTCAAAAAGATATATGTATCCATATGTTCATTGCAGCATTATTTATAATAGCCAAGATATGGAAGCGCCTGAAGTGTCCATCAATAGACAATTGGATAAAAAAGAAGTGATATATATATATATGCATGTATGTATGTATGTATGTATATATATGTATGTATGTATGTGTATATATATACATATATACATATATATATATATATATATATATATATATATATATATATATATATATATATATAAAGGACTATTGCTTGGCCATAAAAAAGAATGAAATCTTACCATTTGCGACAAAAGGAATGGACCTGGAAGGTATTATGGTAAGTGAAATAAGTCAGACTGAGAAAGACATTTGATTTCACTTATATGTGGAATCTAAAGAACAAAATAAATGAACAAAAAAACCCAGAAATAGACTCATAGATACAGAGGACAAACTAATGGTTGCCAGAGGGGAGGAAGGTTGGGGAGCTGGGAAAAAGGTAAAGGGGTTAAGAAATACAAATCAGTAGTTACAAAATAATCACGTGGATATAAAGAAACAGCATAGAGAATATAGTTGATAATGTTGCAATAACTATGTATAGTGCCTGGTAGGTACTAAACTAACAGGGGATCATTGCAAAAATTATATAAATATCTAACCACTATCTGTACACTTGAAGTAATATAAAATAATATTGAATGTCAACTGTAACTAAAAAAAAAAAAAATTTGTTTTAAAAGAAAGCAGTGGGAAAATAAATAAATAAATAAATAAATAAATAAATAAATAAATAATGTGCCGTGAGACAATTGCAGTCCCACTCTATTTGTGATTCTCCATGGTAAGTTTTGATTTTAACTCAGCATCTTAGTATCAAGGAATCTTGGCACTGGAATGGAACTTGAGGGCATAGAACAAAGGGTCTCCCCAACTTTTATTACCTGGGAATTACCTTCAACCTAGATCTTCATACTAAATATGTGATTTATTTCTTAATAGTTTTTTTCCGTAAATTAACTTTAAAACTAAAAGTTAACTTTAAAAAAATTATCAGCTTTCTTGAGGTGTAACCTATATAACCTAAAATTCACTCATGTAAATTCAATGATTTTTAGTGAATTTACTGAGTTGTGTAACCATAACCACAATCAAATTTTTGAACACTTCTCTTACCCTGAAAGGACCCTTCCTACCCATTTTCATTCTTGGCTCTAATTTCTCAGCCCTAAACAAATCTGTCTCTTACAGATTTGCCTTTTCAGAAAACGTCATATAAATGGAAAACTACAATATGTGGTCATCTGTGTCAGACTTCTTAGGTTCCCTTTGAAGTCAATCAGTTTATCCAATAAAAAGCAGGGCTCAGGTCACTTACTCCTGGGTCTCCCGAGGGAGCTGGTGGGGCAAGCCACAGGTAAGACCTCAGTGCAGGGTTCTTGATCACAGTCAGCTCATCCCACTGCCCCAGATCATTTTGCATAACACAAAGAAATAACTGATCTTGATCCTTCCCCAGGTTCACCACCTACAGAAATCTTGTTATGACTTTAACTTCTTTTATAAAATAAAATTTGACCATCTTCTCAGCACTCCACCATGGCTATGACCTTTGCCCAGAAGCCACTCCGAGTGCTTCGCTAAAGCATACAATTGGTCGGAGTGACTGGCTGGACATAGGAAGGGCAGGGACTTAATGCAAGTGTATGCCCTGCACTTATTGGGAAATCCTCCTTCAGGGAGGGTAATTGCAGTTTCTGATAAAAAAATAGAGTTCAATGGGTTACCCACACCTGCTGGCATAGGGTAGGCACACTCTAACCAGTCAATGTAGCAGGGATAACCCTGGCCATCTAAGGGCATCACAGACTTGATAATGCTCAATCTGGAGTGGCTGAACACTACTCATTCCTGTAAGAATTTAGGGGACAATGACAGCTCAGGGTCATGTAACTAGTTAGCATGCCGGAATCCCCTTCCTTATCAGAATTAACTGAACAAATTGCGCCACCAAACAAATTGCTCCACCAACTTAGAATGGCCAATGAAGACCTGTCAATCCTGTCTGTATCTCTGTATCTGGTCTGGGCAAGGATCCCCTGATAAGTCAAATGAAACCACAGACTCCACTTCAGGGGTGACCTTCGATCAATTCCCTTAAGTTTAAGCTGTGTAACCATACTGCCTGCAGTACTCAAAGACTTTGGTTTCCTGGAAACTTCCCTAGGGGGTCTTGAAAATCACACTGTCACATGGCCTAACCTGCATTGCTTTAATTTTTTTTTTTTTTTTTTTTTTTTTTTTAAATTGGGGAATACTGGGGAACAGTGTATTTTTCCAGGACCCATCAGTTGAGAATCGAACCGGCAACCCTGTCGTTCAGTGCTCGCGCTCTAACCAACTGAGCCATCGGCATTGCTTTTGATTGGAACTACAATGGTATCTGATTGTCTTCAAACCTCTGACTTTCATCCTTGATTAAGGAAAATATTCTTGACAAATACTTTTCTCTGGTTCTTCTGTCTATACAAGAATTTCACCTCTAGCAGCAATCACAATATGGCAATCCCCAGCTGTCTCTCAAATGGTGGCTTCAGTTCTGAAAACCAGCAAAACAGAACTGTGGTCCTATATTTTTTATTGAAAAACTGGCTGTGGTCTCCAGGGCACTTGGAATACTTTATTTTTCTTTAAATAATAAATACTCTGGGCCCGTGGGACACTCAGCAAGCACATCAAGGGTGTTCCAAGAGGCAAGGGGCAGGGACAAATTGTGTAAAGCTTTTGAGGTTCATCCACACTGTAGCATGTACCAGTACTTTATTCAGTTTCATTGTTGAGTATTCTTCTATTGTTTGTATGTACAACAATTTGATTATCCACTCATCGATTGATCTCTTTCTTATCTGTTCACCATTTGATGGGCATCAGGATTATTTCCTCATTTTGGCTGTTACGAATAAACCTGCTGAAACCATTTGTGTGCAACTCTTTGTGTGAACAAAATAGCCAAACTGTTTCCCAGAGTGTCCCAGGCTATACCATTTAAAATTCCCACCAACAATATATGCCAGTTTATCCATATTTTCCCAAGTATTTGGTGTTATCACTTTTTTTCCCCATCAATTTTTGTCGGTGTGTGGGGATATCTCATCGTGGCTTTATTTGAATTTCCCCAATGACAAGTAATGCTGGAGATTTTTTCATGTAATTATTGCCATCTGTATATTTTCTTTGATGAATGACTGTTCATGTCTTTTGCCCATTTTCTAATTGGATTTCTTTTGAAATGTTGAGTTTTGAGAGTTCTTTATATATTCTTGATAGAAATACTTTGTGTAATAGGTAATTTACAAATACTTTCTTCCAATCTGTATATTTATCTCTCTATCCTTTTAATAGAGTTGTTCACAAAGCAATAATTTCTAACTTTGATTCTCAAGTTGATGAAAATGAATTTATTGTTCCTTTTACAGATCATACATTTAGTGTCAAGTTTAAGAAATTTTTACCTAGTCCTAGGTTCCAAAAATTTTATGTTATATGTCCTTCTAAAAGTTTTGTAGTTTTACATTTTAAATTCAAGCCCATGGTTTATTTTGCATTAATTTTTATACAAGGTTGGGTGTTTAGGTTGAGGTTTTTTATTTGTTTGTTTGTTTTTTATTTTTGTCTATAAGATGTTCATATTAGTCAGCTTGGGCTACCACAACAAAATATCATGGACTGGGTAGTTTAAACAACAGCAATTTATTTTCTCACAGTTCTGGAGGCTAGAACATGGTTGGGTTTTTGGTGAAGTCCTCCATCTTGGCTTACATACAGCTGCCCTCACATTGTGCCCTCACATTGAGGAGAGAGAGAGAGAGAGAGAAAACAAAAACCTCTCCTTCTTCCCCTCCTTATAAATCCACCAATCTTTCCAGATAGGACACTTAGCATCCTTCTGATCTCATTTAACTTTAAATACCTCCTAAAAGCCCTATCTCCAAATACAGTCACATTGTGGGTAAGAGCTTCAACATACAAGTTTTGGGGAGAAACAATTTAGTCCATAGCAATGTCCTATGACTCCAGCACTATTTGTGGAAAAGGCTATCTTTCCTACATTGAATTGCTTTGCTCCTTTGTCAAAAACGAGTTTGTGCGTGGGTCTATTTCTGGGTTTTCCGTCCCCTTTATCTGTGTGTCTATGACTCTGTCAATACCATACTGTCTTGATTATTGTAGCTATATCTTAAGCCTTAACATTAAGAATTCTTTATTCTTTATTCACACTTTATTCTTTAAAACAAAAAACAAGAAAACTATTTTGGTCATTCTTGCAAAATTCCCTTTTCATATAAATTTTAGAATAAGCTTGTCTATGCCTACTAAACCATGCTGGGGTTTTTAAAAAGAAATTGCATTAAATCTATAGATCAATTTACTCCTATGAACTGACTAAATTCATGCATGAGTGCAAGCCTAGAGAGAAAACGTAAAGGCATGCAGGGGCAGGTGACCTAGGATGGGTTAATGTGCATTTATCAGTAGGAATTCTGCTTTCAGCCAAATGCAATCCAAGTTGACTCTGTTTATGCCTTTGCTTCTAGAGCCTACTGTGGCTGTCTGTCAGACCCTGCCACAGTCCCAGACAAACCAATCACAAGGCTTGAATCTGAGCCCTCCGTGTTTCTTCTCTGTGGCCCTGGGGTATAGAACTCTAAAGTGTGGGGCAAATCTCCAACCACCATTGACCTTAGGCTGCCAAATTTCATGAAAGTAATATACACAGAGAACAAGCCTGGGCAAATGGACCCTCTTTATTATTAGCTATGATTTAGAGCTAATCCCTGTGTGGAGCTCTTGATCCCCAAGAAGCAGAGTGGGAAAAATGTTAAGGACTCTCTTTGCCCCTTTAGCTTTAAATCTAGAATAGAAAATGCCTCAGCAGACAGACATAGCCTCTCTTTCTCTGAGCTCCTTTATTGGTACCTTTGTGGTACCTACTTGACCTTCCCAGGGCACACATATCCCTTCCTTAGACTCACAGAAGAGACATTTCCAAAGCCAAATACAGAAGGCAAACTGGGAAAAGCCAAGAGACACCATGGCATTTGAATTCCAGGGTTGTTAGTTTTTTAAAAAAACATTTTCCTTACCACACTAGAAGCTCAGCCCCAACCCTGTGGCTTTACTTCCCATGGCCTTCATCCAAATCAGGGTTTCAGTGTTCCATAGAGGTGGAGTTGAGACGATGGAGAAGACAGCCTTGGTCTCGCCCTAGAGGCTGCCTTTCTCCAAGCTCTTCCTAATTGTGCCACTAAATCTGTTTGCCTGTACCGGTGGATAAATTGAGTTTCATAAATCATCATGCAGTTCACATGGATGCTAATGTCAGATAAACTGCCTGACAGCATAGCTGTAACAAATCACTGCTTGTTGCTATGCTGCTCCGTAGAGCCCCGAGACAAAGATTCTACAGTGCAATAACAACCACTTATGTGTCCCAGGGGCAGCCGGAGCCATGGCTTTCACCATTCAGTGCCTTTGTTCATGTTGCTGCCTTCTTTTTAGAGAGGCCCCTCTATCCAGCACCAAACCCAGCTCAGCGGCCTTCTCTGAAGCCTTCCTTGCCCTCTACCAGTGCTCCCCAACAAAAGCATCATGAATTGTTCTCTTCCCATTACCCTAACAGCCCGCTTCTATTATTATACTTCTAGCATGGTTGGTTTTGTTCCTTATTGAATAGTAAACTGCAGGCAAGGGGAGCCAAGGAGTATTTCTGAGCAGGACAGAAACTGATTTGTGCGTCAATCAGATGACTCTGGTGGTGATGGAGCATGAAATTGTTGGGCGAAAAACCCTGAGGCTGAGTCACCTGGGAGGCGGTTCTCACCATGTGAGGGATGATGGGGTTGGATCCAGTGAGGGGGGAGTCAAAAATAGAGAATAATGACTTTGATTTCCATGTGTTTGTATGTTTTGCCTGAAAAATGGGATTTAGATCTGTCAATCAGTAAAATAGGGAAGGGATTGCTGCGGGCAGATTAAATGAGAGCAGGCACGTACAGCACCTCACCCGAAGCCTGGCCAATAATAGACTCTCAGTAACTGCTTGTTGCTTCCCTTCTTCCCCGGCTGCAGCAGCCGCAGTTCTGGGCTCTTGTCATTCTTGGGGAGAGGAGGGGGGAGAAGAATGATGTGGAAGCAAACCAGGGCAGAGGACTCATCGGTTACAGGTGAAATAGACTGACCTAAACTGAGACAGATGGATGAACGGCCTTATCACTCTTGTAGCCCAGTGTTATAATATATCTACTCATCCAAGATTTGAATTTTAACATGAACAACAAGAGACCACGTGTCTACACTAAAGAAGGTTGTTAAAATGCACGGAGCAGAGAATCTCTTTAAGGGATAAGATTCATGATGGTCTTTTCACAGGGACGTAGAAGATTTATTACAAGCAAAGGTTCTAATGCACATTGCGCCCAATGCCCTCCCTCCTTAAGCCAGGGAGGAGGGGAGACCAGGGGCATTCAGCTGGGTGAGCTTTGTAATCACCTCCCTGTTTCCTTTGCTCACTGCTGCTTCGAGCCGGGAAACGCCAGAGTCAAGTCACCCTGACCATCGGCAACTCGTTCATGCTCTCAGAATCTTTGATTTGGCAATCTAAAGTTTGGAAATAATCCTACTTTCCTTGCCTGCCTCCCAGGGCTTTGGTTAAGATTGAAGCAGAGGGAAGGGCGCTATGACCTGATTTTCTGTATCTACCCTAAATCCACCCATTAGCCGGAGGGTTCATTTAAAAACACCAACCTGAACCTGAGGCTTAAAGTCTTCAGACAGCTTCCTACTGCCCTTAGAAAAGACCACAATCTTTAGCATGACTTCCAGGACCCACCCACATGCTCTGCCTCTACTCACTTACCAGCTTCATCTTACACCATGTCCTTTCTTGCTCTCTGAATCCAGCTGCATTGGCCTTGCTTTTAGTTCACAAGATATCGTAGCTCTTCCCACCCTAGGCCTTTGAACATACTGTTCTGCCTGGAAGACTCTTGTTCCTCACCTTTACTTGGTTAACTCTCATCCTTCTTTTAGGTTTCAGCTTAAATTAACTTCAATCATTCAAATCACAAATATTTACTGAGTATCTACTATGTGCCAGGCACTGTTTTAGATGTTGGGGACAGTAGTGAACGGAAAGGCAGAGCCCCTGATCCCATGAATCTCATATTCTAGCAGTGAGAGACAGCGAGTGAACAAGTAAGCAATGAATGAGTAAGATAATTTCTCAGGGTGGCTGTTGAGAAGGCAATAAAAGGGTAAAGGGTTAGGGAACATCAGGGTCTCTGGATGGTGGCAGTTGGGTGGGAGTGGTATGAATTGATTGGATCATCTCTTAGTGACCTGAGCTGTGACATGAATGATAAAAAGGATCATCCAGGGAGAGAGGCAGTAGCACGAGCAAAGATCCTGAGGCAGGGATGAGCCTTGTGAAGTCAAGAAAAAAGAAGGCCCGTGTTCCTAGGGCACAGTGACAAAGATAAAGAAGTATACCATAGGTCAGAGAGGTGGGCAGGGCAAATCTTCTAGGACATTATAAGCCATAGATAAGGGGCTCAGATTTTAAGTACAAATGGAAGCCACTGGAACATTTTAATCTACATTTCATTTTTAAAAGATCACCTTGGATGCTATGTGCAGACTTGCTAGTAGAGATGACAGAGAAGAAGCATGGGAGGACCTTTGGGGACACCTACGGGAAGCACGGTGGAGATGTTTGTGTTCCAGACGAAGGTAGTATTGGGGGCATTGAAGAGAATTAGGGTGTGTTTTAGAATTAGAACCTACAGATCTTGTTCACAGATTGGATGGTGGGGGTAAGAAAAACAGAGAAGGCAATACAGAAAGTAAGGGAGTACACTCTCTGGGGAGAAATTAAGATTTCGGTGTCTGCTACGCTAAATTACTTTCTTACAGAAGACTTCCCTGATCGCCAGTCCTGGTTAGAGCTTTTCATGGGATGCTCCTAGAGAAACCTTTAGTTTTCCTTTATAATACTCCTAATATTTATCATTTGTCATTATTTGTTCAAAAAATTTCTACGCTAGACCTTAGGGGAGGAGCCCACCTGTCTAGTTTAATCTTATTTCTCCAATGCTTTGCACAGTGCCTGGCATAGAAATGTAGTTAAATGTAATGTAATGTGATGTAATATAATATAAAAGAATAATATTAACAAACTTAAAAAACTAATTTTGCTATGCCAGATACTATTCTGAATATATTACATGTATTAACTTATTTGATTTTCACAACAATCCCCTGAAATGGACACTAATATCACATCCATTTGACAGATATGTAATCTGAGGCACAAAGAGTAACTAAACTTGCCTACAGTCACATAGCCAGCAAATGCCAATAAATGAATAAAGTTGTTTAACAAACAACATAGTGTTTATGCTTCACACCACCACAGTGAGGTATGCTTGTGTTCCCCTTTTTGGTTTGAGGCAAGCAGGACACAGATCTGTTTAAGAGTCAATATCGGAAGGCAGAGTCAACAGGATTTGAACCATCCAGAGGTTAAGTGAGAGAGACTATTATGGAGGCAGCATAACATGGTAGTTGAGAGCACTCACTTTGGGGCCAGGCTGGCTTGGTGTGAAATGCATCTTTACTATGTGTGAGACCTTGGCCAAATTACTTAAAGTAACTGTGCCTCCATTTCCTCATCTGTACATTGTGACACTATTAATAAGTACCTATCCTCATTTGGACTGGATGTGATAATATTTGTAGTGCATTTAGAATAGTGTAGCTGTTATGGGAAGGAACAATATTTTGTCTACAGGAAATGCCAAGGAGAGAGGGTCCTTCCCTCCCTCAGTCTTTCCCATAGAACATTCATCCTGTATCAAGATATCAGAATCAAAGAATCACTTAGGTTAGCATTGGCAGGCACCTAATTCACCCCCTCCTGCTACTCATTTATATAAGCAAACTGAGGCATGCTATGAGGATGAGTGAGATGAGATGTGACAAAGTCCTAGGGAATTTCTTGCAGAAAATGAGACCTTCTATATGTTCCAAGTATAAAAAAGATTAGAAATATAATATCCCGAGCTAGAAAAATCAGGCATCTCTTGTCGTTGAAAGAAAAACCCTCCAGCCACATCTAAAACAATCTCAATTTTCTATGATTTGAGGGTCAAAGAGATCAGGGGTTATTAGAGTGTTTACTTACTTTCTAATTTCATCCTCCAACCAATTAAAAAAAGAAGCCTGGGCAGCTTTGGTTTTCTTTTCCTTTTATTCCTTCTTCCAGTATCTGGTGGAGGTGTTAATGAACAGTGAATTGGTCAAATTCCAGCTCATCAGGAGGAGACAGAAAAGGGATAAAAATTCAGGGACGTCAGTCCCCAAATAATCAGGATTGCCTATGTTGAAACTGATTTAACAATAAGGTGTCTGAAAAGTCAGTCCTGCCATTTCTTTAAAGAACTTTCTCCAAGCTGCTTTCTTTTCTGTCAGGCAATAAGCTCAATGACGTCAGTCTTCATTTCTACTCCCACACATAAATGATCACTTATCTAATCCTTGGTCCACTGAGCAAGCCTGGCTTCCAGAAAGAGCTGTCCTGACCTGACACATAATCCAAGTCAAATTACTTGAAATCCAATTTGAAACTGTGGCCTGGAATAGTAGACACAATTCAGGGCTAGATATTTATAAGCTGACGCAAAATGTGCAATCCACTGGTGGAACTTTCGCCCAGGGCTGGGGGATACACAAATTGTTGCAATTTTTCCAGAAAGCAATTTAGAAATACAGATCAAGAACCTTAAAAATGCTCATACCCCTTAACCCAGTAATTTCATTTTTAGGAACTGAAACTGGGGAAATATTCTGAGACAAGGGCTAAGGTTAATGTACAAGGTTGTTCCCTGCAGCACTATTTTCAACTAAAACAACAAAATAGGAACCAAAGAAAATATGCAACAATAGTAAGTTGCTTAAATTACATCATATTTCAATCAGCCAAATATGTGGTTGTTTAAAGAAATGTTGGGGGTAAGGTGGTGGTGGGGGTGGGAACCCAGGATCCAAAACTACAAGCAATCCAATTCCAATTTTGTCAATTAATTCTATTATCTATCTATCTATCTATTAACTATCTATCTGTCATCTATCTATCTATCTATCTATCTATCTATCTATCTATCTATCTATCATTTCTCAGTCTACCTAGAGCATTTATGCCTAGAAAAATAAATAAATATGTTAACAGTAATTACCTTGGAGTATTGGTCTCATAGTGTTTTTCATCTTCACACATTTTTGTATTTAACAAACTTTCCACAGCAAGCATGTGCTACTTTAAATGTGAAAGGAATTATAAAGAATATCTGTTGCAGAAACAAGCCAACCTTTATCTCTTCTTCGAAATGCAAAACCTTCCTGACTATACCATCTCCCTGCTTTCATTTTCTCTCTCCTTCAATTCTTCTGCTGCACTTTCTGCCCCATCAATTTTTCTGAACCATTCTTTTTATTACGTAATCCTTTACTTTAAAAGATTCTCTGACAGAGAGAAGATCCAAGATGGTAGAGTAGATAAATGCGGTGCTTCGTCTAATCCCCTGAATACACCAAAATTACAATTAAATTATAAAACAAATCAGCCTGGAGAACCACCTGAAATCTAGCTGAACAGAAGTTTTATAACTAAGGATATAAAGAAGCCATGTCGAGACTGTTAGGAGACTCAAGATGGGCTGGTTTGACATCCATGTTTAGCGGTTGAAAATTGGGAGACACATCTTAGCCACAAAGGTTCCCTACAAAGGAGAAAGGCACCCCAATTGCCCACACCAGTCTCCCAGCCTGGAGTACTTGTGCCAAGAAGAGGAGCCTCCACAACTTCTTGTTGTGAAAAACAGTGGGGATTCCTGGATGGGATGGAAGACTGTGGGGAAACCCAGCCGACCTGTTAAAGGGCTCATGCAGACACTCACCCTGGGTTCCAGCAGAGGGACGGTGACTCTGGGGACATTGGAGACATATGAGAGAGACTAAGTTGTGTAACTTCAGGTGAGGACTGGAAGGACAGTCCCCATTTTCCCCGTGTGGGGCCCTCTTCCTATGCAGCTGGCAGGCAGGCACCATCTGTTCTGTGTTGAGCCTGCCCCCACGTGGCCAAATCTGAATCTGATTGACCTGGTGAGCTCTGCTGCTCCATCCTGCCGACCCATTGAGACCATGCCTCACCCAACAGCAGGAGGCTTTATTAGCAGCTGAACCTTACAGGAAACAGCAGGTGGCAGCAGAACTCAGAGTGTCCTGGCTTTTTGTGGAGCTACCCTAGACTCGGTACTCGGTGGCAGCCATCCTTGATTTGCAGTGTGGCCTCTCCCATGTGCCTCCAGGTATAGCACAGGAAGCAACCAACCATGAATCATTTTGTAGCTCATACCAGGTACTCCCTGACGAGTCACAGGCAGTGGTTTACCTGATCCTGCATAGAAGCCCCTCCCAAGAGGCCCCAGAACTAACATACTTGGAAGTTAGGTTAAGACCACAGCAGAACACCACCCAATTAGCCCCACAAGCAGCACACACAAATGGCAGTCTCAACTGGCACCAGAGCCTGCTGGGGAGATTCCACTCCATGGGGTAAGTCCCCCTCTTCCCACAACAGCCGATAAGCTGTGGACGTGGCCAAACCTCACATACAGTCAGCCTGAGGGTCAATACCACCCACTGACATGCCAACAGCAATCAAGGCTCAACTATAACAGGAGAGCATACACAATTCACACAAGGGACACTCCTGGAGCACCCAGAGCAGGTGACCAGGGAGACTGTGCCACCGGTCCCCACAAGGCACCTACTACATAAGGCCACCGGACAAGGCTGGGAGACATAGCAGCACTACATAATACATAGAAACAAACACAGAGAGGCAGCCAACATAAGGAAACAAAGAAATATGTCCTAAATGAAAGAACAGGAGAAAACTCCAGAAAAAGAACGAAGCAAAACGGAGGCAAGAAAACTACCAGACACAGAATTCAAAACAACTGTTATAAGGATGCTCAAGGAACTTAGTGAGAACTTCAACAAAGAGATAATAGGCATAAAAAAGGACATAGAAACCATAAACAAGAATCAGTCAGAGTGAAGAATACAATAAATGAAATGAAGAATGCACTAGAAGAAATCACCAGCAGACTAGATGAAGCAGAGGATCAAATCGTGACTTAAAAAAGAAGATAGCATAAAACACCCAATTGGAACAGCAAAAAGAAAAAAAAAATCCAAAAACAATTAGGATAGTTTAAGAGACCTGTGGGACAACATCAAGAGTAACAATACTCGTATCATTGGGATACCAGAAGGAGATGAGAGAAAGCAAGGGATTGAGAATCTATTTGAAGAAATAGTGATTGACAACTTTCCTAACCTGGTGAAGGAAATAAACATATAAGCCCAGAAAGCACAGAGTGTATCAAAATATATGAACCCAAACAGGCCTGTACCAAGACACATTATAATTAAAATGCCAAAGGTAAAAGACAAAGAGAGAATCCTTAAAGCAGCAAGAGAAAACCAGTTCGTTACCTACAAGGGAGTTCCCATAGACTATCTGCTGATTTCTCAACAGAAACTTTGCAGGTCAGAAGTGATTGTCAGGAAATATTCAATGTGATGAAAAGTTAAAACCTACAACCAAGATTACTCTACCCTGCAAAGCTATCATTTAAAATCAAAGGACAGATAAAGGCTTCCCAGACAAGCAAAAGCTAAAGGAGTTCATCACCACCAAACCAGTATTACAAGGAATGTTAGAGGGACTTCTTTAAGATGGAAATAAATAAATAAATAAATATATATATATCATATATATATAATATATATATATATGTGTGTGTGTGTATAAATAATAAAATGACAATAACTACATATCTATCAGCAATTGCTTTCAACGTACATGGATTAAATGATTCAATCAAAAACATAGGGTGGCTGAATGGGTAAGAAAACAAAACCCGCACCTGTGCTGCCTATGCTGAGACTTATTTCAGATTGAAAGACACACAGAGACTGAAAGTAAAGGGATGGGAAAGTTATTTCATGAAAATGGAAACAAACAAACAAAAAAACTGGGGAAGCAATATGTATACCAGACAAAATAGACTTTAAAACAAAGGTTATAACAAGAGACAATGAAGGACCCAGTAATCCCACTTCTTAGTATTTATCTGAAGAAACCTAAAACTCTACTTTGAGGTGACATGTTCATCCATATGTTTATGGCAGCATTGTTTACAGTAGCCAAGATGTAGAGGCAGCCTTAGTGTCCATCAATGGAAGAATGGATAAAGAGGAGGTGGTACATATATACAGTGGAATATAGCTCGGCCTCGGAAGGAAATGGGTTCTTGCCATCTGCGGTGGCATGGGTGGACCTGGAAGTTACTGTGCTGAGTGGAGTATCAGACAGAGAAAGAGATGTAATGTGATTTCACTTATATGTGGAATCTAAAGAATAAGATAAACAAACAAAACAGAAAGAGACTTATAGATACAGAGATCAATTTGATGGTTGACAGATGGAAGGGGAGTTGGGATGGTGAGTGAAAAAGGGGAAGGAATTAAGAAGTACAAATTGATTCTTAAAACGTAGTCATGGGGGCAGCCGGATGGCTCAGTTGGTTAGAGCGTGAGCTCTTAACAAGGTTGCTGGTTCAATTCCCACATGGGCCAGTGAACTGCACCCCCCCACAACTAGATTGAAAACAATGGCTTGAGCTTGGAGCTGAGCCGCTGGTGAGCTACTGGTTGGCTCACTGGTTGGAGTGCTGTGCTCATAACACCAAGGTCGTCAGTTCGAGTCCCACATGGGCCAGTGAGCTGAGCCCTCCACAACTAGATTGAAAAAAAACATTACTTGACATCCTGGAAAAAGACACTGTTCCCCAACATTCCCCAATTAAAAAAAAAAAAAAAGTAGTCATGGGATGTAGAGTATAGCATAAGGATTATAGTCAATAATATTGTAATAACTACGTATGCTGTCAGGTGGGTACTAGATTTATCGGGGTGATAGGAGGGGGTTTGGTAGGCAGTGTGAAAAAGAAGGGATTAAGAAGTACAAATTGGTAGTTACAAAATAGTCACAGGGATGTAAAGTAAAACATAGGGAATATAGTCAATGATATGGTAATAACTATGTATAGTGCCAGATGTGTACTAGTCAGGGGAATCACTTCTAAAATTACATAAATGTCTAACCATATGCTGTACACCTGAAATTAACATAAAATAATATTGAATGTCAACTGTAACTGAAAAAATTTAAAAGGGGGGGGAAGGTGAGGCACAATAAGTGGTACAAATTTCCAGGTATAAAAGAAATAAGTCATGAGGATGTAATGTACAGCATAGGGAATATAGTCAATAATATTATGATAGCGTGGCATAGTGTCAGATGGTTGCTGGACTTATGGTGATCACTTCTTTAGGTCTATAAACGCTGAATAACTATGGTGTACCCCTGAAACTAATATACAATTGTATGCTAACTATATTTTTAATAAAAATCTTAAAAATCAGGTTCTCTGGCTCCAGTGTGTGTGTGTGGTGTGTAATAGTTTAACTCTTTAACTTGGCCTTCCAGGCCTTCATCAATCTAGTCCCAGTATATTGTCTGTTTTCATTACTACTTTTTTCTCCTCAAATCTTTATTCCACAGATATCTATGAAGCACCAGCTGTGTGCCAGGTTGGCTGCATGCTTCTCTTCTTGTCTACCACTACTCTCCACATATTGCCTCTACCCCAGACCAGTCTCATATGCTCCCACATTCAAGTTTCTGTTTCTTGGCCCCATCCTTATTGGGCCCATTGCAGAAGGCCCAGTGCATGTGCCACATCTTCTTGGACGTCCACTTATCTCCCCAACTGAAGCACATGTTCCAGGGACTTAGGCGAGAGCCTTAATCTCTCCTTGTTTCATCTTTCCCATTTGTATGATGAGAATTGTAGTGAAAACATGTGACCTATACATTTGTTGTGAAGATCACAAGAGCTAATACATGTAAAATGCTTAGAACAGTTCCTGGCATAATGTAAGAGTTCAAGAAGTATTCCTGATTCATGTTAGAGACTGTAAATTCCTTAAAGGTAGGACACTAATCTCATTCTACTTTATAACTCCCCTGGGAACTAACATCTTGCTTTGCCTTCGGTTGGGTACTCACTGAACATTTGAGTCAATGTATGAATGGATAACAGTTATAGAAGCCTTTACCAACCATAACCCTCGCCCTACTGGACCCCTTGTGACTACAAACTGTACCCACCTCATGCATGTGGTCAGTATCTGTGCTAATCATTGCAGTCATAGGCAGACCCTGTGCAGTAGCTGTACAACTCAGTACCAGATTTCTTCTGCTCCAGAAGCATTGTGGGGTAGATTCTTGATATCCTGCTCATAGGATTCTACACTGTTGACATTTTTTCACGGCAACTTGCAGAATGGAGACCTTATATTTTCCAATCTTACTAATTTTCCTGGCCACAAGCCTGAATAAAACTGCATTAAGTCTTTCACTTTAAGTCTACACATTGTATTATCCCACATGAATGTACAGAACTGTGAGTGAAGTACAGGACAGGGAACGCCTGTGCAATTCACTTGTGAGTTAGAGAAAAACAAACAAATGAAGGCAAAAAGATAACCAATTTATGACCACCATATGCCAAGAACTGTGGTAACATTTTCATACATTTATCCTGGTGGAAAATGTTAAAGACACTTAGAAGCTGTGTGATCACAGTCAAATCAGTTTGTCCCTCTACACCTCAGCTTGTCTCCCCAGGTCACACTATTCTCTACCCAGATGCTTCTCCCATTCTCTGACCTGTCGATTGTCTACTAGAAAACTCTACTGCATGTACACAGTGGCGTTATTTCCTACCTCAATCCTGCTCTTCCTCCTGTGTCCCCATCATCCACTCAGCTTCAGAAACCTGGAGAACACCCTCCATGCCCTCTCTCCTCATATATAATTCGTCACAAAATCTTTCGAAGTGCCTTTAACATTTTCCACCAGGATAAATGTACAAAGAGGAAATTGTGAACAAATACATAAATGTTCTTTGAGCTTTTCTCCCCCTGTCCTCTGTAGGAGAACAAGTATACATTCAGGGGTAGAATTATATGCAATCATGTTTTTTGTCCCGTACTTAGCAAAGTGTTCTGGCCATGTTATCTAAAAAGCTCCCCTGCCACTCTTGGTCCCCTTATCCTGTTATTTTACTTATAAACTGCCTGCGGTTATATTATATAATATTTATGTGTTTGTTCATAGTCTCCTCCCCTTACTCTCCACCCCACGAGAAAGCATGTTCCATGAGGACAAAGACTCAATCTATTGCATTTATCTTTATATCTCAGTGTCTAAAAAAGTCCCAGTACCTAGTAGGCCCTCAGTAAATATTTGATGGATGGATGGTGGATGGATGGATTAATGGTTGAATAAATGGGTAGATGAAGAGCCCAATATACTCACATGTTGGTTATTATTAATAACTTCATTAATAATTAAATACCTTCCTTTGGATTAGGAGCCCCATTGGGTGGCTCACTTGTATTTCAGGATCTAGAACCCACTTTCTTCTTCCACCTGCCACGGCCTCTTCAAGCTCCTGGCTTGTCCTCATATAGCAGTTCCAAGTTTTTTTGGTGACACCATCTTCCCGCAGTGGGTTCTGGGGAAGTAAGAAGGCTACTTGGGAATTTTTCTTTTTTTATTATTATGTTAGGAAATTGTTACTAGGGTATGATACCCCAGGAAGCTTCTCTGCTTCAGATCTGATGAAGCCAACCACAAAGTGACAAGTTACCTGGCATCAATCAGGTTATTGCATTTTCAAGTATATATTTAGTTCTTATTGTTGATCTGCACATAAAACTCAGTTGATTATTCACAGCATCATGTGAACTTGGCTTTGGACCTTGTTATTGGGGGACTGAGCAGCTCAAGAAGAACATGGAAGATGCCAAGTGGGACTCTAGTTGGTTGAGCAGTTTGTACACAGCTGTAACCTAAGGGGCTTTCAGAAATTCTGAGTGGGAGTGGAGGTGGTGAGTGCTGTATTACCAAGTGAGGGCGAGAATAGAGTCATTTATATAAAGTGTTTCCTCAGTAGTTTGAGACAATTAAAGGGTAACACGTGTCTCTAGTACACTCATAAACAGAAGCAAAAAGTCTAGCATCTCAACTGGTACAGTAAGTCCTCACTTTCCGTTGTCAATGGGCTCTTAGAACTGCAGTGAAATGACATATAACAAAATAAGTTTTACCACTGGCTAATTGATGTAAATTAGAGAGTTAAATTCCCACGGCATCTCATCAACAGTATAACCAAACAACATGGAATGAAAGAACGTTATTCAAGGGCCGCCGTATTTGATAATAAACTGGTCATCCGGAATATGCTCATATTAACACTTTTATATCATTGAAATGAAAGCATTTTACAAACGTTAACTCATATAAAATGCATAGCAACCCTGTACAAGTTTATTAGTTTTCTACTGCTGTTGTAGAAAATTATCACAAATTTAGCCGCTTACAATAACACATTTATCACTTCACAGTTTCTGTGAGTCAGGAGTCTAGGCTCAGTAACTGGGTCCTCTGCTCACAGTTCACCAGGTTGCAATCAAGGTGTCAGCTGGCTGCCTTCTCATTTGGAAACTCTGGGGAAGGATCTGTTTCTAAGGTCATTCAGGTTGTTGGTAGAGTTTATTTCCTTGTAGCTGTATCACTGTGGGCCCCAAGCTTTCGCTGGATGTTGGCTGGAGACTGTTTTTGGGTCATAGAGGCCACCCACACTTCCGAGGCTACTCCCAACTAGTTGCCAAGTGGGCTTCTCCAACATGGCTGCTTACTTCATCGAGCTCACGTAGACCTCAAGCCCCAGTTTGTCAAGACAGAGTCTTACATAGTGGAACATAATTACAAGAGTGACATCGCACTACCTTTGTCATACACCATTGGATAGAAGCAAGTCACAGTTCCTTCGCTTTGATGCCACTCAAGAGGAAGGCACTCTACATAACTGTGAACATGAGGAGGTAGGCATCATTGGGGGGGTCACTTTAAGCATATGCATAACAACAGTCTAAGGGAGGAACTATTATTATCTCCACTTTGCAAATGAGAAAACAGAAGCATTTGGTTAAGTTCACATGATTAGTAAGCAGGAGAGCCCGACTTCAAATTTAAGAGGTCTGGCCCCAGAGTCCATGCTCTTGACCATGAGACTCTGTCACCATGCTTCACTGAAGAATGTCCAGTCTGGATTTTTCTTGTCATAAACCAGCAATTTCTTTACCCTGAATCATTGTCATCTTCCATCTTCAATCAGTAATCCTGACAATCTCCTATCTGTGTTACACTTATAGCTTTAAACATACTTTATATAACCCAGTAATGTGTGGAGGGAGGTTGTATCACCATTTTCCAGATAATTGGGGTTTGGAAAGAATAAATTCCAGCATGACTGCAGAATAGAAATGGTCTCAGTCAAGAGCTTCTAGCTCCACCCTCCACCATAGTGCCCTTATCAACACTGTAAAGGGAGTTACCTCAATACTTTGTATTCTCCCAGATCTGAATGAAGATGTCACAATATCTCTGAATGGTAAGGAACCTTCCATATTCTCCAGCCCGAGGTCTCTAACTGGTGACTGGAAGATGTGGCATAGTTAGACACAAATAGATTTTTTAATAAACAATTTCTAAGTTGTTGCCAATATTTAAAATTTGTTAGATTCCCCATAACAATGAGAAAAAAAATAATTGTAACACTGGGTCCACGTTTCCCAAGAGAACTTAGTGCAGGCAGCTCACTATAGATTGGGCATAATCTTCCCATATACTGTCATTGAGATTCCTTACTTGTCCACGGTGGACCTTGAGTTTAAGATCCTCTCATTTTAAACATGAAAAAAACTTCAGTCCACAGAAGTTAGTTTAGAATGAAAGAGCTGATACCAAAGTTAGTCCCTTAAAGAGTGTCCCTACCAGTAGGACAGGAAGCGTTTTCACTCAGGTGGGCATTTTCAAGCAACAATTCCAAACATGTGACAAATTGCCTCGTTCTTGAATAGCCCGGCCTCATAGCACTACTTAATTCACATTTAAATTACACTGGGAACAAATACATTTCACAATGTTCAGCTCCAGGTTGCAGAGAAAAACATACTAATACAGAACTGCAATTACGAGTAATTTCTCTCTGAATCCCTTTCTTCTCTCCCACTCTAAATTAATGACTACCTTTACAAAATGGCCACATGAGCTTTCAGAGCAAAAGGAGTAAACAGGAGGACATGCATTAATGTGGCAGGCTAGTTACCGCCCACGCCTGAGTTTAGAGCTTTTAGAAATGGAATTTTTTAGATGTGCTTCTCCTGCAAATATCAGGGGAACATAGTCTCCCAGAGTCCAGAGGTGGTGGGTGTTGGGTAGAATGACATTTGCATTAATCTTTGAGTAAATATCCAGGAGAGGTAAGGAGGGAAGGAAGCATCAATCCAATTCAACTAAGCAGTTGAGGACTCACTACGTGTCAGGCATTGAGAACATGGCTTTCACAGGCATTATTTTATTGTATTTGCACAACTCACAAGGTTGTGAGCAGCAAAGAAGCAAAGACGACACAGGATTAAACCCACATTTTTTGATTCTGGGTTCATCTGGGCGACATCAGGAGGATCTGGGGGGAAAATCCCAGCTCCAGAGACCTCAGTGTACGACCTTGGATGACTTGTTTAACTGTTCTGAGCTTCATCTGTTCCTCCCTTGTCTCTTAAATGCCGTACGTAGATGCACAATACATTTATAGTTCTTTTCTTTCAATTAAACAATGCAGTTCCTCCCCAGGGTTAGTTTAATATTGAATAAAACTGAAAAAGCACTGGGGTGGCTGTCAGAAAATTTGGATTCTAGTCTCCACACTGTCCTTTCCTGCTGAAACTCAAGGAAATTATCTGGTATTTTTCCCAATGATTTGAAAAATAATATATGCACATGGTAATATGATTCAAACCGTATTAATGGTTATAGAATGAAAAGCGGGTCTTCCCTCCCCACCAAACTGCCATTCTCCTCCTCAGGGCCTATGCCTATTAAAATTACTTAAATAGCCTTCTAAAAGTTTTCTATTATGCACACACACACACACACACACACACACACACACACACACACTCCCTCAAATGGGAGTGAATTTAAATCTTGGAGATATTGTGGGTTGGCCCATATTACCTCATTATTTTAATATACCTGGGACCACACTGATAGTCATTTAGGTAATTTCCAGTCTTTTGTTAATAATAGCAATAGCTGATATTTATGGATTGCTTACAACGTGCCAGGCACTATTACAAGTATTCTATGTGTATTAACATTTTAATGCAACCATCCTGGGTAGAGGCTATTATCATCATCCCCATGTTACATCTGAGGAAAATGAGGCCCCGAGAATTTCAGTACTTACCCCACAGACACATTAGGTGGCAGAGACGAGATTCACACACATCTTTGTCTGCACAGTTGTGCACATCTGTCAGAATATCTGGCAAATGATGGCTCTTAAAGCTGCAGGCTAATCAAATTGCATTTTTGAAAGATCGATATGGTAGCAGGGTGGAGAATGGACGCGTCTTAGAACACCTGTCCCACTCTGCTGTGCTTTCTTATTTTCTTCCCTGTCTCCCTTGGTTAGATGACGAGCTTCTTGAAGGTGGGGACTCTGTAGCTCAGGGTGTGGCACAGTGCCAGCGTATCGCTGACTCTTAAAAAAATGTACGAATTACTGAAAAACAGGGAAGCCTTCAATGGGAGTGGTATTTGGTATTTTGGCTAGGTTTTAGAGGGTGAATAAAATTTTGATATAAGAAAATGTAAGGAAAAGTACCATGTCAAGAAACAGACGGCAAAGGAATGACTGCATAGGATGTTTGGGGGAACAGCAAATTGTCTGGGTTTGCTAGGGAAAGGGTACATGGTGTGATGTGCTCCCAGAGGATACTGGGAAGGAAACATGGAGGCAGAACAGGAGGGAGTCTGATGTTATTCTGAGTTTGTGAGATGTCTTCTAGGCCATGTCCATTAACCTAGAGGACAAAACAGATGAGCAGTTATACCCACAATACTGGTGTCAAACAGTTAAATTTATTGAATCTCATTTTACAAAACTGTATTTATCGCCACATCAGGTTTCTTTTTTCCACTTTTTCACTTCTCAATGTCAAATGGATGGCAGGTTTGTCAGTATCAGTAGCCTGGGAAAACATAATATCAGTGCTGTGGGAATATTTTCAGTTTTCATTTATTTTAATCTTCACCACCTCCCTGAATTCACTGCCTGACATATTTATTTTTCCAAGCTCTGGGACTGTGGACCCAGGCTTATAGATGTAGCTTACAGATGTACTGCTCAAATTCATTTATATACAAACATACCTCTCAGTGGATTTTGTTACATTTCTGTTAATCTTGAATTTTGTGAAATTACTTAGACATCTGACAACACATATTATTTTAAATACATGTTAACATTTTTCGACACTCGATTGTAGATCCTGGCTAATGCATGGAATCAAATTCAAATTAGTAATTAGTTCCAATAGCCACTCTTTTTTTTTCTTTCTAAGAGCCACTCTTAATATAGATCAATACTGCCCAACAAGAATATAATATAACCCACAAAAATGAGCCACAAATATAATTTTAAAATTTCAGGTAGCCACATTTTAAAAAATAAAAAGAAACACCAAATTAAACAATATGTTTCATTTAACCCATTATACCTAAGATATTATCATTTCAACATGTAATAAATATAAAAGGTTATGCGATATTCTACATCTATTTTTTTATAGTAAGTCCAGAGTATATGTTTACACTTGCACTACATCTCCGTTTGGACTAGCCATATTTCAAGTGCAGAAGTCACATAGGCTATAGACTACTATATTGGATAGTGTGAAATAGAAGCTATAGGTGCCAGCTCCTTTGAATAATACTATTAGCTCAAAGAGTGGTTAGAATGGCTTCTATCCTCCCTGCTCCCACCCAAGCAGTAATAATGTAAAGTTTCTTTCACGTATGATTTTTAGGGGGGCTCAACTTGTCCCAAACTTTTGTATTATGGTCAAGGATGCTGAGATCCGTGGAGGTGGTGGTGGGGTGGATGTGGTCGAGAACTACAGGGTTGACTTGCTTGGCCTCCCAGGGCCTCATTTGGTCTCGCTGCTGACAGGTGGAGAAGGAGGTTCAGCTTCTTGGCAAGCACCTACTGACAGAAATTGGAAGGGGACTGAGATAATTAGCTCCCTGCCAGCCCCTCCAACATCCCCCGGTCAGCAGGGAAGGGGTGGGAGAAGTCTACCACTACGGGATAGATTAGCTCCCTGCTCTGTCCTGTTGTCCAGCACCAGGAGAGGACATCAGAACACTGTCATCTGCTTCCACCGGGCAAGGTAGAGTGGGGTGGAAGACCAGTTCCCTCTGAGGGCAGGAAGGACAGCAGGGGTTTTGTTGCTGGTGTTTGTCAAAAACTTGTTTTGCCAAAAAAAGTTTTCAGTTCTTAAACCACCCTTTTTCTGAGCTTTTTGCTAGGGGAAATGTGCTTTTTGGGCATGATTTTTTCCCTGTTGGTTCTAACCTGGAAGCTTCTGTGGTCTCCTGCCCAGGATAGATGCGGATAGTGAGAATACTCAGAGAAATCCCAATCACGTCATTCCTCACAGCGCAAGGTTCCTAAGCACTCAACTTCTTTCCACTGTTAAGTATTTTCCTTTGCTTGTTTGCTGTGTTAGGTCCAGGGTTATTTTAGTTTTACGGAGTACCTTGGAGGAATGGGGATACTCTTACCTTAGCTGGAACCAGAAATCTCCTAAGTGCAAACTCTAAGCAACACTTTCTAATCCTCGTTCTGCTTGTTAAAAATTTTTGCTATAAGAGTACATGCTTTTCCTTGAAACTCATTTCTCCCTCTGCATTTGTTACTGCACATGATGAGTTTCCTCCTTCCTCCTATCTTTTGGTCACTTCTAAAAGTCTGTCAGTTTCCTCTTGGTCAGTAGCTTTCCAAGCGCTTGTGTTCCCCAGGATTCTGTCCTAAGTCCTAGTATCTTGCCTCCTCTTTTCTCCCTTCACAGCTTTACCACCAGCTATTGTCTCCAGTCCTTCAGACCTATCTACATAGTTTCCATTGGAAACCTGCAACTGGCTATCCTGGCAACTATATTACCCAAAATGTAACTTATTATTCTCATGTGCATGTGCAAATACATGATCCCCCAATTCAATTCTAGTTTGCATTTCTGAACTTGCTTATAGACCCCATAATGGACCAGGAATCCCACTCAAAATCATGGCATTCATATTAGTGTTTTCCCCTTTTCCCTAATTCAAGCTCTGGTTGTTCTTCCTACTAAATGGTTCTCAAATCCATCCCTTAGTCTCCATGCCCTCTGGCAATGCCTAATTTTCTCAAAATTAACTCTTCTAATTGTTTTTAAATTTGTGTACCAGCCTCTTTTCGTACCAATTATGAGACTCCAGAGGGATCTTTTTTTAATGCAAATATGGTGAAATCTGCTTACTTCCTTTAGTAATTCCCCATTATCTCTAAAGGCTGAAGGCTAAACTCCAACTTTTCAGGCTTTTCTACCACAGTTTGCTCCACCCATTTCTGGAAATACGCTGTGATCTCTCAGACCCACATTTGTTCACACTGCTCTGTCTGAAACGTCTTTCTCTCCTTCTCTCATCCACACCCACTCCTACCAGGCAAAAACCAGGCGTAAGAGAATCCAGCCATGTGATGTCATGGGGGAAATGTTCTCCAATGCCCTGTGTAATGTGCTTCTTTTCCCTGTTTCAAAACTCCCCATGCATGTTGTTAAGTGTTGATTTGCTTCTTTGCCTCCCATCTGGATTCTAGGGAGGCTCTGAGGAAGCTTTCTTTTCCACATCTGAATAACCCAAATAGAGGACAGAAAAGTCATCTATCCTTTGACTAGTCATCTTAGACATCTTAACCATTGTGGTTAAGAGCACTGATTCTGGAGATCACCTGGCTTCAAAAATTGGCACTGCCAACTGATGGGTTTTGTGACCTTTATCACTGTTTCCATCTGCAAAATGGGTGAAATATCCACTTCATTGGATTGTTGTGAGGATTAAATGATATAACATAGAACATTGGCACGTGGAAATATTTTGTAAATATTTTCTCCAATGCAGTGTAGAAACATTGACATGTAGATAAGACTATATAAATATTTGCTATCATCTTAAAATATTTTTTACTAAGCATTACTTACATTAAAACCATGTCTTCCCCTTTCTAAAGGGTAGTATTTGCCACTTAGCAATCCCTGCTCATCTACCAGAAGCACCAATGAACGCAATACATTCTTCAAGAATTCTCCTAGAAAATAGGCACGATAGGGTTTTTCGTTTGTTTGTTTTTTAGAAATGGGATTACTTTATTAGGTACTTTAGCTAAGAGCTGTTTTTTAATAGAATACATACAAAGCGATACGGTAGACCACTTAGGTAGTGTCTAGTGGTTGAGAATTGAAAGTAACTAGGGAAAATCTTAAATAATCGACCATTTAAAAGGAGTCACTGAGTGGATTTTTTTCAAGCTCAAAACTTAGATTGTACTATTATGAAATAGGTGTTTATGGCTCCTTTTCAATAGTGTGCCTGTTCCCTGAAAATCAAGTTATACAAAGCCATTTAAAAAAAATACATGTAAATTGTTCAATATTTGTTTAATTACATTTTATGTGAAAAAAAAATCACCAGATTAAGAGCCTCCTCCACCTCCTCCAAATGAAACAAACACTCAAAAGCAAAGACATGTGTAGATGTGCAGTCCCTCACTCAAAAGTCATGTTCAAATATAAAATCTCTTTTAAAACTCACCTTAAGGAGTTTCTCAAATTTCAAATCCCACCCATTTCTCCCCTTACCTTCCATCCCCCTACGTCCAGTATTTCTTGAGGGAAGGCTTTTGAGGCAACTAAAGGCTGAGTTTTGCTTTTCACCAGTACCTCCAAGACAGTAAGAATGAGCCTCCTCTTCAAAGACCCCTGGAGTTCTTCTGGATGTCAGTCCAGAAAAGATTATGGATACAAACCAGCTCTGCATTGCAGTGACCCCTTTAACCATCCCCCCTCCATTGGTTAATTTCAAGCGGGCAGGGGCATCCATGTGTGGAATTCTCATTAGAAACCTTCCCCAGATGTGGTTGAAATTTCAATGCCATGGGTAATTTTTTTTGTCGTCCAATGGAAAAAAAAATTATCACAGCGGATTGCATGCAGGAAAAGCTTTATTAAGTCATGGAACTGTTATACTTTTTAAAAACTGCTATGCAGAATACCCGAACATTTTTAAATTACTCAGGAAACTGGCACATCTTTAGTAAGCAAGTTCCATGTTCATCATTTTCTCTGTCCCCACCCTCAATGCTCAGTTATAGAATATTCTTTTATTTATCTTGTTTAGCATATGTATCTCACAGTCATCTGTCAAAGCTTTTGTTGCAAAAACACAATTCTTCACAATTAAACACACAATGGAAAGATGTGATTAGGCATTTACAAGACTTGAACTGTTTAAAAATAATACATGATAACAGGGTTACAAGAAGGCCGGTGACATCTTTCAACTCATTTTGCTTTTTCATTCTTTTCCTAACATTAATCGCTGAAATCTGTCAAGGCTTAGTCTTTAAATTCATTGCGCTCCTTTTACGCCCCCATCCTCCTGCAACGTCAACGTTATAACAATTAGAATTCTCTTGCCTGAGAAAAAGAATTATTAACTTACAAGGGACACGTATTGATGTCTAGCGATGACAACCCAAACCACAGCACAAGTCAGTCATGTACAGGTGACACATTACACTGGCACTGGTCCACATCTTCTGCACACTGTGGGAGGAAGAGGACAGGCTCCTAAGAAGCAGGCTCACATGATAATGCACTTGCCAAGCAGCTTCTCGGCCACCTTGGGCATCTGAGATTTCTTCTGGGGCGGCTGCAGGCAGGTGGTGGGCTTCTTTGCGTGGTTCAGCAGCATGTGAAACAGCTCCTGCACATTGACATCCGTCTTAGCCGAGGTCTCCAGGAAGGCGCAATTCCACTCCATCGCGTAGGCAACGCCATCCCTCGCGGTCAGCTCCCGGCGGCGGTTGTCATCGCATTTGTTGCCCACCAGCACGACAGGGTACTTACGCAGGTTCCTGCCTTTGATCTCGCGGATCAGCTCATAGAAGGGCTTCAGCTCCTCCAGGGTTTGCTTCTTGGTGACGGAGTAGACCAGGATGAAGGCATGGCCCCTGGCAATGGCGAGGCGCTGCAAACCCGGGTGCCGGTGACCACCAGCCGTGTCGGTAATGTGCAGCGTGGCCGTGCCGCGATTGCCGCCCGGCACCTGGTGGTAGGTATCTTCGGTAGTTGGTACATACTTGTCGCGAAAGTTGCCGCGCACCCATCTCTTCACCAGTGCACTCTTGCCGACGCCCGCGGACCCAAGGATCACCACGCAGTAATCTTTGTTCCTCCTCTGCGGGACGAAGGCGCGAATGATCAGCAGCGTGGGCAGAGGCCGCAGCCGCTGCATCAGCTTTTCCTTGAAGCCAAAGCAGGAGTTGCCCATTGTCAGGAATTGGCGCGGAGACCGGTGCACAACTTCTCTCGCACTGAACCAGCCGTAGGCGAATCATAGGGAGGAAGAAAGGGAGAGTGAGAGACGGGACCACAATGGAACGTTGTCACAGCGTCTGCCTGGACAGCTTCTCCTAGGGACGCTGGGGAGGGTCTCAGCTTGTTCCCCAACCCCACACCCTCCCTCCTCAGAGGTAGAGCCTGCTTCACTGCCCACCCCAGGCATCCACGAAAGGTAGTGCTGGCGAGGAGGTTCGCTCAGCACCCCCGACGAGGATGCCTTACCCGGTGGCCACACACGGTTAATCTGCTTTTACAACATACTACTCCACTCTAACTGCAGAATGAGAAGCTGTAAAAACAGCTTGCCAGCCCTTAAAATGCGCACACATTGAGCAATGTTACCAAACCCTTCCTTCCCTAACAAGCCCTTGTTGCGCTCTTCCTCGCGTATTAAAAATTGTCAACGTCTCTGACACGGATTAATCACGGCGGGCAAGGGTTGGCTGCCGCGCACACGATGCAGGATGGAGTTATGGAGATGACGAGGGGCGCCCAAGGAACCCGCAAGGGCCAGGATGCTCGGCTCGTGGCGCCAATAGAGACCCATTGCCCGCAGCAACTTTCCGCGGGCGTGTCGTCCAGGGACCGGTACCCACCAGCTTTGCGGACAACGACCCTGCCAGTTCCCACCCGCAACAACCCAGGCTGGTTCGCCAGCTACATCTCGAGTTTTAGTGCCCAAAGAAATGCAGAAGATGGCTTTTACCTCTCTGCGAGGAGAAAATCCAGAGGGCTAGCGGGCAAATTCGCTCCTCTCCCAGGTGGCGTTGGTGGCGGCAGCGGACGACGCGGCACTTTCAGGTACCTGGAGCTGCAACTGTTGCGCAGGTACAACCAGTGCGCTCTGAGGCTCAGACAGAAATACTCCAACTGTCGGACTCTGATGCTAGCACTGGAACCAGGGTGCGCAGGCTGGGAGACTCCACTTGCACAGTACGCAGAGGGGAGACCGGCAGTGCAGTGCTGGCCGAGTCCAGATGCGCGCCCACCCCTCCCCCACAGTGTGCCCGGCGTCCCCCACACCCAGAGTACCTGTACCCACAGCCCGAGGCAGAGAGCAGAGGCGGGTGGGTTCCTAGGTCCACAGGCACTGGCCCCTGTGGGGTTAGCCCTACTAAAGCTTCTGTTATAAGAGGCTTCAGAACCTGCCTCCCGGTAGGATTTTCTATGGTTTAGACAGGTTCTTTGAAAGAGAGTTGAGGGTTGCCTTCTAAATCCAGCAACATTAAACCATCGATCACATTCATCACCACCCTTTGAGCCAATGGGTCTCATTTGATCATCATACAAACCTTGTAATAAAATCAGGACAGGTGGGGAGAATGGCCCTTGACTGACAGCCAGCAAGAAAATATGGACCTTAAGCTTATAACAGCTAGCAACTGGATTTTGCCAACCTGAATGAACTTGAAAGCAGATTCTTCTCTAGAAAGTGCGTGTAAGACCACAGACCAGCAAACATCTTGATTTTAGCCTTGATTAAGCAACAAACCCAGTCGAGCCCACAGACTTCTGTCCTACAGAACTGTGAGTTCTATAGTTGGGTGTGTTGTTTTAAGCCACAAAATTTGTGGTAATTTGTTACACAGCAAAAAAACCCAAAAACTAATACAGCATATAAAATTACTTGTTCAACATTACAGAGCTCATAAATGATGGACCTATACTCAAACCTAGTTCTCCTAACTTCAAATCTTCTTTTGCTGGTATTATCATTCTATGTCATTAAGCTGATACTCTATTTCTTACTCATTAGTGAAAAAAAATTTTTCATAGCTTTTTTTCCTACCCAAAGGCACATCTTTCGATCTCATGTTGGGTAGAGATCAAGAGTACGTGCTTTAGAGGCAAAATTTAAAAAAAAAAAAAATTAAAAATTAAAAAAAAAAAAAAGAAAAGAAAAAAAATTTATGTTTAGAATGTTTGAGTGTTTCCTTTTTCCTTCTTTTGAATACACTTCAATATGCCTTTGAGCTATAGCATGCTGAGAAATTATTTTTCTCTAGAAGGGGAAATGATACCTATGAGAACGAATTGTGGGGATGATTCAAGGAGCTATTTCTTGAAGCACTGTTAGAAGGCATATTTAATGCAATAGACAATCCATAAATGACAGCTATCAACCTTCATATACTAATGCTGAAGACTGTATATACACAATCCTGTAGTCTTTGAGCGTTTTAACAATGGCGTTTTGGAAATGGTCATGAGCGTTTTAATCCAAAGGAAAGCAGATTTCAGTTTGGAAAATATAGCAGGTTCATGCAGAAATAAGTTGGGGGCAGAAGAACTTGGGGCAGGGAGGAAGTAGAGTGAGAATTGCAAGTATTAATTAAATCATTGCCTATTCCTCCTAAACCACAAGATTCACTCTGCCTATTAAAATCAAAGACACTGAAGAGACTTTAGGACTGAGAAAGATGAGAAAAGAGACTCCTGAAAACACTGATATATAAGATAAACTAAGGTGCTTTTGGAATAAGACAGAGAGAGAGAGAGAGAGAGAGAGAGAGAGAGAGAGAGAGAGAGAGAGAGAGAGAGAGAGAGAACTGGGGTGGAAAAACATATACCCTAAAGTTAAAACATTTAAATGCTAGAAAGGTGAAATTAAGAGATTATTAATTAGAATTCACAAGCAATGATGAAAATATAAAATCACAGCTCTTATATCCAAACTAAGTTTTGTACCTCAAAAGCTAATATAAAATATTTTACCTTAAGAAGAGACCTATCAAGATGGAACTGGAGCCGGACACAGGCAGTGGACGCGGTTCCCCTCAAAGCCAAAGATGGCAGTGAACGTTTACTGAACTTCAGTCACCAGCGATAACCTGTCGATATGACATGCTGGCCTGGATCAATGAGTCTCTGCAGTTGAATTTGACAAAGATCGAACAGTTGTGCTCTGGGGCTGCCTATTGTCAGTTTATGGACATGCTGTTCCCTGGCGGCATTGCCTTGAAGAAAGTGAAACTCCAAGCTAAGCTAGAACATCAGTACATCCAGAACTTCAAAATACTATAAGCAGGTTTTAAGAGGATGGGTGTTGACAAAATAATTCCTGTGGACAAATTAGTAAGAGGCAAGTTTCAGGACAATTTTGAATTCGTTCAGTGGTTCAAGAAGTTTTTTGAAACTATGATGGAGGACTATGACCCTGTGGCTGCCAGCCAAGGTCAAGAAACTGCAGTCACCCCCTCCCTTATTGCTCCAGCTCTGAACAAACCGAAGAAACCTCTCAGCTCTAGTAGTGCAGCTCCACAGAGGCCCATTGCAACACAGAGAACTATTGTAATCCCTAAGGCTGGCGCAGGTGAGGTGCGAAAGAATCCTGCTGTGGGCAATGGGGATGATGCAGCAGCCCAACTGCTGCAGCAGGTCAATGTAATGAAACTTACTGTCGAAGACTTGGAGAAAGAGAGAGATTTCTCCTTTGGAAAGTTAAGGAACACTTAATTGATTTGCCAGGAGAACGAGGGGGAAAACAACCCTGTACTGCAGAGGACTGTGGACCTTCTCTATGCCACAGATGAAGGCTTATGTGATATCTGACGAAGGGGGCCCCCAGGAGGAACAAGAAGAGTATTAACAGCCTGGACCATCAGAGAAACATTGAATTTTTCACTCCAAATCATGTGCTAAACTGTAAAATACTCCCTGTTATTATTCTTAGAGGACTCACTAATTTCTTTTCATAAAGTACCTCTTCTGAAAGTGTACTTTGCAGAAGTTTCACTCCTTTTCCACTAAGTTTGACTTAGGAGGTTTTACCTTGTAGCAGAGCAGTATTAACATCTAGTTGGTTCACCTAGGGAACAAAGAGGCTGACCATGGGGCTCCCCGAATGGATGCTGGTAACACTGATGACTGGAGAGGGTGTTTTTATGTGATATGCTGAGGTGGAGACCTCAGTAGAGAAACGTAAAGACTGATTTGAATTTTAAGCTAATGTGAAATCTTGGCAGAAAACATTTTAATAAATAAATGCCTTAAGAGTATTTAAAATATTTCAAAACATAAAATGTAACCTGACAGGAGATTTTGTGTGTTTGACCTTGCATCTAGGAAGGAAGGGCCAGACCTTGGAACCTTTGGAACCTGCTGTTCACAGGCCTTGCAGGGCTGCTTGAATCTTCGGAGGCATAACCTTGGCCCGGAAGGAAAGTTTAAAAAGTTGCTCCATAAAGCCATTGGGTGTCCTTGACCAACTGCATCTCTGCTAAGAAGCAAGAGGTATTGTGGCCTGAATGAATCGAGAGTATGTTTCAGCCCGAAGATGTTTGAGTTGAATAGCTTGATTTTCATTGAACATATTTCTCTGATTTTTCTAATCACCCCTGAAATTTCTATGTCTTGTGGTTTTTGGGAAATGAGGTGTGTTCAGTTTTTAAATCCAACAACTACTTTTTGGGGACTTGCCCACATCTCTGGGATTTGAATGGGGGTTGTGTCCCATTTCACTGTCTTTTCACTTTACATTTAACATGTTTCTCTTCTCTGTGCCCCTCACCCACTGGGGACTCCTCTTTGGCTCCTTCCAGTTTGCTGCTTAGAGTGGAAGGTCAGCAGGCAGGTGAGCATGCTGTAAGTTCTTTCTGGACGTCTGGCAAAGGGAGTGATCAGGGCGGGCCATCGCTACCTTGGGATCTGCAAAGCTGGCTGTTTTGGGTATCTGCTGTCCCACAGCCCTCCCCTGGTACCGGAATACTTTGCCAGTGCACTAATCTCTTTGGAGATAAAATTTGTTAGTGTGTTCCTAAATGTGTATTTTCTTTTGCAGAAAATACAGTGCCGTGTCTGAATTAATTATTAAAACACTTAAAATATTTCATTCCTTAACGCTCCCTCATTTGCTTTGCCCACAGCCCACTCAGTTCCTTTGTTTGGCAGAATTCTGCAAGATGTGTGTCACCCACTATTGATATTGTTCAACCCGATGTATTTGTATTGATTTGTTTCCGGTGGTAGCTTGTCCTAAGATGTGTGTACAAAGCAGGTATTTTATGATAAATTGTTGTGTAGTGCATGCTATGTGTGGAATTCAGAGGAAAACTCAGACTCAGTGATTAACAATGCCAAAAATGCAAGTAACTACCCATTGTTCAAATAACAGTGGTGCTATTTCTCTTTTGTGGCCTTTTAGATTTTTGTTGCCCTAAATTCCATTTTATTGGGGACTATTTTCCACCTGGCCTTTCTTGACAGGGTTTTTTTCCTACTTTAAACAGTTTTTAAATAAAATTCTGTATTTCAAGAGAAAAAAAAAAAAAAAAGAAGAAGAGACCTATTCCAGGGGACCAGCGCTGCACTGGGCCAGAAGATTCAAAGGCATGGGCCAGACCTGAGCTCTGGAGCAGGTATTGGCTAGTTAGGATCCACAGTTTGGAGATATGTCAGCAAGAAATGACATTAATTGAAACTAACATTGAGATGAATCAAATGTTGGAATTATCTGAGAAAGATTTTAAAGCAGCCATGATAAAACTACTTCAGCACGCACTTACACAGTTTTTGAAACAAACAAAAAATTTAAAAATTCAGCCAAGAAAATGTATACAAAGGATCTAAATGGAAATTATAGAGCTGAAAAATACAGCAAATAGAACTTTTTAAAACTTCCTAAATGGTCTCAATAGTAGAATGGTGATGACAGAGGATAGAATCGGTGAACTAAGGATAAAGCAATAAAATTTACGACTGGGGTGAAAAATGAACAGTTTCAAAGGCATGTGGGACAGTAACCAAAATTCCAACATTTGCATCTTTGGAGTTCCAGAAGGAGAGGAGAAAGAGAGTGGGTATGAAAGAGTATTGGAAGAAAGTATGGCTGAACACTTCCCAGATTTGGTGAAAGACACAAATCTACAGTTCCAAGAAGCTGAGCAAACCCCACCAGGATAATTCCAGGGAAATCTATACCAGGATACTTAGAGTAGTCTCCCCTTATTTGTGGGGGATAGGTTCCAAGACCCCCAGTGGATACCTGAAACTGCAATTATTACCAAGCCCTATATATACTGTTTTGTCCTACACACGCATACTTATTTTAAATTTATAAATTAGGCAATTTCATAGATAGACATTTTGTTCTTACTGTAGATCTTAGCAACCTCACCATATGGTTTTATTTCCTCTCATTATTAAGTCAAGAACTTTCACCTTTTCACTTAAAGGAAGCACTTTATGGCTTCTCTTTGGCATATGCAAATTGCCAGCATCAGTACTCTTATGCTTTGGGGCCATTATTAAGTAAAATAAGGGTTACTTGAACACAAGCATTATAATACTAAGACAGTTGATCTGATAACCTAGATGGCTACTAAGTGATTAATGGGCAGGTAGCAAATACAATGTGTATACTCTGGACAAAAGGATGATTCATATCTCAGATGGGACAGAGCTGAATGGCGGGAGATTTCATGATGCTACTCAGAATAGCATGCAATTTAAAACTTATGAATTGTTTATTTTTTGGAATTTTCTTTTAATATATTTGGACCATAGTTGACCATGGGTAACTGAAACCTTAGAAAGTTAAACCGTGAATCAGGAAAGCTACTGTAATTGAATTTTGAAAACTGAGCACAAAGAAAAACTCTTGAAAGCAGCTATAAGAAAACAACATAGAGCCTATAGAGGAACGATAATTTGGATGACAGCAGATATCTGAAACCACAGATGTCAGAGAAATGGCATAGTTTTCAAATGCTGAAAGAAAAGCATGGTCAACTTCAAATTCTATATCCAATAAAATGGTTCTTCAAGAACAATGAGGAAATAGTGACATGTTCAGATGAAGAAAAGCTAAGAGAATTTGTTGCTAACAAACCTACCCTTAATGAATGGCAAAAGGGAGTCTTTTGAACAGAAAGGAAAAAGATAACAGAGGACAACTTGGAATTTCAAAAAGGGAAGCAGAATATCAGAATATGTAAAAATAGGGGTAAATATGATAGACTGTATTTCTTCTCATGAGTCTTTACAATCATATTTGATGATTGAAACACAAATTATAGTAACATTTGAAACTTAAGGCAATAATATTAAAAATTAGGGAAGACAAAGGGCCCTAAATAGAAACAAGGTTTCCATACTTTACTCAAAGTAGTAAAATGTTGATATTAATGTATTGTGATAAGTCATCTATGCATATTGTAATACCTAGAGCAACAACTTTTTATACTAAGAGATACACTAAAACACACACACACACACACAAAATTAAGATGGAATCCTAAAAAGTGTTCCAGTAACCCACAGGAAGATGAGAAAAGAGAAACAGAGGAAAACTAGAAAACAATAAAATTGCATACGTAAACTCAAATATATCAAGAATTACCTTAAATGTAAAATTTGTAAATACACCAATTAAAAAGGCAGATTAACAAAGTGGATAAAAAACAAACAAAAGAAACACATGGCAACAATATGGTTTTTGAAGTGAGAAGAAACTCACTTCACATTCAGACACAGACAGGTTGAAATTAAAGGATGTTTTGATATAGTAGTACAGGATATGTGAAAACCAAAATGAAAAACATAAAATTATTTATAATCACTCTAAAGAAAATGAAACTCTTTGTCTATGCTTAACAAAACACATAAAGGATCTGAATGTGAAAATTATAAAATGCTAATAAAAGAAATCAAAGAAGGCCTAAAGAGATGGAGAAACATAATATATTCATGGGTTAGAAGACTCAACTTAGTAAAGATGTCAATTCTTTCCAGATTGATCTATAGGTTTAACACAATTCTTGTCAAAAGTGTAGCAAGTTAGTTTTTTTTATTTTTGGGGTTTTTTTTTTTGTGGACATAGACAAGCTTATTCTAAAATTTATATGGAAAGGCATAGTACATAGAGTAGCTAAACCACTCTTAAAAAAGGAGGAATGAAGTGAAAAGAATCACTCACTCTACTTGATATTAAAGCTTACAATATAGCTACATTAATCATGTCAGTGTCATATTAGTAGAGGGATAGGCATATAAATCAATGGAGCAGAATAGAGAGCCCAGGAATAAGCCCTCACAAACATGCCCAACTGATTTTTGACAAAGGAGCAAAAGCAATTCAATGCAGGAACAATTGTCTTTTCAACAAATGACTATGGAGTATGTAGGCATCCATAGACAAAAACAAACTAGCAAACAAAAAATCTCAACCTAAATCTCACATCTTTTATAAAAATTAACTTATATGGATAATGCACTTAACTGTATTAATAACGTGTAAAAATTATAAAATTGTTAAAAAAAAAAAAAATCAGGAAATCTTCAGGATTTAAGTCTAGGCAAAGAATTCTTACATTTGACACCAGTATCACAATTCATGAAGGGAAAATTTAATAAATTAGACCTCACAAAAATTAGTAACTTTTGCTCTGTAAAAGACCCTGTAAAGCTGATGGAAAGAAAAAGTATATACTGGGAGAAAATATTAGCAAGCCACATATCTGGCATAGGACTAGTATATAGAATATATAAAGGACTCTCTAAAACTCAATAATAAAAAAAGACCAATTAGAAAATGGGCAAAAAACATAAATAGACATTTCATTGAAGAGGACATACAGGTAACAATTATATGAAAAGCTTTCCAATATTGTTAGCCTCTAGAGAAATGCAAATTAAAAGCACAAGGAGATATTGCTACACCCCTATCAAAATAGCCAAAATGAAAAATCACAATAACATTAAAAGCTGATAAGGATGCAGAGCAACTGGACCACCCATACAATGCTCCTAGAATGTAAACTGGTAGCCACTCTGGAAAACAGTTTGGCAGATTGTTATAAAACTAAACATACAACCCAGCAATTGTACTCTTGGATATTTATCACAGAGAAATGAAAACTTATGTTCACACAAAATGCACACAACTCTGTGTGACTCTTGCGCACAAATATTCACAATAGCTTAAGTCATAATAGCCAAATACTGAAAACAAGCCAGTCATCCTTTAGCGGTTGAATAAACTATGGTACATCCATATCATGGAATATTACTCAAAGAAAAAAAAAAGAATTATTGATACTTGCAATAATTTGGATGAATCTCCAGAGAACTACGGTGAGTGGAAAAAGCCAATTACAAAAGAGTATATATGATATGATTCCGTTAATGTAACATTCTTGAAATAACAAAATTATAGAAATGGTATTAGTAGCAGGGACTAGGGATGATGGCAGGGGCATGGGAGGAAGGTGGGAAGGCTTGCAAAAGGGCAATATGAGAGTCTTGTGGTGATGGAATTGTTCTGTATCTTGACTACAGTTGTAGATATACAAACCTACACATATGATAGAACTCCATAAAATTAAGGATATACACAAAGGAGTAGAAATAAAACCGGGGGAATCTGAATTAGAGCAGTGGACTGTATCAATGTTAATATCCTGATTGTGGTAGTGACTGCAGTTTTGCAAGATATTACCATCGAGGGAAATTGAGTAAAAGTTAATCAGGATCTCTCTGTATTATTTCTTACAATTGCATGTGAATTTTCAGTTATCTCAAAAAAACAACAACAAAAAACCACACAAAACAAAACATTAATTTAAAGAAGCACTTGCAAAAACCCAAAAAAACCCCACAACTCTCATGGCTCTCTGTTGCCTACAGAATTAAAGTTCAAACTCTTTAGCTTCATATTCCCAGCTCTTTGCAAACAGACCTCCATTTCCCCTTTCAGATCTTACCTTCCACAAGTCTTCTGCACACACTGGTTTAATAGTCAGAAATTCTTGGGAGTTCCCTACATCTGCTTCTTCACTCAGCTCACTCCCCAACCCCGTGCCCCAATCCACACACCTCAGTGCTATTCTCCTCCAAATGGCACCGCCAGCTGGAAAGGATCCCTCCCTGAGTCCCCAAGTGCCTATCTACCTTGTACTGAAGCTTTGCATGTAATTGTTTTATATTTTCCGCAAAGCTACGAGCTTTTCTCAGACAGAACTGAGATTTGTTTATCTCTGATTCCCTCGCAGATGCTAGTATGTGCTGGAACGCAGCACTCCGAGGCAGGCAGCCGTGTAGGTTCATGCAAATTCCATCCAGAGGAGTGAAGTCCCTGAAGGAGTATCAGCTCCCAAGCCAGCTTGACTTCCCACCGGCCCTGGTTTCACCACCTCTTTATAATTTGGCTTTTAACTCTATCCTCAACGTCCTCAGCTCATAGTAGTGGAAGTACATGGCAAGTGTGGGCGTGTTAGAACGCCCTTTCCTCAGCACCTGGCACAGAGTAGACAAAGTACAGCTGGAGCTTGGAGACCTGGTCTCCAGTGCCTGTTTGCTCACATACTAGTTTTATAGGCTTAGACAAACAACTTACTTTTGTTTTACATTCAGTTTCTTCATCTCTAAATTGGGGATAGATGTCTCTATGTTTGAAGTAAGATTCAATGACTTATTTGTATAAAATTCCAACAGAGTACTGCTTGTGGAATGTGAATGAGCTAGCGTTGATTGGAGTGCTTGCCATGACCCAGGGATTGCTCTAGTAATTTTACATGTGGTAACTCATTTAGAACTTATTAAGAGTCTGAATTGGAGACTAATACTATCACCATTTTACAAATGAGGAGACGAGGCATAGAGAGATGATAACTAAGTGATAGAGGCTGGGAGGTCGGGGAGCTCCAGGACCTGTGCGTTTCATACCATGCTGCCTGTCTAGTAGCATCTTCTCCCTTTCCTACCACTTCTGTTTCCACTCTGACTTCTTTCCTCTTGAACCCTGTTGCTACAAATAGCTCCTTGTTCACAGAGATATCTCTTACCTCATAAAGGACGGAGGCCACCAGATAAAACTCCACAAGGGCCTGGCCCATGCGTATCCTGTAGCATTTTCTCTTTTCTCCATCCGAGGTTAATACCTTCGTCTGAACCCTGGCGTGCTTTTCAACCTGTGGTCCTAGGATCACCTGTGTGGGAATCACCTGAGATGCTTGTTAAACATACCCAACCCAATTTACACAATGTTACATGTAAAATTTATTTGATTAAAAGAATACCAATCTGCTATCTACAGAATCGGAATCTACAGGTGAGACCTGCGGCTCTGCATTTCATTTATTTATTTATTTTTTTTAAATTAAATGTATTGGGGTGACATTGGTTAATAAAATTATATAGGTTTCAAGTGTGCAATTCTATATCATCTATATATTGCATTGTGTGTTCACTACCCTAAGTCAAATCTCCTTCCATCACCAAATATTTCACCCCCTTTTCCCTCTTCCACCATCCCCCTCCCTCCTTACCCTTTGGTAACCACTAAACTGTTGACTATGTCTATGAGTTTTTGCTTGTTTGTCTTGTTCATTTGTTGTTTTCAGTTTTATATCCCACATATAAATGAAATCATATGGTTATTGACTTTTTCTGTCTGATTTATTTTACTTAGAATGATAATCTCAAGATCCACCCATGACAAATAGCAGTATTTCATCTTTTCTGTATGGATGAATAATATTCCATTGTATGTATGTACCACATTTTCTTTATCCAATCATCTATTAAAGGACACTTCGATTGTTTCCATGTCTTGGCCACCATGAATGATGCTGCAATGAACAAGAGGGATACATATATCTTTACAGGTAAATGTTTTCAGATTTTTTTTGGTAGATACCCACAAGAGGGATTGCTGGGTCATACAGTAATTCTACTCTTTAATATTTTGAGGCAGTTCCATGCTGTTTTCCATAGTGACTATACCAATTTATATTCCCACCAGCAGTGTGTGAGCCTTCCTTTTTCTCCACAGTCTCTCCAACACTTATTACTTGTCTTGATGATAATAGCCATTATAACAGGTGTGAGGTGGCATCTCATTGTGGTTTTGATTTGCATTTCCCTAATAGCTAGTAAAGTTGAGCAACTTATCACGTACCTGTTGGCCATTTGTATGTCTTCTTGGGAGAAGTGTCTTTTCAGATCCTCTGCCCAATTTTTAATTGGATTGTTTGTTTGTTTTTACTGTTGAGTTGTATAAGTTCTTTATATATTTTGGATATTACCCCTTAACAGAATTGTTGTTTGCAAATATCTTCTTCCATTCGGTTGTCTGCCTTTTTGTTTTGTTGATGGTTTCTTTTGCTGTGCAGAAGCTTTATAGTTTGATATGGTCCCATTCATTTATTTTAGCTTTTACTTAGGGGTCTGCATTTTAACAAACTGCTTCAGGTGATTCTGATGCAGAAGGAAGCTTGAAACTACTCCTTAAAATCTTGCTTGATCAGTCATCCCATCTCTAAACTAGCTCTTTGATCTTTGCTCTCCACTAGGTTCTTTCTCTTAGCCTACAAATATGGTCAAGTCTCTTCTATCCTAATAAGAGGGTTGTGGTGATGAATAATGTATATGCTCCTGTATTGGAATTTGTCTGTTTTTTTGTTTGTTTGTTTTTGTTTTTGTTTTAACCATGATTAAACTATTGCTATGGGTTTTGGGGAGGAAGATTCCAGAGGTAAAGTACCATTTTCATCACATCATATCCAGGGATATATTATCAACATTCTTTTGGTGTTTTACCTAAAAACTCATCACTGAACTGGAAGTCACCTAGATTTTCTCCCATGTTATCTTCTAGGAGTTTTACAGTTTTGCATTTAGATCTATGATTCATTTTGAGCTAATTTTTGTGAAGGGCTTAAGGTCTGTGTCTACATTTTAAAAAAATTTTTTTTGCATGTGGACATCCAAATGTTTCAGTACTGTTTGTTGGAAAAATAAAACAAAACTATACTTTCCCCATTAAATTGTCTTTGCTCCTTTGTCAAAGATCAGTTGAGTATAATTGTATGGGTCTATCTGGGCTCTCTATTCTGCTCCATTGAACTATATGTCTATTTTTATTCTTTTGCCAGTACTATGCTGTGTTGATCACTGTAGCTTTAAAATAAATCTTGGAGTTGAGTAATGTCAGTCCTCCAACTTTGTTCTTCTGCAGTATTGTGTTGGCTGTTTTTTTGTGTGTGCCTTTCCATATAAACTTTAGAATCAGTATATTGATATCTACAAAATAGCTGCTTAGGTTTTGATCAGTATAGTGTTTAATCTGTAAATCAAGTTGGGAAGATCTGACATCTTAACAATATTGAGTCTTCCAATTCATACAAGAATATTTCTCCATTTATTTAGATCTTTTTTGACTTCTTTCATTAATTTTTTATTTCTTTGCATGTAGGTCCTGTATATATTTTAATAGATTTATACCTAATTATTTCAAGTTTTTTGATGTTAATATAAATGGTACTATATTATTAATTTTGAATTCCAATATTTGTTGTTGATATAAAGGAAAGTAATTGATTTTGTACATTTACCTTATATCCTGTGACCTTGCTATAATCACTTATTAGTTTCAGGAGAGATTTTTGTTTTGTCAATTCTTTGGTGTTTCCTACACAGATAATCATGATAACTTACAAATAAAGACAGTTTTATTTCTTCCACCCCAATCTGTATACCTTTGGTTTAGTTTTTAAATATTTAATCCTATTGTCCCCATAAGTGGGAATAACTAATATTCACTAAGTGTTTCCTACATCCCAGGCACTATTCCAAACATTTTATATTTATTTACTCATTTAAATACTCAGTATTTACAATAGTTCTATAAAGTAGGTATTACTATTATCTCAATTTTACAGGTGATATTGGTCTGTAGTTTTCCTTTCTTGTAATGTCTTTATCTGGTTTTGGTATTTGGTAATATTGTTCCCATAGAATGAGTTAGGCAGTATTTCCTATACTTCTATATTCTGGAAGAGGTTGTAAAGAATTGGTATTCTTACTTAAACGTTTGCTAGAATTCACCAATGGAACCATCTGGATCTTGTGGTTCTGTTTTGGAAGATTATTAATTATTTATTTATTTTTCTTTAAAAGTAATAGCCTCACTCAAATGATCTATTTATCCCTGTGTGAGTTTTTGTACTTTGTGCCTTTCAAGAAATTTATCTACAAAATATCACATTTGTGAGCACAGAGTTGTTCATTGTTTTCCTTTATTAACCTTTCAATGTCCATAATATCAGTATCGATGGTCCCTATTTCATTTCTGATATTGGTAATTTGTGTCCTCTCTCTCTCTCTCTCTCTCTCTCTCTCGTTTAGTTAGCCAGACTAGAGGTTATCGATCTACTGATCTTTTTAAAGAGCAGGTTTTTTGTTTCATTGATTTTCTCCACATTTTCCAGTTAATTTCATTGATTTCTGCTCTAATTTTTATTATTTTCTTTCTTCTCCTTGCTTTAGTCTTACATTCTCATCTTTTGCTAGTTTTCTAAGGTGGAAGCTTATTGATTTTAGATTTTCCTTCTTATCTAATATGGACATTCCATACTATAAACTTCCCCTGTAAGCACTGCTTTCACTACGTTCAACAAAATGTATGTTGTTAAATCTCTAAATATTTGGGAGTTTTTAACCTATTGATTTCTAGTTTAATTTCATTATGGTCTGAGAACATACTTTGTATGATTTCTAGTTTTTAAAATTTGTTCAAGTGTTTTATGGCCCCAGATGTGGTTGTCTTGGTAAATGTTTCACATGAGTTTGAAAAGAATGTGTACTCTGCTGTTGTTGAATAAAGTCCTTTATAAATGTCAGTTAGATCTAGTTGAATAATGATGCTGTTCAGTTCAACTGTATTATTACTAATTTTCTCCCTGCTGGATCTATCAATTACTCAAGGGATATTTAAGTCTCCAGCTGTAATAATGGATTTGTCTATTTCTTCTTGGCAGCTCTATTAGTTTTTGCCTCATGTCTTTGATGTTCTGTTGTTAGGTACATGCACAATAAAGATTACTATGTCTTCTTGGAAAATTGAGCCCTTTATCATTATCCCTGATAATTTCCCTGGTCTGAAGTCTGATTTGTTTGAAATTAATATACTTACTCCAGCTTTCTCTTAATTAGTATTATTATAATATATTTTCCTCCATTCCTTTACTTTTTAGACTGTGTCTTTATATTTAAAATGAGTTTCTTAAAAAAAAAAAAAAATATATATATATATATATATATATATATATATATATATATATATATATTTCTTTTTTTTTCAGTCTTTTTCCATATCTGCTCTGACAATGTCTGTTTTTTAGTGGATGTAGTTAGACCGTTCATATTTAATGTAATTATTGATATATTTGGTTTAATATCTACTGTTTTTAAGTGTTTTCTATTCATTTTACTCAAGATTTGTTTAATTTTTTCTCTTTTTTTGCCTTCTCTGGTTTTAACTGAACAATTTATATAATTCCATATGCTCTCTTCTCTTAGGATATCAATTTGTAACATACATTTATAACAAATTGAAGTCCACTTTCAAATAACACTATATCACGTCACATGTAACGCAGGTACCTTATAACAAAATAGTCCCAATTCCTCCCTCCAATCCCTGATAACATTAATGCCATTCATTTCACTCATCCATAAGCTGTGGTCCCCTACTGCATTATTACTCTTATTTCTTTAAACAGCTATCTATTAGATCAAATAATAAGCAAAAGAAAAGATTTTATTTTACCTTCACTTATTCCATCTCTAACACCTTTCCATTCTTTATTTAAATCTAAGTTCTGAGGAAAAGCTTTATAGGGAACATGCTGTCTAGAGAGAACCTTGATGGGAGAAGAGGACTTTGAGGAAAAGACATTCCAGACCGAAGTACAATGCCAAAAAGGCACAGAGCCAAGAAAGCACCTATGGATAAAACAGGAGTTGAATTGGAATCCGTCCTAGAAATCATCTGTGGTTTCATTACCTCATTTCCTAGGTGAGTGATTTGCCCAAGGTTACACAGCTAGAAAGTTGCAGAAATGGGATTCAGAGCCAGGAAGAGTGACTTCGGCACGGATTCTAATCACAGAAGGTGGCTGGGATCTGCTCAAGATGGCTCAGCCAACCAGACACATCCAGGACAAGGCCTTCGGTCCTGTCTCCCAGAACTTTCACCTTCCGTTCTCTCACAGGTGCACATCCTGAAATATAATGCTCAGAAATCCTGTGGTTACTTTAGAGTTGGAATTAATATAGTCTTCTGGGGTAAAGGAAAAAAAGGTTCCGTAGGACTCAGAAATAATATAGTTTCAGGAAGTAGAGAGGATTTGTAGAGTAGCACTAACTACAGCTTTGAATAAGCTGATAGCATAGTCTTCTTAATGAATTGAGCCAGAATCCTTCTCTGGAAATGTTCCTAGATGATCAGGTCTGTGTAAGTGAATACTTATACCCTAGACCGAAAGGAACGCATCAGCCAACTGAAGCTTCCTTGAGGAGGGGGGTGGTGGGAGGAGAGTCAGACACAGTGGGACTGGCAGAGGAGAGTCTTTCTGTATTGCCAGGATACTTGCCTTGGAATATTATGTAATAATTACAAATAAAAGATTACGTATCTACCTAACAACAAGAATGGGTATTGAAAATACAGTGCTTACTGAAAAAAAAAATGAGAAAATGGGATGAGATGTATGTCACCTCAACATTTACATATATGCCCACAAAACAGTATTATCCGTTTTTGAAGGAACACACACTTACCAGATATATATTAAACACATTAGAACAGTTAGTTGCCTATGGGAGGCAAGGAAAGACAGTGAGCTACCCAAGATATAGATACATATATAAATATGTAAATCATATATATGATACACAAATCATATATATATTTATATGATTTGTGTATCATATATATGATTTACATATTTATTTACATATATGTAATATATATTACATTATTTATATTTACATTTATTATACCAACATGATCTCTATAAGAATATGATTTATATAATCTATTCTTATATAAATTGTGTGTGTGTGTTTGTGTGTGTGTATTGTATGTGTTACAACCCTGAACAATGATAAGATGTTGAGGGCAACATCTGCAAATGATTCAGTTTAGAAGTCCTCACATTTCCTGGTATGTAGTAGGCAAACAATAAATATTTCTGAATGAATGGCTTTATCTTCAACTTAACTGATGTTCTGAACACAACCTGCCAGACAAAGACCTTGCTTCCCAATACTTCCTTTTCTCCGGCTCGCAGTTCTCTCTTTGCCACTAAGGTCTATTAAAGTGGCAGGAAATTGATGCTAGAAAGAGAGGAATAATTATTTAAAAAATGAAAAGTATATTCCCATTAAAAACACATTTCACTCCCCTTTTAAGTAAAAGAGTTCAGTTTCCCAGTGTATTCCCTTTTGATTGTTTCCATATACACAGTGTTCCATTCTAAAATAGCCATTGGCTATTTCTTTGTACAACTCAATAAAGAGAAATCAGTTTTCACCCTATTGTGTCATGGCAGCAGAACTCTAAATGCTATTGTGGAATATAATGGTATATGTTCTTCATTTCACTGTTTTAAAGCAAAATGTTATTTCTGCCAGTAAAATTAAATTCTGCAAGTCTGATTTTTTAAAACTATTCTTAAATTTTAAAAGTTTTAGATTTATAGAATTATCATAAAGATAATAAAAGAATTCCCACATACCTCACAGCCAGTTTTCCCTATTATTAGCATCTTACATCAGTATGGTATGTTTGTCACAATTAATGAAGCAATGTTGACATAATTGTGAACTCAATTCCATACTTCATTCAGATTTCTGCTAAGAGGACCTCAGTTTTTTCTCTTAAGGCCTTTAAGTGATTGGATAAGACCCACCCATATAATGGAGGATACGTGCTTTACTCAAAGTATACTGATTTAATGTTAATCATGTAGAAAAAAATATGTTTATAGAAATATCTAGACTTGTGTTTGACCAAACAATTGCATACTATTGTCTAGCCAAGTTCACACATAAAATTAACCATTACAAACAGTATGGGGAGTTCCCACATATCCCACAACCAGCGTCCCCTCTGACTTGTCAACATCTTACATTATTATGGTACATTCGTCACAATGATACATGATTATTAACTCAAGTCCATTCTTTACCCAGATTTCCTCATTTTCTTTTCTAATGTCCTTTCTCTGTCTCAGGATCCCACCCACGTTACCACATTATATTTAGTTATCATGTCTCCTTAGTTTCCTCTTGGCTGGTTTCTCAGACTTCCTCTGTTTTTGATGACCTTGACAGTCTTGAGGAGTTTGGCCAGATAGTTTGTAGAATGTCTCTCAATCGGGACTTGTCTGATGTTTTTAATAATTAGCCTGGGAATTGTTTGGGGAGGAAGACAACAGAGTATCATTCTCATCACGCCATATCAAGGGTATATACTATCAACGTGACATCACTAATGATGTCATCCTTGATCACCTAATTGAGGTAGTGTTTGCCAGATTTCTTCGCTGTAAAGTTATTCTTTTTTTCCCCTCCCTATTTATACCATACTCACAAGCCTGCTTTTAAAATTTAAGACTAATTAAATTAATTAAATACTAGACACTGGTGTTAAAAATTAGGTTACAAAACCAAAGGATTCTCAGAAAAGAACAGAAAGATGTTCCCTTCCCCTGCACCAGCAGTGGCAAAAATGTTTCCCTCTGACTCCTGAAGACTGCATAAGAATCAGATTTGATCAAGTTTTACATTGACAAGGTCCTCAAGAAAATTAGTTTTGTTTTGCTGTACAATAGGGAGACGTGCATACTTACAACTTTTCAATGGATTCTTCTCTTTGCTAATATACGAGGTCCGACAATTAAGTATGCGAACTCATCCTAGAAAAAGTGCTACGTATTTCACTGCTGAATATCACTACGGTCACCTTTGAAATACTCCCCTTGGAAGCTATGCACCGACACCATCACCTAGTCCACTCTTCAAAGCAATTTTGGAACTCTTTTTCTGGAATAACCATCAGATCTATCATCGTATTACCCTTGATGTCATCTAAATGTCTTCCTTTCAGTATTTCCTTTATCTTCCAGTAAAGAAAGAAGTCATTGGGGGTCAGATCAGGTGAGTAGGGAGGGTGTTCCAATACAGTTATTTGTTTACTGGCTAAAAACTCCCTCACAGACAGTGCTGTGCGAGCTGGAGCATTGTCGTGATGCAAGAGCCATGAATTGTTGGTGAAAAGTTCAGGTCATTTTCATCTAACTTTTTGACACAACCTTTTCAGCACTTCCAAATAGTAAACTTAGTTAATTGTCCAGTTGGTTAAAATTCATAATGAATAATCCCTCTGATATCAAAAAAGGTTGGCAACATCGTTGCAACAAATTCGCCAACTTAATTCTCAGGCCTCATACATTTGTCCTTGGACAGATAATGTGAGAATAATGTAACACATCATAGCAATAACACAAGAATCAAACACAGAGGTAAACAAAGGACTATGAGAATGTTGGAGGAAAGAACACTTTCAACCAGGCAGCTTGAGGATAGCTTCGTAGAGGGTATGACATGGGAGCATGGTCTTAAGAGGCAGACGAGGCTGAAGGAATATCACATGCACTAACATGGAAAAGAAAAGGACATGACATAGGAAATGGAGAGACCAAATGTGCGAGAGCACAGGGCGAGTAGACCTGTGTGCCAGGACAAAGAACTTGCACTTTATTCTGTAAGCAGAGTTGTAGGGGACACTGGTGTTTTTGGATAGGGAGAGTAATATGATCAGATCTCAATTTTAGAAGAATACCTGGCAACTGTACACAGGAAACTGGAAGGACAAAAGCTTAGAAAGAGAAAAAAGGAGGTATTATAAACAATTATGAAAGGATAGAAAATAAAGGAGGTGATATTGGACATAGGGAAGAGTAGAAAATGTTTAGAGAGATTTTGGAGGCAAATGGACAGGACTTGGAGCCAATACCATAGATAACAGGAGCCACGACTGGCAGGATGCTCACCAAAGCCATTTCCTCTTCTTCCTGGGCACACAGCTGGACTACATCCCCCAGCCTCCTTCGCATTAGGTGGCACTGTGTGACTGAGTTCTGGCCAAACAGAACATTATAGATGAAAATCATATATATGACACTTCCATGCCTATCCTCTAGGCTGTCTTTGCCTTCCCCCTTCCTCATCAGACTGGATGGAGAGAACTCCCAGACCACTCTGAGAGTCACGCATTGAAGATGGTAGAACCACAGGCTAGAAGGAGTAGTGTTCCCAGAATCACTGCTTTAAGAAGAATTATCCAACCTGCTAGACCTTGACACAGTGAGACGTCAACTGCTTCGCTGTGTACTGGGGCCTCTCTGCAATCACAGCACAGCTTAGACCACCCTCACCGAATTAGAGATTGGTACTTAGAAATGGGTGCTCCCATAACAGAAAACTAAAGCATGTGACATTGGCTTTGTTAGGAAACAGATAGCGGAGACTGGAGGGCTAGAGGGCCCTGTTTTGCTATGGCAACATATTGGATAAAATTGCTGCCTGAGTCACAGTGCAAGAGATTGGGGAGTGCACGGGTGCACTTTCACAGGAAGCCTGCTTACGTCAGTGGCTCCAGAATTCCTGACTGAAAGGGCTGAAGGGAAGTCACAGGGTTGGAGTGAGGCTTGAACTGTGTATGTGCAGTACTTTGCATTAGATATAGAAAATGCCAATTGTCTTCATCCAAGAATGGGATGGGAAAGGCAACAGAATTATGAAGACTGAAATCCCCCCTGAGAAAACCCTCAGTTCTGTCCATATGTTTATAGAGGTGGTCTTCCCAGCTTTACCCCCTCACAGAGCTGGAGCTGACCTCAAAAATGCCTCGCTCGGAACTTTCCCTCCAAGGGCAACTTGGCTCATGGATAAGGAGGTGGCAAATCTACCTCCAGGGCCCAGGGCCAGGGGTACTAGAAGAGGAACATAGTTCTGTTTCTAATACTCCAAAGGTTTGGGGGACCCAGGAACATTTTTCAGCTTAGAAGTGTGCACTATTCTGTTTGGAGTCCTAGAAAAGCTAAGCAGGAGGGATGGGAGAGGACAGTGAGGCCTGGAGGCATGAAGTAACCTTTTCAAGGTCACAGAGCAGTCTCTCCCTTCAGATGGTTTGCCAGCATGATGGGGCAAACGAGAAGCAGAGTCTAGACTTAACCACAGCTCATGACATCTGAGTGCTGAAAGGGACTTCATAGTATCTATACTATAGACAATCTGATCCAGCGTTCATTTACAGATGAAAACACTGAGGCTCAATCAGAGAAGAAGAATAAGAGCCTACTCTGGCACCGTACCTTACTGTGTGCCTGACACCCTTCATTTTATCATCACAACAGCACTAGGAGGTAAGTACTAGCATCTCCATTTTGCAGATGAAAAACACAGGCACAGAGTGGGCAAGTAACTTCAGATGGAGCAAGTAAATTGTCTAAAGTCACACAGCTAGTAAGGGACACATCTAGTAAGTGACAAAGCCAAGATTCAAAGCCAAGATTTCATGCAATCTGGTTGTAGAGTCTCCGTTTGCAGCCACTGCTATACCATCAGGCAATGACTCTTCCGATGGTGACGAATCAGAAAGACTGGCAGCAGGGGCGCTACAAAATACATGCTTATAAACACATTCTCCTTTTTACAAGGAAAATTATAAAACTCCATAGTTCAGTGGTTGTGAGAAATATTTGGAAAACTTTAAAAAAAAATTCTATCCTCTTCAACATTAAATAACTAATTTGGTCTACTCTACCCAAACCTGTCATTGGACAGAAATCAAATGTCCTATTGCCGATTATAATTTTCAAAGGGACTTTGACCTTTGTCAAAGTATGTGTGTGGGTGGCAGTAAATGCATTCTTTACAGCTGCTGGGAGCTGTAGTTTCTCTTCATGCAGAGGTGTGGGTGGCCAGATGTCTCTTCTCTGGGAAGCATAGAGAGGCAAGGAGCCCATACTATGGGCCAGCTGTGTGCCTTCCATATTTCATCCAACACTTCCCTCCTTGTGTTAGGGAACTATTTTTTTTCTCCTCTTGCATTCTTGCCAGAACATCTGCCCTCTTTGAGGGATTAGGAAGTTAGCTTGTCCCCTCCTTCTCCCTCTCCTTCACTTCTTCCCATGGGAGGAAAAGACTTCTCTTCTTGGTGAGGCTTCAGAAGGGCCCTGAACTATGGGCTCTCTTTGTTAGGCTGGCTGCACGCAGGATAGAGATTTTTTCATCGCTTCTGCTTTCCCGTGGGAAGAACAGCTGGTTCCCAACCCTGGACATTGTCTCTCTCCAGAATTCAAGGGTTAGAGGCAGGCCGCCCACCCTCGAGTGTGTATGTGCCATATCCCCAATTCTGCCCACATACGGGTCCAGACTAAGTCAGGGTTGGGCCATTTTGAAGATCACTTGGTTGCATGACAGTATCAGTTTAAGTGCTCCAACACGGCCATCAATAAAGCTGCTATTTTCATCTCCATCTGATTGTAAACAGGACTATTTTTAAGTTGATCCAGAACCAGAGTTTTTCTACCCAAAAGAGCTGGAAGGGGCCTTGAAATGGTATAGCTCAAGCCCCTTACTGTGCAGATACAATGCTGAGAACTGGGTCCTCCTTCCAGCCCACCCTCCCAGATCCCACCTGGGTGCTGGCAGCACAGAAGGGCGTTGCCCAAGACTGCTCCATTGTCTGGCCTGGCCCTGCTGCAGACCTCCCTGTGTCTTGGCTTTGTCCAAGTAGACACTTTGCTGCAAACTGCCTTGGGCCTGTTGTATTCACCCACGCAGGAGCACCTGAGTCTTCCTTCCCTTGGCATGGCTCAGACCCCTTGGCTTTGCTGGGGCACTACCACCAGCGTCTTGGGATATGTTCCTGTTCTGGATCTGACCCTAGTGGACTCGAACCGGCATTTCGGTCACCTGCTTCCCTGCACCGTGCTCTTTCTGCCCATATCAGGGTGGGTACTCGCTGTGAAGTAGATAGTTGGACTTCTCTTACTATCAGACTTTATTAAATAGGGCAATAGTTTCATCTCATTGTGTGACTGGAGGTGGTTGCTAGGGAAACCAGTGGGAATATGTTTAATTTCTAAATCTCGTAATGGCCCTAAATTAAAAGTAATGTGTGCTCTTGCTTCCAATGGATTTGGACTAAGCTGGCTGGGAAGAAGGTGAGGAGGAGAAAACAATCAGAGGTTGGCTTCCATGGCAGCTAAGTCACCTCCTCATAAAGGGGTTTTCCCACCGCTTTGCCAAAAAGCTAAAGGGATTAAAGGAGCCAGAGGGAACACCATGGTGGACATGGCAAGCCAGAAAGGCAAAAGGGTGCAGTCCTGGTCTTATGAACTCAGGTGCTCATTAGCAGAGTGATTGGGGGCAGCAGCAGGGCTGAAGAGAAATCAAACAACGTCTACAAGGACTTTTATTTTCAAATGGATTCAGAATCCTAAAATTGTAACTCACAGGGGGCTGCAAACCCCAAAGTAGGAGAATCCAGTTATTTGGGAAATTTCATGATCAGAAAAAAACAGAGTGATCTAAATGTAGACCATGGTGTCAGATCTGGAAGTGGGCCTGGCATTGTTTCTGCCTATCCTTCTCTTGTCTCTATCTGTAGTCAGAGGGTTACCCACACCCGTCTGCTCTTGGACATTTCCAATGAGGAAGAACTCACTCCTTCCCAAGGCAGCCACTTTTATTTTAAAACAGCCCTGATTGTTAGGAAATATACCTGACATGGAGTCAAAAAATGGGGTGTGAGTGGGTGGGTGGCATTGTCGTTCTTTGATGCAGTTGACTGGTTGAGCTCAGAGAGGTTTGTTTATGGGTCTGACAGACACCCTCCGTCTGTCATGCACCCATCACTGAGCAAGCCACACTGGCTCTGGGGCCCAGGACTATCCAGACAGTTGGGCACTCCCCCCTTCAGGCACAGGGGAGAAGCAGTAGGGGAAAAAAAATCCCCGGAACATTCTGTGATGCACTGTTTGAATAAACGTCTGTCTCTCAGGGCCCTGCAATGTTTATCTCATTGTGATAAAAACCAAAATCAAAGTTCAGACACTGTTGCCCAGGGTAAATGTCATATGAAACTCTTCTTTATACAATATCAGGATCAATAGGGGATGACTCGGTGTGCTAGATGTGGCCAGGTGTGCTAAGTCCGGGGAGGGGGGTGTCTTTGTGCTGTCTTTTGGAAACACCACAGTTCTATTAATGCCACTGGTCATCACATCAGCTCATGGCCGCTGCATCCCCTTGGTGACTTGTTGGACTGTACAATCAGTGAAAGCCCCAGGCTATTTCTCCTTTGTTGGTACAATATCACACAACCCCCAACCCTATCTCTGTTGGGACCATGAATGTCCAGGGTCCCTTCTAGCTCCTGGCCTGCTTTTGCTGTCAATTTCATAGGTTCACTTTCAGCATTTAAAAATTTAGGATGGGGGCCGGCCCAGTGGCTCAGGTGGTTAGAGCTCTGCGCTCCTAACTCCGAAGGCTGCCGGTTCGATTCCCACATGGGCCAGTGGGCTCTCAACCACAAGGTTGCCAGTTCAGTTCCTCGAGTCCCGCAAGGGATGGTGGGCTCTGCCCCCTGCAACTAAGATTGAACACGGCACCTTGAGCTGAGCTGCCGCTGAGCTCCCGGATGGCTCAGTTGGTTGGAGTGCGTCCTCTCAACCACAAGTTTGCTGGTTTGACTCCCGCAAGGGATGGTGGGCTGTGCCCCCTGCAACTAGCAATGGCAACTGGACCTGGAGCTGAGCTGCGCCCTCCACAACTAAGACTGAAAAGACAACAACTTGAAGATGAACAGCACCTTCTACAACTAAGATTGAAAGGACAACAACTTGACTTGGAAAAAAGAAGTCCTGGAAGTACACACTGTTCCCCAATAAAGTCCTGTTCCCCTTCCCCAATAAAAATCTGAAAAAAAAAAAAAAAGTTAGGATGGCAGGGAGGGGCTGCAACCTCCTGTCTCTGGTTCTTTGGCACTTCTTCTGGTCTCTAATTAAGGCCCCAGGAGGTCACCGTCTGTGGATAACTGATCTCATTCACATGGTCCTGTTCTCTTCAGCTCTCATTTATCCAGACCAGCATGATGAATGAAGTTAAATATCTAATCTTCCCTTTATCAATGTCTATTTTCTCTTTTCCAGTTCCTTGACAGAAAAGTTGGTGGAAAGGCAGGAAATGAGTTCTGCTCTTTCTCTGATCTGCTGAAGCATCATAATTAGCTTATCTGATAATACCTTACCCTCGTGAGATAGTTTAAGATTTTTGGAAAAAAGATTTCCAACTTGAGTGTGTATATTTTGCATAGCCCTTTTACTTTATTTAACACTGCTGGGTTTTTTGCTACTTAATTGTTTTAACAAAGAGTTCCATGGTCTGTAAAAATGGACACATTCATTCAATTCTCATTCAGTTCAGTCAGTTTTATGGAAAATCTAGTTTTATGTGCCATGAAGCCATAAACAAGGTTTGCCTCATTGTAGATAAAGAATCCACGAAGAAATAAATGGGCATGGGCGGCAACTTTGCAAATCCCAAACTATGAAACAATGGCCAGAGTCCCTGTCTAGTTTTGTCTCTAACCTCAGCTCAAGTTTTCCTGGAAAACTAGCTGAGATGTAAACTGGGGAAATACAGAAAGAACGTATTTTCTGGAATGTGGGTGTGTGAGTAACCTTAGTCTTAAAGCAAGGAGTCGGAATATGTTTGACGTAGGAAATAGGGGTAGAAAGATAGCACGGAGTTCTGAGGCTGCCTCTGTGGAAGACATCAGTACTATATACCCCAAGGCAGAGAGGCATGCACAAAGACATTTAGTAGAAAAGAGGAAAAAGGAAGGAATGCCTTTGGTTCCAAATGGAAAGAGACTCCAAGTGGGTTTAATGTTACGGTACCAGGGGCCAAAGAAAAGATGGGCATATACTATCATTTTTCTACTTTTGTCTTTCAGAATAATGACTTTAAATTTCACATTGGTCACTGCAGTCAAAGTTTTAGTATGGGAAACCAAGAACACAGCTCTAACATTCTAGAATTTCTTGGTGCAGATTGATGCTGGGAAGAATCCCAGCTAAAGGCAACTCATAGGGATTCCTAGAGCAGCACTCTGTATTTAAAATGTAGATGCATCAATAATATACACACTCTTGAGTGGTTTATTAAAAGGTACTTAGAACCATTCATACAGAGATAATAACAGTTCAAGGCAGCCTGCCCTAAGGGCCAGGAGGGAAGTCAGGGGAGAATACTCCCAGGGAGCTGCTCCATTCATCAGTGCTCAGGGGAGCCCAGCCCTGAGAGGCCAGCCAGAGGGGTGACAGACCAAAGTCAGGGGCCTACCCATCCCTGTCTTTATTTTCTATCCGTTTAGTTGTCACGAGCATTTGGGGATCAGGGGTGGAGTTAGATCACGTGGCTCCACTATGTTCTGTGGTTTCAGTTCAGAAACTTAGAGACTGATTAAGGCTGGAGGTGGGGGGAGAAGCACCTCCCACAGTGCGTGGGAGAAGCCCGTGAAAAGTGGTGAGGAGTTGGCAACGTGTGGGCTAATTCTTACTGTGCCTATCGCTGGCTGTGTGACCCTGGACAAGTCACTGGGCCCACGTTTTCTCTTTTTTTCTCTCAGTTGTTCTCATTTGGGGGTGATTCAACCGTCCTGAGGGGGCCTTTGAAATATATAGGGGGGTATTTGGGGTTGTCATAGTGCCTGGGGAACCAATATGCCAATGGCGTCCCTAATGAGAAACGCTGGCTCTCACAGTCCTTGGAGCCTTCGACATTTCTCTAGCTCGTTGGCATATGGGATGTTCACTGCTGTGGGCAGAGAAACTGCAGGATGCTTTGTGAAGCAAGCAAATCTCTGCTCAAAGCCCTCAGCACACATGGCTGCTGGTTCTAACTTCAGGATCTTTAGGGCCGCAGATGCTCTGTTCTCACTTATTTCCTGCTTGGGAGCTGAGTCGTCCTTGCAGGAAGATTTGAGTGTATTTGGTTGAAGTAGACAATCACCTACCATTTGCTTGCTCGTTCTGTCAGCCAGCAGGAGCAGAAAACTGCCTTGTTCCGGTTCTAACTGCAGTCTGAGAACAACTATGTATTCAGGGATTTGTTGTCCTGTGCAAAGCTGAGCAGTGCCCTCCCTGGGACATACGAGGAATGTTCACAACTGGCTGCTCCGAGAAAATGCCTTGCCATAAGGAGAGAAACCCTGGGGCTGGGGCTTGAGCCAATCAGACCACCCACAGCCCATGCAGGTGCCTTAGTGATCACTGATTGGAAGAGCCCCCTTGGAGAAGGCAGCCCATGCCAGGGTGCAAAGCTTGATGAGAGCAGTGAGAGCCAGGTTTCAGTGCTCACGTGTTCCCTTGGCCAGCCACTGTTGTGCAGTGCATGAGCTGTACAACCGTACCTAGTGGCCAGACCCTCTCACTCCTCATCCATCTGGCTTCACTCAGGAGCCTGTCTCTGCGACTGCTTCCTGGCAGCCTAAACCTCACAGCATGTACTTCCTGTACTCCAGTTCTAAAGGAATGGGTCCAGGTGTCCAGGTCCTGGCCTGACATCCAAGGCTTTCTACACTCTGCTTCCAATTTGCTTTACCACCCACTACACTCCAGACTTTCTTCTAGGCAGCCTACCTTAGTCATTGCCTCCCAAATAATGCTGGTGAAATTTCATCTTCACACTCTCACACTCTTCCTTTATCCTCCTGTTACCCGACTACTTGAAGGCTCGACTCAGTTTCCCTTCTCAGGGATTGCCCCAGCTCAGGAATCACTGAAAAACTCACTGCCCCTCCCACTGGTCAATGGCTACACAACTCATGTTTTGGGAATCTTGCTCCCTAAGATTATAAATTCCTGGAAGGTAGGAACCTAATTGGAGGAGACTTGCCCCACCAGGTTTAAGAATCTCACTAAGCAGTCACCATGGTAACAAATAGCTTCTCTTCCTGTTCTTTCAGCTCAAAACAAACAAACAAAGAACGAAGGCCTTGGAGAGCAAGGAATCTGGCTCCCTGCCTGGGTTGGTAATGAGAGCATCAGGGCAAAGAGGAGGCTGAATCTGTGAACCTGGGTTAGTAAATTGCTCATGAACTTGGCCTGGGATGCTTTGGTGCTAGCTAAAGCCAAATGCTTCATTCTGGAGACAGGGTCGCCTGTGGCCCACACCTCTGAGTGCCAGGGCAGGAAGAACCCTCTATGACTCATTGGGAGACCACACGGGCTGAAGCTCCTGTAACAAGAAAAACTGCCATGTCTGCACAGGTGGAGCCTTACATATATTTGGCTGAATCTGATTTATGAGTTTAAGAAAGAAGTGCTTTGAATGGTTTTCAAAATATTTGGTGAGTTTGCAGTGGTCCTGGACCACTTAAGGACTCAAGTCTACCAAAACTCAGCACAACAAATGTTTCAGAAAAAGCCTGGAAATGGGCATCTTTGCTGAATTGCCTTAGTAATGCAATCCTTCCACAGGTATGTACAGAGCACTCTGTGATTCAGGCGCAGTTGTAGGTTCTGAACATATGCCTGGGAACAAAACAGAGAGAACACCCTGCCCTCATAAGCTTCCAATCCAGCTCAATGCTCAGGCCACTTTTCACATGATCCAAGCCCTTCAGCAGGCCTTAGGAACACAGCAGGCACATCTTTCAGAAATATCTCCTCAAACCCCACTGTTCATAAAGTATGGTCTATGGAGCAGCAGTATTAGCACCACCTGGGAGCATGATGGAAATGCAGAATGTCAGGCTCCTCCCAAGAGCTTCTGAATCAGAAACTGCAGCTTAGTAAGCCCCCCAGGTGAACCAGGCACAGATGGTTTGAAAAGCACTGCTACAGAACACCAAGTCCCACAGCTGCCCCACAAGCAAGAGGGCAGAATGGGAAAGAGCACATCCTGTCCCTTCCTTGGAGACTCAGAAAGCTGGCATGTGAAAGACAGAGATGGCTTCAGAAAGGAAACTTGCTTAAAATGCCCATGCTCCTCAAACTTACTGGACAGCCCAAGAATGACTCAACAACTGTAAACATTCCACGGAACTAGTGTTCTGTGAAACGCACCTTGGGGAAAACTGTCTTGGTCCCCTGGCGCTCACAAATTCAACTTCCTTGGCTTCCACAATTCCGGATGGAATGAGCCCATAGCACAGTATCTGGCAGCTTTACTGAGGCACGAATTGGAATCATGCCCCACTGCCTGGCTGGCACTCCCGGCAAAGGTCTTAGTTCCTGGGGTCAGAGGGATAGAGGGGAACAAGAGACTGCTCCTTCCTGTGGATTCGGTGAGTCTCTGCCCATTACTGTGGCAATGCTCGTGGAGTGATAAAGACACTGAATCACTACACGAGTGAGAAGCTTTCACAATGATTTCACTTGCTGATGAACTTGTGGTGAGGATACACACAGCAAACTGCATTCTAGAAGGACATGTCGTTTGGAGAAATTCAGAAGCCCATACAAGCATTCTTTATCTGTCATTTAGCGGATTCGAGAAGGTCCTGGGCTGTATATACTCCACAGGTGTCAAGAATCCATGATAATAACGATGACAGCTAACATCTATGGGGAGTTGCTTACATGTTTTCCTTACAATGTTGTGAGATACGGCGTGTAATCACATACACAGGAGGAAGCTGAGGCACAGAACGCTTCCTCACTTTAATCGCTTTTACGTTGAATGCAATTTCTGAGATCTAGCTGGAGATCAAATCAGCCAGAGGAGGGGGTGACCCCTGTGTCCCCCAACTCCACAGCCGACCCCCCTGAAACCCTTAATCAGCTTTTCTGAGAGCTGAGAGCCTTGCCCCAGAGCCCCAGTCCAGCAGTGGGCACGATTCAAATTTGTGCCTCAGCAAAACTTATACTGTGGGTTCGTTCCTTCTAGAATAGTATAAACTAAGAAAGCTGAATTTTCTTTGGAAGACTATCTCCTATCTTTAGTTGGAAAGTACCACTTCAGGTGTCAGCATCACGAAGTAGGCAGGTACAGACTAGGGGTGGTCTCAGTGGTGAGCCCAAGGCTGGAGGGGATGCCCGGTTTGCCTGACATTCTGAATTTCTGTCATGGTCCCAGGGGATGCCGCTGCTGCTGGGGCTGTCCTGGAAGGCAGGGCATGGTATTGAACTGCAGGTAGAACTAACCTCGCACTTGCAAGTCTTTGGCACTAGTTCCAGCTCTGGCCCCCAGCTGCTGTGTGGTCTCTGGCAAGCCTCTCTCCCTGGGTCTCAGGCCCTCTTCTTTAGTGTTTGGAATAATGGTCCCCTTCCCGGCCCCCACATAAGACTGTTGGGAGCTTCTCACCTACTGTGTGGGACAGTCCCTGGTACTTCACGTTTCAACTCACTGTTTCTCAAGAGGTCCTTTCTGGGGCTCCCTTGCATTTGTGGGTGCTCCAGCTGGCAGATCAGGAACACATGATAGCTGGCCTAACCACCCCTCTCTCAGGGACCCACAGATCTGCTGCCTCCATATCACATGGACAGAACCCCCAAGATGAGGATAAAACTCCTGTTGTGTTTGACCAAAGCGCAGGGATAAACTGTCTCCGCTTCTTGAGATCACACTTAGAAGTGTCTGGGACCTAAAGGTGAGTCACTAGGTTTATGATGCTTCCCTCACTTTGGGACATAGCATAGGGTGGTGGTAATGGAGTCATCCAGGCACAACCTTGAGTGTTGGCTGTGTGACCAAGGCAAATGACTTAACCTCTCTGAGCTTCAGCATGCTCATCTGTAAGTGCTGTAAATAAAAGCACCTTATATCATGGGCTGCTGTGAGGTGCTGGCACAGAATCACAGCTTCCTAAACAGTAGCTATTATGATTGTTATTTGGGTATTGGTTACAAGAGGGGATTCTGGGGTACACCACCACACAATGCTTTTAAAATTTGCCCTTTAAAAACATCAACAAATTTCTAAATGGACTTAAACAATATATCCTTCTCTCCCTAGTTAATATTTTGTATGAGGTTGGGCACTCTTGATTTGAAAAAAAAAAAAGAAAGAAAGAAATCAAGAACTCCTAAGAACTCCAGCACTTCCGCATTCCTTCCATGTCCCGCTGCCCTCGCCCTCTCCCTCCTGGCAGCCACCGCTGGCGTTGTAGTACCCTCCTCCCTGGACACTGGCTGGTCTCCATCTCCTGGGTCAATAGATGCCACATCCCCGGTGCTTACCTGAAGCCCTCTTGCTGTATGCTGTCCCTTTGCCCCAGAGATCTAGGCCAAGCAGGAAAGAACTTCCGGTTTCATCATTAACTTCCACGTTGCCTCCTGCCCTTTAACGTTAAACTGGAGAATGAAGGTCACAGGGACCTCAAGACAGGGGCCTGGAGTGGTAGGTCAGAGCTTCGACCCCTGGGTTGGCTTCCCTGACCCTCCCGTCCGAGGACCAGTTGATGGAGGGAGAAGAACAGGGACAACACTTGGTAGGACCTGCTGTGAGCACACATGCGCCATGGGTTCATCTTCCCACAACTCTATGGGGTAAAGGACTGGCTCACTCACACATAGTGGCTGGGATGGGTGAGTGGCTGAGCCAAACGAGCCGAGTCAATATCTGCCTTTCCACCTAATAATGATGCTGTCTGTACAATATTTATAGCAGGAGGAGAAGCATATCTACTAGAACATGACAGTAAAGACAATACTATATGGAGTGGTTAAGGATAGGCTCTCGAGCCAGGCTAAGTTAAAGCAGGCTCAGTTACTTCACAGCTGTGTGACCTCAGGGAAATTGTTCAACCTCTCTGTGCACTAGTTTCCTTATTTGTAAAATGGAAAATAATCATACCTACCTCATAGGACTGATGTGAGGATTAAAATGAGTTGATAAATACCAAGCAATTAGAATACTACCTGGCATAGCAAGGAGTCTATAAATGTTTGATATTATAATTGTTGTCATTAAATTAAGTCCCATGAAGGTAGCAATCGTTCTGTTTTGATTCCTGGTCTGTTTTAGTACAGTGGCTGGTACTTAATAGGCACTCCACAAATATTTGTTGGGTAAATGAATATTATTACAGTCAGAAAAATGTGTTTTATAATGCAGACATTATTTATTTTGGCCAGCAGAGGACAGCAGATAGCTATGACTGACCAATTTTGGGCAAAGGTGGTTTGAAGTGTTAATTTGAAGGCTAACAGCACAGCTGGTGGGTTGAAAGATTGACATTGCAAATGCATGAGTAGCCCCTGACCCTACCCTTCCCACTCACCTTTGTGCAGGTTAGGTTAGCATGATTGGCAGAAATTCCAAAGCACAATTAGACCTTGGTTCAATTTTTTTCTCACGGGCCCAGTTTATTTTCATTTTCCCTCTTGCCTTCCATTCTCCCTTCCTCCCTCCTTCTCTCCCATCTCTCCCTTCTTCCACTCTTTCTCTAATTACCTGTTTCTCTCTCATAGACACACACTTACTCCTGTGCATCAAGCTAGTATACTGTACACACTCCCAAATCTCATCTGTACATCTGTACAACTGCAGCTTGTATTCCAAACCACAAAGTGCATATCCTTATGAAGTATTCTTCGCAACCAACCAATGGTGCTAAATGTGGCATAATAAACACACACACACACACACACACACACACACACACACGCACACATCTGATTTGATAAAATTAGACCCAGAGAGGTACTGTAACTTGGCTCAGGGCACGTGATTAGTTGTAGAGTTAGAACACTAGCCAGAGCCTTTGGCTCTCTCCAGGTTATCAAGTGCTTCCCCTTTTATCCACAGACAAGGCTCAAGTGGTTCCAGTGAACTGATCCAATCGATGTCAGCGGCTGGCTCCAGATGCAGTTTTCTGTGCTCTGTCTGGCACAGAGGAGCATACTTCTTCCAGGTCAGCTTCCTGGGAGGTCCAGGGACAGTGAACAGGAGGCCACTGCTGACTGTTTCTCAGATTATTGGTCACCTGCCCATCGCTCTCACGTTTCCCCTGTGACTCAGTACAATTCCATCTTCCCCAGTTGGTGCATTTCCTTGACAAGTACAGGACCCACACTGGCAAAATCAAAAGTGTGTTGCCTGGGAGCCGCTGGGTAGCAGATCCCAGAATGCCCTGCATCTCGCTGACAGCTTCTGAAGTGGTTCTGGCAGCTGGAGTGGTTCCCCCACCTCAACCTCCTGGCCACTCCAGAGTCTCAGCTCAGGGGTGGCCCACTGCCACAGCCTCCCCCAACTGGCTTAGGATCTGGTCTTCCCCAATTATTATCCAAACCATTGTGCCGGGGTAACTATTTGGAAAAATATATTTAATTGAGTTTCCTACTGAAAAACAAATTCCATACGAATTGATGAGTTAAGGAAAACTAAAATAGGAAAATTTAAAAGCTGGAAAGAATATGGGTGACCTATTCTATTGTCTTAGATTAGGAAGATTTCCTTACACATTACACAAAGATAGGAACTCTAAAAGAAAATATTTACAAAGTGAATTACATAAAAATTAAAAAGTTCTATGCCCTAGGAAACATTAAAAAACAATTAAAAGCAAGCAAGAAACTGGGAAAAATCTGGCTACACATATAACAAAGGATTAGTACCCTAAATTAGGATATCAGATGAAATTGGATGAAGATATTGAACAACCTAAAAATATAAACTGAGAGGAATATAGAATATGTTCAATTTCAGCAGTCATGAAATAAATGCAAATTTCAACTTTTTTTTGTTGTTTGCCTCTTGAAGTGGCAAATAATAGTGAGGCAAATAATGCTGAGGCTGTGAAGCCACAGGTTCCCTCATTCTGCTGGTGGCACATTTCTGGAGGGCACTTTAAGCTTATAGGTATTCATGATGCTTTTTTCCATAGCCTTTCTTCTTATCACTGTATTTATTTATTACCAATTGCCCCTCCCCACCTTCCCCTATCAGATCAATAAACACCTTGACGACAGGGATGTTGCTTATTGATCTGTCCCAGGTGCTTAGAACAGCACCTGGCCCGTAACAGGATGTTCAACATATGCTTGGTGAGTGAATAATTGAACTTTGGCCGCCCCGTCTATTCTTAGGAATTGATCCTAAGGCAACAATCAGAGATCTACAAAAAGGTTCATGTCAGCATATGTTGTCGTCAAATGTTGCAAATCATTTAAATGTCCAACAACAGGGGATGAAGAAACAAATTATAACACATCCTTATTAGAGACTACAATAATAAAATCATTAAAATCATGTTGTAGATGACAGGACATTGAAAGATCTTCTAGATATAATGTATTGTTTAAAAAGGTGGCTTATATAACATTGTTTTCTAGAGAATTTCTCGAGAAATTCTCCAGAAATTTTCTGTATATAATACCATATATGTAATATATATAATATATTAATATCAATAATATATTATATATTATATATATATATATATATATATATATATATATATATATATTTGTTGTTTGTTTTCACACCAGCACTGCTCATAGAGCAATGCCAGCACATCTGCCCAGAGTGGACGACGTGATCAAGCGCTCTATACTGCTGTAGGACACCGTTAATACATAGCCTCCTTCATTATTAGAATCAGGGCTGGTGAGCACTTCAGAATTCACCTAATTCGAAGGGGTGGGGGCGGGGGTGTAAGGCTGCCCTGAGGATCCCAGTGCAAAGGTGTATGCAGAGCCAGGACCAGAACTCACTAAAAAGCAATAATTATCATGGAGTAACTTCCAATTGCCCAGATTTCAAGGTCTGCTGTTTGTCCTGAGGATTTGCTCGGTGATAGCTGTCATCCTCCCTTTGGCCAGAAGAGGGCAGACACTTGCCATGGATAGAGGTGGACAGCATTGAGGCAGATGTTTTTCAAGTTGGGATAACATCTCCCAATAAGGTCATTCTGCTCTAATAAGAGTTGCAGCTCAAAACAAAATTCTTGACTCTTTTGCTACAAATATGTTATTTAAAAGACAGTGAGGTTCGAAGAGTGAAGATCTCTTCTTAGTTCCATCGTTGTCACGTCACCTCTCTCAGCCTCATTCTTTATTAAGTGCAGTAGGATCCCCACTATGTAACTATGAGGAGATATTAGGGGGAAAATATGTAAAATTATAGTTTTATATGATAAAACACAGACACATGAAAAAAAGAATTTTAACAGCATTGTGTGTGAAGGAGACAGCTGGACAAAGAAGAGAGGTCCAGGCCATGGGAGGCTTTTCTGGTCACAGGAAAATATATATTTGTAAATTCTCCAGCAGTTGACACCAACCTATTTTGTACTTGGAAAGGATTCAACTACTTTTACTTACATTTCAAACTGTGCACATTTTAAAAGTTGAAGATGTAGTTTACGTATTGAATCTGTATATGAGAAAAGTGAACTATCACAGGGATACATGTGAAGTCCTACAATTAAGTTGAAAGATACTCCCGAACACAAAGGAAGGTATGGATGATATTAATTTTTAAAACTGTAAGTGTTTCAGAGGTTACATATGCGATCATGAGAAGCAAAAAAGTATTTTAGTTTTAAAAATCTGGTGCCATTGTCTTAAAATGTGGAGTCCTAGTAGAAGTATGATTTTCACAATAATCTGTGGCAACCAGCCATACTGCAGTCTGAGTATTATATTTTGGAACAATGAGAAAGTAGAATGTAGTTGACAGACAAGCAGTCATGAAGGGACGGTCTATAAAATCATGGCTGGAGGAGAGGTTGAACTGAGCCGCGAGCCTAGAGAAGAGCAGCCCTGAGTGAGACAGGACCTGTAGGAAGGAGTTCAGTCAGAATAAGAGGGTCAAAGTCACAAAGGAAGGTCTGGTCTCCATCCTGAAGGGCCCTCTCAACAATCAAAGCTAAGTATATCATCAGAGGGTCAGGAAGCTCCAGATGCTTAGACAATTCAAGGAGTGCCTGGAAGACCCCTCTGATGTCAGGTGATGAAAAGGTGCTGCGAAGGTGGCCTCAGAAACCAGGTTGCCCCTGTACAATAAAATCAGTCATATATCAAAATGTGATGGGCGAGAGTAAGCTTGCAGACATCAGGATGGTTCCTATAGCATCACAGGATGCAAGGGATCTTGAAATATAGGGGACAAAGGTACAGGTTCACAAGGTACGGGTTCACCAAAGTCAGACTGTACTGGCAAGTTAAGCCATGTCAGCGGCACTAACATATCCTGATGAGGAATGTCAAGGAAAGGAGCAAAATTATCTTGAATCAAAGCAAAAGGAGGAGGTCCCAAAGAATTTGTTTCCACAACAGTCAGACGGAGCTTGGGATCCGCTGAGGTGTCTCTGCTTGCTCACTCACAGAACCCTTCCCATTGAATTCACTTCCCATTGAATTTGAATTCGCACACCATTCGAGGCACTTTTTAGAGAGCTGTGTGTATTTTCTTTGGAAGCATAGGGATGATCCCTCAGGCATCATCATGGTTGTGATGTTATCTTGTTCTTCTGTTTCCTCTTTTAGTCTCCGTGGTTACCTGACAAAAAGTGTCTGGGATGATGCAGCCACAAGATAATGTGTGTGTTGCATTGTAAAAGACTGCATGGGAATTATAGTTTATTGAGATTCCCAGTGTGACCAGTCAGCCTCTTAGAACCTGATCAATTTAAAAGAGTTGATAAAACATAGTTTCTAGAACTACCAAGATGAGGATGAGACCCAAGACCAATCTCCTTTCTGAATTTTTTTCAACTTTTTCAAACACTACCTGTGGACCTCCAGGGGTATGACTTCCGGGGGCTCCACCAGCTCTGAGAGACGGGCTGAAGGGCTCAGGCATCAGAATTGTTAGAGTGTTTTATCTCAGTTCTGCGAAATGGTTAAAACTACCAGAAGGTCATATAGGGAACCATTCATTTCATTATTATGGACGTTTTCTTCCTTTAATGATAAAATGTAGGAATAACATGTAGTGAATACCCAATGGGTTTACCAACATAAAATTGATTTTTGTTTTTTTCTTTGAAATAGCGACTGTATTTTACTTGTTGAATATATTGCTGAATTCTTATTTTTTAAAAGCAGATTGTTGGGAAATTTTACACATCTCTTCTATAATATTCTTCAAATCTACCTAAAAAATTTTAGGACAATTTATAAAACTGGTGTACATGGCCAATAATGAAATTTTCTTGTCTAGGTTGATGGTTCTTAATAAAGGCTTTTACTCACCTCTTGAAGAGTTTCTTGAACTTTCTACTAACTGAAAATGGTTGTGTTCAACCTGCATTCTTGAAACTGAGAACTTTTTTTTAGCAGAACTCCAATACTCATTTCAAGTTTGTGGAGAAGACGGAACACAGAGGGACACTGTAACCTTTTTCCTTTTGATCGCAAGTTTCTCCTCCAACATCAATCTGTTATTTTTCTCCTATCTCAGGATGAAGGCACCCTTTTATTCTTTCAAAACTAACACATCAACTCATGTCCTTGATCCCAAATATCTGACCTTCCATTGGGTACTTTCCTCCTTGGAGCACCTACCTTGGGGCTTATGCTAACTCATCATCCTCTTGACTTCTTGGCTGGCTGTAATCCCTCAGGTTTACAAACTCAGCCCTGTTCTCTTCCAAGACTGAAAATCACAAGCCTCGCTTCCTTCTATTCTGGTTCCTCCTGGAGCCACCACCCTACCTCCTTTGTTCCCATCATGACCACCCATTGACTATTCCACCTTTGTCTGATTTCTGCCCTTGCCACTTGAGAAGGTCTCACACATTCAAAGCACCAAGTACAACAGGTCTTATATTCAATCCTTAAAATGCTTTTGAATCTCTCTGCGTTTCTACCGTTTTTTTCCCCCCATGACTTTTGTTCTTTCTTTGGCTTCTTTAACACCTCACATTTTTCTGAATCCTCTACCGAATTTTCTTCCTCTCACCTGTGGAATGTGGCTACTCCTGGTTATCTTCCCTGATGCTTTGATGCCCTGCCAAGCTGTACTTCTCATTTTCAATGGTAATGGCTGCCAAACCTCCTGCCCAGAGTGGTCTGCTCAACCTCTCATTTCTAATTGTTAGCTTGTCAATTCCTCCAGAAGATGGCTTTTAAAACCCAGCCCAGGCAAATCCAAACCTATCATCTTGCCCATTGTGGTAGATCTTTTCCGATTGTTTGCCCAGCTCAGAACGGATTCTCCATTCTTTGGACATGGACCCCAATCCACAAGGTAAGCTGCTGGCAGCCATGTGACTTGACTTCCTGATCACAGTTAACCGGCAGGAGAATAGGCACCTGCCTGAGGCTGAGACTCTCATGTACTCTCTCCTAGTTTTGAAGTGAGAGACAAAGACTTGGACGAGTTGTAACTGGTACAACTGAAGGGGAAAGTTCCACGGATTCCTGGTGCTGAGGTCCCTTAGAGTTATCCCAGTTCCCAGTCTTTCTGGTTAATTCAACTGTCCTATGGATTCATGGAGATACAGTAGGAAAATTATAGGAAAGTCCCTCTTTCGGCTGAGTTAGCTTTTCCTACTGATAGACCTTTAGGTAACAGAACCACCTGCACTTCTCCTCCAGGAATCTCTAATTCCGTCAAAGGTCCTACCATTTTCTCAGCCCCCAGCACGTCCTTGAAATATGACTCTGCTCTTGCTTTTCTTCAGGCTCACACTCAGAAGGCTCAAACCTTGTCACTTTTATCTCCAAAATAAGTCCCCTCCTTTCCATGTCCTATACTGTTGCCCTGGTTCTGGCCTTGGTGATCTCTGTGCTGGGCTTTTCCAGCCTCTCCATGTCCCAGTGGTAATTTGGATCTTACCACTTCTCTGTCTAAACCCTAAGCTAAGTCTTACAGCTCTTACCATAGCATAAAGAACCCTTCTCATTCTGATCACAGGTACATGGGGCTTCTCTTCTGCTATTTCCACTCCTGCTATGTGCCAGCCAGGCCTGATGACCAACCGTATCCAAACATGCTCTGTTCTTCCCTTCCTCTATGATGTTTGTGTTTCTGTTCCCTTTGCCCTTTGGCCCTGGTAAAGTCGTACTTCTTCTTTTTGGCCTATTTCAGGCCCTTTCCCCATCTCCCTCGGAGAACCTGTCCCTCCATCATCTGGGACAGGAGATCATTTGCCATGTTTTAAGCTCATCTTCCCTCCCAGACTGTGAGGCACAAGCCACCTTTAATTCCTGGCATCATAGTGGTTCATCAGAACTGGATGTCAAATGAATTAGTTCATATACCATCAGATGTTCACCAGGATAGGAAAAGGCCGGAGAGCACAGCCAAAGTTCAAGTATTTCCTTCTGTCCCTGCTTACCATGATTTTAGCCAAAATCAGAGAAAAGAAAGGATAGGGGATGCTGAGTGGGTGAATTCAACAGATGGTGACCCAGACATCCAGGCATCAGTGTCTGAAAAACCGGATACTCATGAAATTGTTTTTAGACTCCAGGAAAAACACATTTATATGGCTTTGGAGTTTAAAATTCATTTCCATATACATTAACTGACTTAATTGGCACTGAACTGCACGGAGCAGTTAAAGTTCATGGACGCCAGTTTGTAGGTGAGGGAACAGCCAGGTCAGGTGGCTTCAACAGGTCCACACTAGTAAATAATAGACTTTTGACAGGAAACTGCCTTCTCCCCTCAGATCCAGCGTTCTTTTCTCTCTGCTATGCCGGGTTGCCTCTCCAAATGGCAGAGTTGAAATACAATCAAACAGACTATTTGTGGAAGTGGGAATAGGTGTGTGTTGGGGGGGTGGTAATAGGCTTCTAAATCATGTAACTTTTTTCCCCGACCACTGTTGCCACACATGCCAGCCTAAGGAGGTTAATCACCCAGTACAGAAAACGTTATCTTATTTCCAGAAATAGATACCACCCCAAACACTTTAATTTAATGGCAAAATATTTTAATTTTTCATAAAGCTATTTTCCCACCCACTCCCCACCCCATAGACTCAACATGGAAAAGAATCGGCATGCGTGCGTACTAGCTGAGCAGGACGACGTGTGCATATACGTCTATGCATATACATACAGGTTTATTTAAATGATCAGATCTACACTTTTGGAGGCTGTTTGAAGCATCTTATCAAAAGAAAACACATTTTAAGCAAGAGGTTAAAAAAAGCTTTTCAGACCCAAAGGCCATTTAATACAATAAATCCTACTTGGGTAGTTTAGCAAACATTTTTAAAACCCACATCCAACAGACTGGTTAGTATTGGATATACAGATTTGGTTTCAAAGCTGAAATGCCCCTGGTGTAACAGACCTTCTCATGAAATTCAGTTATTTTACATTATGCCGTAAAAAATAGGGACACATATCTATTGACAACTTAAATATTAACTCAATAGGCTACCTGGTGATATAAATAGAAAAAAAAGTGGTCATGAACTAGGAGTGAAAAGACTATGACACCAGCCTATCTTGGACTGTAAAGGATGTTAAAATCTATCCTAGAATCTAAAACAGGAAAAAGACTCAAATGTTCCACTCCATATAGACCACATCTGGCCCAAATCATCCCCCAAGGAGTATATACCCCCAACACATGAGGTTTACTAACCACCTGCTACAGATGTTACTATGTCACTAATTAACAATGATCGATCACAGAAAATGTGTCATACCAGAGGTTTTGTTATCATACACAATGCATTAGTAGCTGCAGGAATCTTCCTCCACGAGCTACGGTCAGAAGGCAAGCTGACAACGTCCATGCCGCTGGTCCAAGAAACCACAGCTAAGAGACAGGAGCATTCGTTTGCACAGTGAGCTCTCTCTGGCACGTTCCCCACTCTGGTTAGAGGGGCTGGGATGTGGGGGACAGTCCCAGCCAGGTGCTGCAGCTGCCTACTCCTGGGCCTCCTTGCGGGTCAACTTATAGATTTCGGTGGGTCCGTCCACGTGGGTGATAGTGGTGGTGAGCTGGAGTTCTTCCCCACTGTGGACACCCAGATCACCTGAAACAGTGTTTTTGGTATTAGACGTGTTCAAGGAGAAAGGGGAAGAAAGCTTGGGTTCATCTGAGTACCCATCACCTGATGCCAGCCCTCTTTCACATTCTGAGTTTATAGAGAAAAACCAGGACACAAACACCTGGGGCTCAGTCCCAACCTTTTCACTTGGACTTGGCAGTAATTTCATCTATTTTTGTCTCTCAGAAAAGAGATATTTATGAGAGATGAGTCAACTTACTGCTTATATAATTTGTAGTAATTACTAACATTTAATGAAAGCTTACATGGTACCTGACGCTATTCTCAATGCTTTATGATTGATTGTATTTAATCCTCACAAAAGCCCTCCAAGGCGGCACTCTGTTCATGCCAGCTTTACAGACGAGGAAACTGGGAGGAAAGTAAGGTGACTGCCCCAGGTGGCAGAGCAGACACACGATAGAGCCAGGAGCTATGTGGAGGAAGGAAGGCCCCTGCCAGGAGCTAAGCCAGCACAACTTGCCTCCCCGGCGACGGGAGGGCAGCCACACACACATTTGCTGTGGGTAATTTACAAAGTGCCTACTAGTAAGGAGAGCTGTTACGTATGAGTATTTACCATATGCACTACTGGGGTCTTCGCATGCCCTGTATTTCCTTATAAGATATGAAGACACCAAGGCTCAACTAGGCAATTAATTTCTCTAATATGATGCAGCTTGCTCTCAGCAGAGCTGGGATGAGGACCCAGACCTATGACTCTGGCTAGTAAAATCTATGATTTGTGTGTGGTGCTATTGTACCTTGAAGGCCAACTTTCCCCCCTTAGGGAATGGATGTGGGAATAGGACAGTAACATGGCAGGAGGGGGCCTCCTCCATTTGTCTCCAAATTCCATCAACTACATCTGCCCAGGTCTTGCTCATGCGTTATTCTCCCTGTCTCGGCTCCGAGCCTACTGCTCAGGGCACAAACACGCTCAGTCTCTTGCATTCCAAGAGAAAAAAACAAAACAAAACACCTCCAAAAATGTGATATGTTTCTTACTTAGAGGGGAGGGGCAGAAGAAAAGGAAAAATAATAAATGAAGGAAAAGAAAAAATTCTTCAGTTTGTAATAAGTCTCTTTCTCTGGTTAAAATGTCAACTCATCTCAGCTAATTAACAATAAGATAAAGAAAGGCTTTTTTCTTTCTAACCATTGCGAAATGAGACCAATCTCTGGCATTAGATTTAATCTCCAAGGACTATGGATGGATCCGTATCTCTGGTATGATGACCACAGGGATGTGTAGCTGCTGCTTGAGGCTAACCACCTGGAATGCATACTGGGCGCCACAAAGCTACACAAACTGCACCATAATGATATAACGATAAGCACGGCACCCAAAGACTAGGAGCAGTTTAATGACAATCATTTGTGTCCCTGAGACTATTTTGGTAAAAAGAAGGAAAATTCCAAGATTGTTTCACAGAACCTGGGAGAGATCTTCTAATATGAATAAAGGCTACCTAATTTTGCCCTCACAACCACTAAGGCAAAGTAACATCCCATTGCCCAGATATGGAAGCCAGGGAGGTCCCACACCATGAGTTCATATTTTTTTCTCAAGGTCACACACAATATATCCTGGAACAAAGATTCCAAGTCATCTGTGTGTACCTCCAAAGCTTATGTTCTTTCCATAATATTCTTGACTTCATTCTTTTCTGTGAAATTTTTCCTAGACCCACACTGACCTCCTCCCTATTCATCTGCAAAGCTAACTATGTTCAAATATTAACTCTCTGTAACAAAGTCCCTGGTTCATGGAAGAATGAGAAAACCAAGGAGAGTGCAGTATTTGTAAAGCTAAATTATTTCCATCCAAATGATTGTTGTTTCCTTTAAGATTACATCCTTCCTACATTTTGGGTGTTGATAAAACAGTGGATAGTAGGTTTTAAAATTCTTTTTTTTTTTTCCCTAAAGAATGCAAATACTCAGCACAGTATCTGGTATAGTAATAAGTGTTCATTAAAGTACCCACCAAGACTTGTCTGGAACAGGCCAGACTAGCTCTTCCCTTCTGCCCTCCACATGGCTAGGTCCAGCCTGGGGTACCAATACTGGTGTTCCCCACTGGGTTTAGGGACAAACCCTCAGCCTTGGTGGGACAGGGTTCAGGAATCATGGGCCAGCCATCTTTCAATCCCTTTCAACCTTCAAGGTGGTTTATAACAGGCTTGGCAGGAGCCATTTCCCACCCACCTCCACAGCATCTCCAAACACTCACTGCCAGGCAACTGCAAGGAGGAGGACACAACAAAGCCCAGAGATTCTGAGTGAAATCTTAGTTTTGTGGGCTGAGTTGAATTCTCCAACCCCACCCTCACCCCCACACAAAAAAAAAATCATTTGCTGAAGTCCTAATTCCCAATACCGCAGAATGTGATTGTATTTGGAGGCAGGGTCTTTAACGAGGTAATTAAGTTCAAATGAAGTATGTGAGGGGCCCTAATCCAATATGACCAGTTTCTTTATAAGAAAAGGAGATTAGGACACAGGCACGCAGAGGGAAGACCATGTGAAGACACAAGGAGAAGACAGCCATCTATAAGCCAAAGAAAGAAAGAAGCCTCAGAAGAAACCAACCCTGCTGACACCTTGATCTTGGATTAGAATTCTAGCCTCCAGAATTGTGAGAAAACAAATTTCTGTTGTTTAAGACACCCCTTCTGTGGTATTTGTTATAGCAGACCTACCAAACTAATACCTTTAGGAAGCAGAAAGGTCGTCTCAAGAAGATGACTGAGGTACCGCCTATCACAGTGGAGTGACAGTAATTCTAACACTCAGTAAATATGATTTTAATTGCAAGGACAAAGAAAGATCGGGTCACTAGTAGGACAGCAGGCCTGGGTGAGGTGGGAGCAGAAAGTGCCCGACTGAAATAGAGCAGGAGGTGCCAGGCTAGCGCTGGCAGGTCACCTGTTTCCCATCTTCATGAAGGAATGGGAAAAGGCTGTTGAGATCCACTTCAGAGTGTGAGTCCTCCGTGGTGCTAAGACCAACTCCATCACTGCTCACAGACATCAAGGAGAAGCTCGGCTGGCCATGGGTGAGCCATCTAGCATGCAACCATGGGAAAGAGCTCAATAAAAGGCAGCCACTATCAAAGCCTCATGACTCAAGCCAAACATTCACTGAGGCAACAGAAAGCAAAGCCACCTTTCTTGTGAAACAAGCAGCAGGACAACTTGGAAGCCTCCAGAAGTAAAACTGACACAGCATGGCAGCTAGCTACCAAGACATGAGACCCAGGGTTGCTGCTGTGGCCTCCAGCAGAATGAGTGCATCAGGCAGGAGACGTGTAGTGTGAACAGACACAGAAAGGAACCAGTGGGCAAGCAGCATCTCCTGTTCCCTTCGTCATAATCATCCAGTCAGGAATTCCATTTCTCACTTCTTTTCTAAAACCTTCTGACAAGAATTCTATAGACCAAAGAACACAAACATGAAACCTTTTATCCAGAATTGTCTGACTTCATTAGCAGCTCCAACTTATTTTTCCCACGTGAATTGGTGACTGAGGGGGTGTGGACAGTTTGTCATGTGCAGAGGGCATCGATATTGTACCCCTGGGAGGCAGTGCCTACACTCTGAACTAAGGTTAAAATCAGCAATTTGTTTCTGCCTGGGGAGACATCCAGAATGATTCACAAATTGGTTATGGAAACAGGTAAAAAGAACAACCTTAATGAAAAGCCAGCAAGAACAGAGCAGAAAATGTGTACAGTCCTTGCAGGAAAGAGGTCTAAAATATCTTTACTAAAGTGAAAAATTATATGCATGTTTGCATATACATAGTGTCATGCACGGCGGCCTGCGGGGTCTCAGCTCCCGCTCCCCACATAAGAATGCAGGATATGGTGAGGCCAAAAAGGAACACCCACGGAGCCATAGATAGGGGAGTCATACCACTATAGTCTCACTGGCGGCTGGGTTGGAGACACAGGAAGCAGGAGCCACAGAATCCGCTACACTCCGCCGTCCTAACTGCAATCCACGCTTGCTAGCTCAGCCACCATCTTCTTGCTAGCCCCCCATTTTCTGTTAGCATAGCCACAGCAGTTATATTAGTGGCCAATGGCTCACTGGTTACAGCTGACAGCCAACTAGCCACAGCTGACGGCCATCCAATCACAGTTGACGGCCATTTACTACCTGAGCCAGCACCTTTCCACGTGACAGCGAGAGCCTGGAAACTGCACTCCTGGCTCTGTCCCCACACATAGACACACATAAACACATACAATGATTTTATACACACACACACACACACACACACACACACACACACAATGATTTAAGTGAATGTGTTCACATCACAACTGCAGCTATGGTAAATCAATCAAGACGGAAGCCAGAGCTCCACACCCCTGCTGCACCAATCAGCTACTAAAAACATGAAAACAGGCTGGGTTGGAGGTGTCTTGCCATGTCCCATGTTGCAGGAGGCAGCTGAGGAAATCTTGTCTCCCAGACCAGGTTACTAGCATCCTGAAAGCAAGGACTGTTTCACTCCTTTGGGCTTCGCTTCGCTCAATCTTACCAACCTAGCACAGAGCAAAAGTCTATGCTGTGCTTCCATTTCTTTCTACTCATTCCCTCCTGACACTTCTAGGCATCTCTCTCTACCTCCCAAACAAAACAACACTTCTGAATGGTTCTTTCTCTTTCCTCATTCCCGTTGGCCTCTGCTGCATCTGAAACTGCATGCCAAGTTCCTGGAAATAAGCTTTGTCCAGAGGTTCATCCAGGATCCATCTCATGAAGGCAAGAAGCACCACACACACCTGGGATTCATTCTCCACAACAAGAGATCTGAATTTTTGGCTCCGGACCTTGAAAGCAAGGGGTACTGGTAGGGGTCCAAGCCAACTTAAAAATAAAAACTTTCCACAAAAAAGGAAAAGGAGCATGAAAAGGCTGGGGGAGGAGAAGAAATCCTATGCAGAAACTCAGACAACTTCAAAATACAGTGTATTCCCCTGAGAGTTCATTTTTCTAGGTTTCCACGTAACATTCCAAACTAACTTTTCCCAAGGAGCTTCAGAATCTTGGCAAATATGCCATGATTCCTAGGAAACATTGTGTGGTCTGGCAGCAGATAAAGAGAGGAAAAGTGAAAGAGAGCACAGAAAGAAAATGATCAGAGAACCCAACGTGGAAGAGCTCCCTTCCAAATGCACAAGGTCACAGCACCATACGAGAATAAGCACACAACCAGCTTCCAGGGCTCACAGGCTGCTGTGAAGTCACAGCTGATGATGTCACCATCATAGAATCGCTAAACTGTGTGACTTCTATGTTTATGATCAGAACAGGGTCCCAAAAGAGTCTGCCCACTAAACTGCTTGAAGAATGTTTTTCAAAAGGGGCCCTATTGGCATTTGGGGTAGGACAGTTCTTTACTACAAAGAACTGTTTTTGTTCATTGCAGGACATTTATTATCCCTTGAATCTAATCTGGCTACAAAACCACGTACCAGTCACAAAACCACGAACATTTCCAAACACCACTTAGCAAAAGATTCGGGAGACGTAACCTGCTGAGAACTAGCTTTTGAGTTTTCTGTGAATTGCCATACACACTATCTTCAACAACAAAAAATCTGACGAGGAACTGGTCAAGTGCTATTCTCAATTGCAAGGTTTTAAGCCTAGAAGGGTGGCTGTTGTACAGGGAAAGAAGTCTTAATGGGAGCTGCCTAACACCTGGCTGAAACTCACTCTCCTGGCCCAACAAGGTGGCAGGCAGTCACCCTGCTTCTGCAGGGTTGGCCCAAGCTCTGGCCTCCCACATACCTGAAAGTGCTGGAGCTGGGCAAACTCTCACCAGTGTCTGGAAACCTCTCACCTGGGACACAATTCCTCTTGGGCTGTCACTGTATGACAGGAGGTACATTTCTGCCCCTTCCTTGCTAACAGAAAAAAAGAAAGTCCAAGAATTTCATGGTTCTAAAAGATTTTAAGGGATCACTTAGAGTTGGAAGAAAAAGTGCACAGAAAGGTTAAGCAGTTTGCTAATAGTCACACAGCAAAAACCAACAGAATAGTTTATGTACATGAAGTGCTGTAGCACAGGTCAGTATTCAATAACTATTAACCATTAAAATGATCATTCCAACATCCCAGGAAGTCCAGTGATTGCTTATGTGGTGTTTCCCTGGAAGGTAGGAGCTCTATCTTTTGGGTTCCTGAGTAATATTCACAAGTCAAGGACAGGTCCATGCAGTTTCTGTCCAAGTCCAGCAGATGGCCATGACATGAAATCACGATTCTTGTTCACAAGCCCAGAATCCCTTCCTGCTGGTGTTACGAAGGTCCACTGTTAGAGAGGCAGCATGCTTTCATTTCCCATGCATGTAGTAACACCCTGTGTACTAGCAGTGAACAATGAAGGCTGCCTAGCTCACAACAAGCTCTCTAGAAAGAATGTCAATCAAACCAAGAGATGGGCAAGTGGGTAGCTAAGCAAGTCTTTTTTCTTGCCCATAACTCATGGACAAAGATGGACCTGATAGTGTGTGTGACGAAAAGTCAAGAAGTAGGAAGGAAGAGAGTCCTGATGTCTAAGACTCTCTTGCACAGAAGTGGCAGGTACGGTACTGGAGACAGATGGTGGTTGAGACCATTCCTCTATCGCTCACCCTGAGAACAGACGCCGTCCTTTCCCTGCTTCATCTCTCATGTTATCACCCCCTTGATTTTACCCTCCTCTCAACATCATTCATCTATGAAATATGAAAGCTAATCTAAAACTCTTACTAATTCACTCAACATTTTCAAAGCACCCTTGAGAACCGGTCCTTGCCCATAAGGAGTGAATATTCCAGCAGGAGACAGAAGGGACAGGCAAACTCATCCACAGCTACGTAGTGAGTGACATGAAAAGTGTAATCGTGTTCCCCCAGGCATGTTCCTTAGAACACTAGTTCTAAAAGATACACTGCCTGGAAGAAGGTTCCAGGGCCAAATTATTAAAAAATTGGAGGAAATGCTGTTATCCTCACCCATTTTAAAAGACTCACAGTACACATTAATGTACTAAAGGCATCAAGATGTCTTATACTAAAAACCTCAATGTTGAATAAAAAATCCAATGATTCTCAACCTTATCAGACTACTAAAACCCATCATCATCCCACGGCAATTATACTCTATTGAATGTAATTTTGCTGAACTCCAAATGGGGTGATCAGGAAAATGTTTCAAGAAGGAGGAAGCATTCTGAATGGGCCCAAAAGATGGAGGCAGGATGTGAATCCATTCATTCAACACACACTTGCTGAGTACTTCCTACTGTGTTTCCCCGAAAATAAGACCTAGCCAGACCATCAGCTCTAATGTGTCTTTTGGAGCAAAAATAAATATAAGACCCAGTCTTATTTTAATATAATATAAAACTGGGTATAATATAATATAGTATAATATAATTAATATAATATAATATAATATAATATAATATAATATAATATAATATAATATAATACCGGATCTTACATTAATTTTTGTTACAAAAGACGCATTAAAGCTGATGGTCCGGCTAGGTCTTATTTTCGAGGAAACATGGTATGAGCACGGCCAACTGTCAGGGCCCGGGGGACATGCAGACCTTAAAGCCCTGGTCTCTGATCCGAGGCACAGTGAAGGGCACTGGCTCTGATTTGAGAAAAAGTGCCCTATATTTGGGGAATAGCAAGTCTGTGGCTAGGGTAAAGCAGGTGTGAAAAAGAGAAGAAAGGATCTACACTGGTGGAGCCCAACAGTATAGGATTAAGTATGCAAAGACAAAGGCGCTATCAGATCTGATGTTTACCAGACCACCCATTCCAAGTTAACAGCAGGGTCCCAGGCAGTGATGTTGATCTCTCTCTGCAAGGCTGGTAGAGAAACCCCAGGCCAGCCCTTTCCTTCGCTGGGTCTCAGTTTCCTCATCTCTGAAATGATCGGACTGGCTAAGTTCTCTAAGTTTCCTTGCAGCAGATCAATATCTAAGACAGCACCTTTCAGCACTTAAGGAGAGGAAGGTGATGAGGACAGAATAGCTATTGGTTTGGACACATGTCCACAGCCTTGCAGAAAAAAAATCAGCAGGAGAAAAATGAAGCCCGCTTCATCTTTGACTCTCAGGGCCCAGTCCCGTTCCACCTGATGCTGTAGGATTTCTCTTCTCAAACTATAAGAATGAATGCGATATACTTTCTAACAGTCAATTTTCCTTGAAACACTTGAGGAAAGCAAATTTAATTTTTGTATTAAAAGTGGGACATGTTTTAGACTAGACTGTAATATTCCCCATGGATTTTAAAGATTAGAAAAATGAAGACTTAAAGAAATATCTGCCCCTGTGTTGGCTTTTGGCTCTAGAATCCCTAGGGGTACTCATTTACACTTGGAGGGAAAGTTTGATTGGGGAGGGCAGGGGCAGAGCCTTTGATAATGTAAGTCTTGTAGAGACTTATCTTAAGAAAGCTGTACTAAAGACACTGGAACTCACCATTGGACTGGTCATCCCCATAGTTCTTATGGGACGGTGCATACAAGAACATCAAAGCAAAGACATACAGGTTCCACATCCCATAGATGCCTGTGAAAAAGGCACTGTTCACTTGGACGGTGACACCGCCCCACTTCCAATGGCCTTCAGTCACCTATGGAAAAAGGACAGGGACACTGAGTTCAAGCCAAGAAGAAACACAACATCAATACAGGAACCAACCAACACAACAACCAAGTTTCTTTCTCTATATGGGAAAAGTGAAGGGCCACGTAAGGCTCCACTTTGTAACGTGAATCATACTAGTATGAACAAATTAATGAAGGGCTTACTATCTATACATGTCAGGCACAAAGTCTGCTTCTCATCTTGGCTGCACTTCAGAGTCACCTGGGGAGTGTCTCTTCCTAAAACAGCCATTCACCGTTGCCCCTAATTTAAAGACATCGTGTTTGTGTCTAACACTTATCGACAAGTATAATTCCTCCTCTGTCTTTCCAGCCAGCCGTAAACTCCCTACAGGCAGAGACCAGCTCTGGTTCATTTCCAGACATATCTGCAGTGCCTGAGGCGCCATAGGGGCTCCTTGAAGACAGATTGATTAAATAAACAAATGAATCCTTAGAGCGAGGAGTTTCCCTTCGTGGGGCAGTGTGGGGAAGCAGAAAGACACAGGCTTGAAGTCAGAGACCTGGATTCAAATCCAGACTCCACCACTCAGTATCTGTTTAATGTTAAGAGAAGTAAGATTAAGACCCTGAACTTTGGTTTCTGTAAGTGCAAAATAAAAACTTGCAGGGTTACTGAAGAGAACTAAGTAAAAATATTTCTAGAAATTTCCTGGTATGTAGTCAACACTCAATAAACCTTATTTATATCATGTCACTATGTAAGTCAGTGACACAGGTAATTATGAAGCTTTTACAATTCTGCAAGAATGTTTTGAGGCTGCTTTTGTCTGTTAATGACTTGGTAATTGCCCTAAGGCTAACGGATGACCCATGGATTACGCTAAGAACTGTCAACAAAACTGTTGAGCTGAGTGGCTAATAATTTGTGCCAGCTCTGAGATCAACGAAATGATTTTGATCACTTTTGCTTGCTATAGGAAATCTTAAATGGGAATAAAAAAACATCGGACAGATGTTCGAGTGATAGCTTTGTGAGGCTGGGTTTTATAAACCATACCTAGGAGCCCCTTCTTCTAGGAGCTAAAGCATAAGATGGCAACTATATCTAAATATGAACAACTAACAAACAGGTTTATTTAATCTCCTGTTTACAAATAGTGGGTCTATATTCATTTGGTACCCTCTTTAAAACCCATGATCCATTGGGGCACCAAGGCATAATATAGCTCTAAGTACAGTATTTTCTTTGGAAAGAACTGGACTGTCACTTAACCAGGTTAACTGATTATATAGACGCACCAGTTTTAGTTTCACATTGGTGATGTGTAATTTTTCATTTTTGTAATTCCTAAACAAACCACCACCATGAACTCTTATTTATTTTGGAAAATAATTTATTTTATAGGATATGCTCAGCAATGTTTTTGGCAATGAAGGATTTCATAACCATTACTGATTTTAGAACAATGTCACCCGCATTCACGCGACTTGGGACTTACTTAGAAATGTCTCCAGATGTCACTCTTCTTAATTTTAAGTGCAGGATACCATAACTTTATAAAAGAACATACTTAAGATGACTTTTTTAGTGCATATAATAGAAGGGGAAAGGAAGCTTCAAGGTGGTTCTTGGAAATGGATGTGCCTTGTCATTACACAGGGAACTCTTCTGTATGTGATTAAGGAGGAGAGGCGAGGCCAGGTGAAATATAGGTAAGAAGGAGGAAGGCAGTTCTTATTTTACTCTACTCTGTTAAAGAGTGGGCCTGTAACAGACCCTACTTCCTGTGATGTAAGCTAGGGATACTCAGGATTGGCAATTTTGCTGAAATTGATTCTTACAGGGATTGGCATGACTGATCCAAGGCAACACCTACCTGAACGCCTGGCACACAATGGTATCACAGGCAGAGTCTGCTGAATGACTATGGGCAAGAGTGTAGGGATGTGCAGAAAGGCCAGTGCAAATACATGAAGATAGAAAGGGGGCATAGAAACACTCTTAGGAACTATCTGATTGAAAAGTAAAGAAAAGTTATTGCAGTGCATAGCAAATCATAGTAATTGCACTTAAAAGTAAGAGGTGGGAATGAGTGTTATTTCATTTAAATACTGCTATCTATGATAATCCTTTATTAGCACTTAAAACAAGTAGTTAACACAGATATTAGCAAAGCTAAGATTTTTAAAAATAATAACAAGGATAATAACAGTTAACATTTATTCAATGCTAATGGTTTGTCAGGTACTATACTGAGAAGTGTATACGAAGCTATTATTTAGTCTCAATAACAACTCTATGAGTTAGGTAGGTAATATTTCCACTCAACACAGAGAGGTACAATACCTCGCCCAAGACTGCTCAACCAGAAAGTCATGGCTCTGAATCCAAAAGATGGTGTCCTTAACAATTATACAACACGAGAGTAGGAATTAAACAGGGAGAGTCTCTTAAGTTAACATATGAGGCAACTATTGTGTAAGGTCAAATTTCTTTTGGAGATTCATTTAACTGGCCATAGTGTACTTTATTTATACAGTATATGTACACACGGGTTTTGTTCATTTAAATCTGTAGATTAATATGTATGCACTATATATCCTAGACATAATAATGTATGATATATAATCCACTCTATATATGCAAAATACAGTTTTACAGTAGAGCCACTGAAATGAGATGCACATACTCAGAAAGACACATAGGAGCTCAGACTGACTGAGGAAATAGCATTTTCATGCCCCCCTCTCATGTTTACTTTGAGACACATGGACGCTGTTTAGAATGGGGTTGCAGAATACTCATACTACTTAATTTGTAATCTCTGAATGTATTATTTTCTGCTGAGGGCAAAGAGTTGAATTTGCATAAATAAACTATATACAGTGTCACTCTGCTGTTTAGAGACTCAATTGTGTTTTTCCCTCTCCTCTCTCAATTATTCATGCCTCAGCCATCCCAGGCTCTGAGCACATTCCCACCAATATGTACCACAGTAAGCAGCCTCAACAGAGCGGCCCTTGTAAATCCAAAATCTCATTAATGCCAAGGCAGAATGGTGACAGTCATTCTGTTTTAACTTTCAGAGAGAAAAATCAGGTAGCCCCCACCAAAATAAAAAGGGGGGAAAAAATCATCTCCTTTCTGCGTAAATCTTATTTCTAAAAGTTCCTGTTTTTCCTGATTTAACATTTGAACAATTTACTTTTGTGTGAAACCACCCAATTACACCCCTGGAGCCAAGTGAAGGTCAAATCCCTTTACACCCAGTAGTCTTGACAACCAACATTCCACTTAACAACAAGATTTCCAAATCCCAGACACAGGCTCTCTTACTGGAAACATTTCCTCTGTAAGGAACAGAATGAAGTGATCACACACACACACACACACACACACACACACACAGAGCTAGGGACAGGCTCTCTGGGAGTTTGCTGCTTGTGGCTTAACCTCAATGTCAGGCACCTGGGGGTCCCCTGAGTGAAGGTTGGTGACCTCCTCCCCTGCATTGCACTTCTGTTACCTACTGCTCGTCACCTCTAAATGCAACGCCTCTTTCTTTTCCAGAGGAAAGAGGCTAAAATACCAGACTGTGATGTGCCATCTCTTGGTTGCTAGGACTGAGGCCATTAAAATGGCAGGCATTAAAAGACTGCACCTCAGTACCGAGCTACAAAGCCTGAAGGTCACTGCATTCCACAGCTTCCCATCGGCCTTTCATTCCTGGCCTCAGAGCTTCAATATCCTGGCGAGATCCCCTCGCATTATATTTCATGGGGCTTAAATGCAAGCTCTCCCAGCAAGCCCGAGAGTATAATGGGAGTTTTAATACATTCCTTTTACCTAAGGCTGGGATCTATTTCAAAAAGTTACCCAATAGGTTTTCTTTCAGGTGAGCTCATTGCTGAGACATTCCAAAATGACATTAAAAAATAAATCCTCTGATGACTATATTAATACAGTACCTGGGACACTGAGAGTTATGCCTGAAAACGTCTTATATATCTATAAATAAACCTTAAAAAAATAACCCAGCAGGAGGAATGTGAGGAGCTAATGGAATCCAAAAGACCTCATTGCTTCCCCCTTGGAGTTGAAATCCACTCCCGGCCGACTGTCGCAGCAGATATAAAAAGCCAGCCACAGGCTGGAGCTGTGTTAGAAAATACTGGGGCAATGGAATATCAATCTTTTTCTCAAAAGAAATGCCACAAACTCTGCTCCTTGGAAGACTGACCTCCTTTGCTTTAAAAAGATGCACTAATTAAACATGTCCAAGGTTAAATTCGGATGACACGTAACCGCTTTAAAGATCAGCTAAATGTCCCTTCTTGACTTCAGGTGGAAGGGACTCAGAAGCGGGATGAGGCTGTGGGAGAATGACTGCAGCTTTCTAACGTGGCAGAAACATGTGCCAACAGTGCCCTTCCTGAGAACATATCTTGGTATTATTGCCTTTTATTCCTCAGCCCACCTTACTTGAGGTTCTTTTTCTCGAAGCAGTGTGCTCAGCTTTCTTGGCCTGGCAGAACTGTATTAAGTGTCACAGGACATTACCGAGGCACTGGAGGACTGGAAAGCATTTTTGTCACACGAGGGACTCAGTCAAGGGATAAATCAGGCCTCAGACATCCTTGTTTAAGCTTCAGCTGGTTGAATAAAAAAGTCATTCAGAATTTAAAATATTTTTACTGCATTTGGAGTGGAGAATGATGTTTCCAAGGTTTTATAAACAAACAGTCTGATACAAGCACAGCAGTGTTGTAGGTCAGGCACATGTGGTGAACAGAACTTATGAAGACATATGTGTATTTGTTTTATTTCTTTCCACATTCACTTAGCCTTCGGCAGCTACACTAACACTGCCTGGGGGCACAGCCAACAGGCCTCTAGGGGCTCCTGCTTTGGGTTAGAGGCACCCTTGGGTGTCCTTGGATAGAATTCATGGGGTCTGTGAACTGGAATGAGAAAAAAACGATATCTTTATTTTCACCAGTCTCTAACTGGAAGTTATCGGTTCTTTCAGTTACGAATAGAGAAAACAAATCCCCGTACTATGAACCCTACCTGTAATTTTGTCACCAATAGAAATCATGATATTTTCATATCAATACAGTTATATCTATCTGTAATATGTATACTTACAAGTATGTACGTATGTATATATGTATATAGCTATCTATCTATCATCTATCTGATTCCATTTGAAATCCAAAGTTTTTTATTTTGCTCATTTAAAAACATTCAAAGAAGAGGCCCATCGCCCTCACCAGCTTGCCTCAGGGGTCCACGGCACAAAAAAGCTTAGAAGCCCATGTACTAGAAGGAAACTTGCTAGCAGAATGGGACAAGTCTTGTCCTAAGGTTCTATCTGCACTACTCACATTCTCAATTTTGGCCTAATACAGGGATAATAGAGCAGTTGGCAAAAAAAGTTAAAAGGACTGGGTCCTGGTCCCTAACTGTCTGTAGTCCTTTGGCACAATATCCGCCTCTCTTGCTGCTCATAAGGGCACAGCTATTCATGCTCACAACGTGTCAGCCACACTGTAGAGCATTTTGCAAGCATTAATTCCTGTGATACTTACAGCCACCTTCTGCAGGTAGTATTATTACCATATCCATTTTACAGATAAGAAAATTAAACCTTAGAACTGGTAAGTCATCCATCCACTATGCCACTCAGCTGGAAAACAGCATAAATGGGACATGTCTCTGAGGCCATTAGTTCATATTCTAGCAAATGGGGATAACAATTCGTACCCTACCTCCCCATAGGATTTTTGTGAAGCTCAAATGAATGACAGATATGTAATACATTAGATATCAACAGTACTGTCCACTGTACAAAATAAATTACCAATATTTTTAAATTATTAGTATTATTGAGATTTTCAAGTGCAGCAAAGTGTTGAGTTTGGAAAATAACCAGCAGAAAGATAAGATTCTATGAAGGGGACTTTTGAATTTCATTTCATGTTTAAGTGGCAATATAATTACTATAAAGAATGGCTGATGGACTGTAAATGGAGCTATGTGAATGCTAGATAAGGATCAAATCAAATTAATACTCGCTTGTTGGTGTTCTGCTACAGGGCATGAAAAGTTTATTCTCTTAAGTAAATGATACAAGCACCCTTCAACCTGGCTGTAGGCTTTTAATTTATTTAGCAACTTTTTCCTCGTATGAGGCTGTACTGAATGGGAAAATTCAGTCAACCTCCGGCCAGATAATAACAAGTCCCAGATTGGAGCAGTCTAAGAAAACACGGCTTAATCAGCCGTCCAGAATTACAGCTTCCCTCATCCTTTCTCAGTAGCTCTATAGAATTTTCTGCACGGTGCAACAAGACCTCACCGGGGCTATTCCCTCCCTGACCTCTCAGGGTCCACTTACCTGACTAACAATGAAGAAGATGACAGTCATGGCAGCACAGGCCAAAGTGATAAGCATGAGAAACTTGAACCTGAAAATTAGCCCCTATTAGGAAAGAGAGAAAGAGTAGTTTAACATTCTACCAGCTACCATCAATTCTTTTCTCAATATATAAACCTATAAAAAGCTCATTAAAAAAAATCTGTAAAACCAAATCCCTAAGAATGATGGTAAAAATAATTTCGTATAGTAACATTTCTCCCGCAGAGGTGAATGTGGCTGAAAAATGTTATCAGGCCAGATATTTCCTATGTTCTTAATCTCTCATGAAACAGTGATACCAGAGCCTGGAAAATTATATTCACAGCACGTCATGAGGCTGCTAATTTCCCTGCTAAGCTGGTTATGCTTCTCTGCAAGGGTTCAAAGTTACCAAATCCAAGTTTTCTGCGGTTGTAATAAAATTCTGCTCCAGTGAACAAAAAGAAATGTGCATATTAATCAACATGAAGTGGATTTGGTTGATTTTTTTCATGTGTCACTCCAACTCTAGAGACAGGCAAAGCTTCAGAAAGTGCCCAGGGTTTCCTGAGAGTAGGACTGAAGGGAACCTGTGTTTTGGGGAGCAGCGCCTCTTATGCAGGGGCTCTTATTTGCAGATCCACTGCACATAGAAACCCTGTGGTTCTGCAGTTTCTGTTTCTTTTCACAGAGGAATTAGGCCCATGTCTCTAAGGAAAGCCACTTAGGCATGAGCCCAAGGCACCCTTGAGAAATTAAGAATGTGTTGCCTGCATTAGAGATTGGAGAATGTGGAGTATTTTACTTGAATGAGACACATGATCTGTAAGCAGAGGTTACTGAACTCTGCGCACCTGCTGGATGTTTCAGGGGAAATGTGGTCCTCTGGAGTCTGGAAATCAGATCACCTGGGCTGAACCCGTCTTAAGGCTGATTCTCAGCAAAAGAACCTTAACTAATGCCTCATCCCCAGCCAAATCCCAATTCTCCCATACTCAGATCTCCCATCTAGTATGCACCTACATTCCATCCCAAAGCTGAAGAACCTGCTAGACAAGTTTACTCCGCACTGGGGATAGAAAGACATTTATACCACAGAAAACTCCAAAATTCAGACAGGCCAGCTAGACGCTTCTCAGACCAGGATTTAGCCTCTTATTTTGCCCAGGGATCCTATACTACATGTGAATCTCTCAACGTGTATTTGAAGGAAATGCTTCCAATCTCCAGGTGTGTGTGTGTGTGTGTGTGTGTGTGTGTTTACACATCAAGCAGGAGATAGCGAGTACCAACCAGCTCCTGAATGACCTGAGAGATTTGCTTACCTCGTAGTGCAGACGCCGGACTTTGCTCATGGCTGGCAGGCTAGACTGCTTCCCATTGATGTTCCGAAACACCTGAAACACCATGAAGCACAGAAACAGGAAGTAGAGGCAGAGGCAGATGCCAGCCACAATGATGAAGGCCATCTGACAGTGTCCAGTAAAGGAAGTGGCAGGTGAGCCAAGGATACACGCACTTTCCCCAGCTCTGTTGGCAATACCCTTTGTCTCCAAACGTTCAGACAATTTTCAGGGGGGAAAAATACTAAAACCTGGCATTCTAATGCCAGTGACAGAGGTTTTCTAGTTTAGTTTTGTTTTCCTAGTGATAGAGGTTTTCTGACACAAAAGTACCATGGAGAGGAATGTTCCAAATTGCTCTCTAAGCCAAGTCAGAAGAGAAACGAAGATTTGCTTGTTAAAAATGCAGACGCTGGGGCCCACCCGAGACCTACTGAATCAGAATTTGCTTTTTAACAAGGTCCTTGGGAAATTCATATACAGAATAAATTTGAAAAGCACTAAAATATTGGATATTGGTTGCAAAATACTGATCAGGTGGAAAGCTGCATTAAAATCACTGGAGGCGTTAAAATACAGGTGGCCCAGGTCTGTCACGGCAAACATACAAAATCAGATTTTGCAAGGGCAAGGAATCCAATTATAACCACGTTTGGAATCCATTGGGCGAGTCTCTGGATTTTTATAAGGTGATTGAGATAGCCTGGACATGGAAGGGAATGGAGTGGGGGTTGGGTACAGTAGCAGCAGCTGCTAAAGGATGCTTGCCATGGGACTGAAGGTCTTGAAGTAAAACCAGGGAGGAAATTCTGTTTGCAATCTTCTGTCCACCAGCAGAAAACTCGTGTGAAATGGAACAGGGAGCAGAAGGACACTTGGCCAAGGTGGAAGTGGAGGGTGGTGGCTATATACTTTGAGATGGATTAGGGCACCTCTTGACACCTCTTCAAAGCTCAATCTGAGCACCACCAAGGCTTGGAGTCGAGTGAGCTGGCCTGAGAGACAAGGACCTGACTCCAGCTCCTTTCTGCTACAACTCTACCTCAAGCTGCATATTTTAAAATATTTTAATATGTGTGAACTCAGCATGTATTATTTCATTAACGAATACATTTAATGAAGTTTTGCCTTCTGTCCTAAAATCCATAGTACCTTGGAATGAAGGAAATATCGTTATTTGCCGCAGGACTTGAAATTTTATTTGCCTCCCAGGACCTCCATCATATCTGTAGAACAAAAGGGTTGGAGCAGACTTAACATTATAAATATTCCCCTTGTGGTGAAGCTAACATTTTTTGGTTGGGGGGAGGAGTGGGGGGGGATGGAAAAGCTCAACTCTCTCGTCTTTAAGATAATGATACTACTGATTTAATTTGCTCACAAAGTTCTTGGGATACTGAGAAGCCAATATAAACATCATGGCCGAACAAAGCATATTTACCAGCACATGACAGATGTTATCCATCAAGAAAGAAAACAACCCAAGCCTCTGTCCCTTTTCCAGAGGACAGTATTTTTTCTCCCAAAGTATTTAACATATTATTCAGAAAGATAAAATATTTAAATCCAGCATCCTAAAAGGGATAAGCTAAGACTGTCACTTCTGCTTCCTGCAGATGACTGAGACAGAGTTTATGCTAACCAACCAGAAGCCTTGGAGATGCCTCTGGAACTAATCACCTTAGCCTTATCGCCACTTGGTCTCAGAAATTAATAGCCGTGGCATGGTATGCCAGCACACCAAGGTTACTGTACAAAGTCTCACACGCAGATAACTTCAGAAATAGGCTCCCTCACTGGGGCCCACAGATGAACCTCCATGGCTCCAGGGAAAAGCTAGTCATGCTTCAGTCTGCAGTAAGCAAGTGTAAAATAGCTAGACAGGGTGCAATAAAAACAGCAACTCTGATCCCTCTGCTGTGGGGACGTGCTGCAACATTCGTATTTTGTGGGCTCTCACCCAGGCTTGAAAGCAAGCATTAATTCTTCTCATTAGTGTCCTTAATTGTGCTGTAATCATTTGTCTAAGGATCAAAGCTCTGGCTGAACACAGATGGAGAACATCCTTAGCAAAGGATCTTGGGAACTGGGGGGGTGATGGGAAGAAATAAAACCCTGAGCCCATCCAGGAAGGATACAGCCAGCTCTGTTCCAACATCTGTAGTCCAGATACTGTAGAAGGGATTCATGAGTTGTACCCCTCTACAAAGAGAAATGAGATAGAAAGGTAAGACACAATTAATACACAGGCAATGGGGAACTTTCCTTTTTACATATTCTTAGCTTTTCAGCAGGAGGGGTGGGCGCCGTATTTAGACTAACAAAAGTCATAGAGGATTTCAAGAGAAAGAGTTGGAAGAATATGATCATCCCAAATATATTGCATCCATAAAGAGCTTTGTCTTTGATTTAATCCCAATCTTTATCTGAGGATGTGACCATGCCCAACGCTTCTATTCCACAGGCTTCCAACCACCCTTCTCCCTTTTGAATACTTGTAAAGAGCACATTTCAGCTCAGAGTCCCACAGGCATCTGCTCACCTCTCACACATATCAAATATGAAGAGGCAGAAAGAGCCAACAGCAATGGGTCCGACTTGCTTCCAATACCCTGCTATGTGATTCCGCTCATGCTGATCCTGAGGGAAGCCGAATTGAGAAATGAAATAAATATGGGAAGAGCAAAGCAATTCTACAGGTGAGTCAGTCATTCAAACAATCCTTGCTGACAAACTTGTGTATCAAGCATCATGGTAGACTTTAGGCATATGAGAATGAGTAACACCAAAATCTCTGTTCCTAAGGAACTCACTTTTGTCAGCCCATCCTTCAGGGCTCTCAAAGTAATAACAAAAGGATGCTACAGGAACACAGACCTTGCAGCTTAGTGGTCCACAGAATCACTCATTCAGAATTAAATTCCTATGTGAGTTATCACTTGTGTTTGTTAAGGTGGGGTTGTCCCCAGAGGAAAAAATAAAGACTCTAAGCCATAAAAATATGTCAAGTGTAAGAGGTCTCTTATAGTTAGGAAAATAAATACCTGTTTTCCCTGTCTTTAAAATGAGAAAACGGAGAAAGGCAAAAGATACATCTTAGCATCCAGGCTGGGACCAGGTGGATAGTCCACACCAATTCATTCTTGGCAATCCACCCTTGGCAGGCTTTCCTCCTTCTACAGCTGAGTCCCCTCCACCTCCAGTCCTTGCTGCTTAGGACATATTCTCAGTGTGTCACAGCTGGTGGATCCCTTATGCCCACCGTAGCAATAAGCAAAAGGGTTTTTCTCCTCTCACTGCTCTCCTGAAAGGACTGCAAGACTTCAGAAGCAACGACCAAACCATAATGGAGTTTAAATACAGTCCACTCAACTATGAAGCACATTTGCCTGATGTGGGGCCCAAGCTCCAGCTGGCATATCATTTTAGCCACGTGATGATGGCACCATTCTTATTTTTATCCACGGCCCCTTCAATCCCTCTTGAAATATGATTTGGTGTCTGTGTAAACTGACCAAGGAGGTCAGTATTCCAGGGTAATAGGGGTTACTAGGCCACCTGGACACCTGGACAAATTGCCAGCTGGAAAGAACTGGGCCCACATTCTCTGGTGGTTACTTTGGTTCTGGAAAGAGGTCGATCAGAAGCCCAAGGACAAGAAATAATGATAATCATTAATATTTGTGTGTTTACTTTCTGCTAAGTATGTCACTCTCATTTAAATCTCACAAAAACCCTCTACATAAATCCCATTTTATAGATGGGGAACCTGAGATTCAGAGAGATCCAGTCACTTGCCAAAGGTCGGCTAGTAAGTGGTGAAGTAGGACTTTGAACTGACGGTCTGACTCCAGAGCTCACTCCTGTAACCGCTAATTTATTCTGCCTCATCCCCTGCCCCTTCCCAGGGGCTCTTACCATCATGTGCTCGCCACAGAAGATGATCCAGAAGGAGAGAAGCATTGCATAGAAGATGCCCTGTCGGATATCACCAAACAATAGCATCCAGGTCCAGTCAAACCCAATGGAAAACCATTCCACTGGGATATTGATGAAAGTCATGGAAATCCCAAGGGCAAAGATGACTCTGATGGTGAGAAAATATCAGGAAAACAACTTGATTCATTTGGGAGGCAGATCCTCAAAGATCAAAAGCCAGTTTGGGGGATTAAGATGTTACTTATTGGGACTGAAGTAATATGATCAGTTTCATAGCTCTTGAGTTTCTACACAGAAATGCAAAAATGCATTATTTTGTTGGCACCGCTGCACAATAAAGGACTGTTACATTAATCTATCTATATAATTGAACCTAACCTCCTTAATCTCTGGAACTGTATTTTGGTACCAGCTCAGATTAAGAGTTTCCTACAATGTTTTAACCCTCTGCTTAAAAAAGATTTTTATTAAAATGTAGCTCACATACAATATTATATTAGTTTCAGGTGTACACTATAGTTATTCAGCATTTATATACCTAAGTACCCAATCACCATGATAAGTCCAGCAACCATCTAACACCATACTATGCTATCACAATATTATTGACTATATTCCCTATGTTTATGAATGCATTACATCCCCATGACTTATTTCTTTTATACCTGGAACTTTGAACCTCTCTCTTATTCCCTTTCACCTCATTGACTATCTATATTCCTTATGTTTTATTTTACAATCCCAAGACTATCTTGTAACTACCAATTTGTACTTCTTAATCCCTTCACCTTTTCACCTGCCCCCCAATACCTCTCCCATCTAACACCCCGATAACTCTAGTATCCATCTGACACCATACACAGTTATTACAGTATTATTGACTATATTCCTTATGCTATACCCTACATTCCCCTGACTACTTTGTAACAACCAATTTGTCCTTAATCCCTTCTACTTTTTCACCTACCCCTCCGAACCCCCTTCCCATCTAGCACCCATCAAAACGCTCTCTGTATCTATGAGTTTGTTTCTGTTTTGTTTATTTTCTTCTTTAGATTCCACATATAAGCGAAATCACATTGCATCTGTCTTTCTCTGTCTCACATACTCCACTCAGCATAGTACCCTCCAGGTCCATCTATGCCGCCACAGATGGCAAAAACCTATTCCTTTCCATGGCAGAGCAATATTCCATTGCATGTATGTACCACCTCCTCTCTTTTGATTCACCCATCAACGGACACCCAGGCTTCCCCCACATCTTGGCCATTGTTAACAATGCTGCAATGAACATATGGATGCAAATGTCTTCTCGAAGTAGCATTTTGGGTTTACTTGCATAAATACCCAGAAGTGGGATTACTGGATATTTCTTTATCTCTTGTTACAGCTTTTGTTTTAATGTCTATTTTGTCTGGTATAAGTGTTGCTACGCCAGCTTTTATTTTTATTTTTTCCATTTGCTTTATCATGAAATATCTTTTTTCATCCCTTTAATTTCAGTCTCTGTATGTCTTTTGATCTGAAGTGGATCTCTTATAGCAGCATATGTAAGGTCTTGTTTTCTTACCCATTCAGACACCCTATCTTTTATTGGAGCATTTAATCCATTTACATTGAAAGTAATTGTTGGTAGATACATAGTTATGACCATTTTATTCATTTCTTTTTTCCTCTTTTTTGTCTTCAAGAAGTCCCTCTGACATTCCTTGTAATACTGGTTTGGTGGTGATGAATTCCTTTAGCTTTTTCTTGTCTGGAAAGTTCTTTTTATGTCCTTTGATTCTAAATGATAGCTTTGCTGGGTAGAGTAATCTTGGTTGTAGGTCCTTACTTTTCATCATGTTGTACATTTTTTGCCAGTCCTTTCTGGCCTGCAAAGTTTCTGTTGGGAAATCAGTTGATACTCTTATGGGAACTTCCTTGTAGGTAACTGCTTTTCTCTAGCTGTTTTTAAGATTCTTTTCTTTGCCTTTAACCTCTGGCATTTTGGTGTGGGCCTCTTTGGGTTTATCTTGTTTGGGACTCTCTACACTTCCTGTGTTTGTGTGTGTATTTCTTTCGCCAAATTAAGGAAGTTTTCCATCATTATTTCTTCAAATAGTTTTTCAATTCCTTACTCTCTCTTCTCCTTCTGGTATACCCATGATATGAATGTTGGTATTCTTGATGTTGTCTCACAGGCCTCTTAAATTACCCTCATTATTTTGGATTCTGTTTTCTTTTTGCCATTCTGATTGGATGTTTTCTGCTACCTTATTTTCCAAATCACTGATGCGAACCTCTGCTTCACTTAATCTACTGTTGATTCCCTCTAATATGTTCTTCATTTCAGTTATGATAGACTTTATTTCTGACTGGTTCTCTTTTACATTTTCTATCCCTTTCTTGAGGAGATCACTGAGCATCCTTATAACCAGTGTTTTGAACTCTGCATCAGGTAGATTGCTTGTCTCCATTTTGTTTAGTTCTTTTTCTGGAGCTTTTCTTTGATTTTCATTCAGGATATGTTTGTTTCACCATTATGGCTGCCTCCTTGTGTTTGTTTCTATGTATTAGGTATTGCTGCTATGTCGCTTGGTCTTAGTAGAATGGCCTTATGTAGTAGGTGTGCTGTGGGGTCCAGTGGTGCATTCTTCCTGGTCACTTGAGCTGGGTGCTGCAGGTATGTCCCTTGTGTGGGTTGTAGGTGCCCTCCTGTCGCAGTTGAGCCTTGGTAGCTGTTTGCATGTCAATGAGAGGGACTGACCCTCAAGTTGACTGGTTGTGAGAACTGGCTGTAACTACAGGGGAGCAGCTGTGGTGCAAAGGCTGACTGTACAGAACAGGATTCGCTCTAGCAAGGATCTGGTACCTGCACAGTCTGCTCTTTGGATGTGTCATCCTTGAAGGTGGCTGGGTGATGCTCTGGCTCAATCTAAAGCTGGCCACTATGTGTGCCAGCCCTGGAGCTTCCTACCATGTTTCCCCGAAAATAAGACCTAGTCGGACAATCAGGTCCAATGTGTCTTTTGGAGCAAAAATTAATATAAGACCCAGTATTATATTATATTATATTGTATTATTATATTATATTATATCATATTATATTACATTATTATATTATATTATTAAAGACCCGGTCTTATTTTACTATAAGATCGGGTCTTTAATAATATAATATAATAAGACCCAGTCTTACAGTAAAATAAGACCGGGTCTTATATTAATTTTTGCTCCAAAAGACTCATTACAGCTGACTGTCTGGCTAGGTCTTATTTTCGGGAAAACACGGTAGAAAGGGCCCTGGTGCAGGCCAAGTTCAGCTACAGCCTGTGGCCTTCCCGGGGCCACATGGCATGAGGCACAAAGCAATCCTCAGATAGCTACCACCCGTGTTGGGCTTGGAGGTACCTCAAGAGGTCAAGCCACAAACAGGATGGCCCACGAGTGCTGGGCTTGGGGCTGCTCAGTAAGAGGTATAGAACACACCAAATTCAGATGCTGTTTGTTTGGGTTTTGTGAACCTCTGAGAGATTTTAGGAAATTCTGCAGCATGAGACAAGACAGACCACTTGTATGGAAAAGCCACTGGAAGAGGCTTGAGTGTGCACAAAATTTGGGTGGGGTGGGGTCTCAGAGAATCATCAGGATGAGGTGGACAAAAGGTGTCAGTCAGGTTGATGGAGACTGAGGTTGGTGGCCATCAGCATCTGCACTCTGGAGTGGGGAGGGCCAGAACTTCTGTCTGGTAGCAAGCTGCCCCTCCAGCCCTTGGTCTGAAGTCAGACAACTCAGTTCCTCCCCATATGTCCCTGGTGCCTTTCCAGCTGCTGCCCCAGCTCTGGAGCTCAGAGCTAATGAGTTTGTCAGTGAGTAAGTCCATGTGCAGGCTCTTTAAGAAGAGCTCTTGGATCTCCAGTTGCCCAGCGTCACTCAGCCACAGTTTCCACTGGTTTTCACAGCCAGAAGTTGTGGGGACTTCTCTCCCCGGCACTGGAACCCTGTGCTGGGCAGTCTGGTGTGGGGCTGGAACTCTCCACTCCCCTGGGGGGAACCTCCACAGCTGAGATGTCAGATATCCCTCCCGAATTTCTTTTTTTCCGATTTTTTTTTTCAATTGGGGAAGGGGAATAGGACTTTATTGGGGAACAGTGTGTACTTCCAGGACGTTTGTTGTTTTTTTTTCAAGTGAAGTTGTTGTCCTTTCAATCTTAGTTTTGGAGGGCGCAGCTCAGCTCCAGGTACAGTTGCCTTTGCTAGTTGCAGGGGGCACAGCACACCATCCTTTGCAGGAGTCGAACCGGCAACCTTGTGGTTGAGAGCCCATGCTCCAACCAACTGAGCCATCCAGGAGCTCAGCGGCAGCTCAGCTCAAGGTGCCGTGTTCAATTTTAGTTGCAGGGGGCGCTGCCCAACATCCCTTGCGGGACTCGAGGAGTTGAACCGGCAACCTTGTGATTGAGAGCCACTGGGCCATGTATGAATTGAACTGGCAGCCTTCGTAGTTAGGAGCATGGAGCTCCAACCGCCTGAGCCACAGTCACATGTGAGCTGGCCCCCTCTCGATTTTTAACAGTCACATGCAGCTGTGGGACAAGCCTGTTCCGTGTCTCTGCCCCTTCTACCAGTCTCAAGGTGGCTTCTTCTGTATGTCCTTATCTGTACGACTTTGGTTCATCTAGATACCAGGTGATTCTCAATGATGGTTGTCCTGTAGTTTAGTTGTAATTTTGATGTGGTTGTGAGAGGAGGCAAGCACAGCATTTACCTACTCCACCATCTCGACCGGCATTCCCCTCCATTGCCTTCTTAATCAGACTTCATTGAACATAATTATCCTCTCTTACCTATTCAGGTTACATTAACTTGATCATTAAGAACACTCATTATTATTACAATATTCTCAACAACCATGAATTATATAAGCATATTTGTTTCAATAATAAATGACTCCAAACAATATGAAATTCAAATTTTAGCTGCTTGTTTAGTTTTTATTTTGCTTTTCCCTGTCACACTGTTAATTGTCACTTCTCTATCAAAATATCATTCATGTAGTCACTGATTTATTTCTACTTTCATTCATACCAATGAAATACATATGTTTATTAACACAGATCATACACCCACAGCATTTTGTTAGGGCTTTGGATACCTAAATGAATAGGACCAGTTCTTTCACTGGTGGAGATACACTTAGTGGTTGAGCCAGATAAAGAGTGATAAAGTGTGATAAGCAATATGATAGAGGTGTGCACAGGCTGCTACCAGGACATCTAACTTTGGCAGAGACAGAAATTGAGCTGAGTTGTGAGTCAAAGTTAGGGAGGTAGAAGGGCATTCCAAGCAGAGGGAGAAGTCTGGATGGAGGCACAAAAGCCTGGAAAAGCCTGAAGCATTTGGGGATCTGCATGGAGCACATATCAGGAAATGACAGGGTATGATACCAGAGAAGTGAAAAGGGCTCATGAGGAAACCTACATACCTCATTAGAGAATTTGCAATTTATCATGAAAGAACTGATGATCCAATAAAAAAGGTTAAACAATATAGTGACAAGATTCATTCATTCATTCGTCTATTCAATCAAAAAGAAAATCAAATCTATTGAGCTCCTAGTATGTGCCCGTCACTATTCTAGATGCTAGGGATATAGTAACGAACAAAACAGACAAGGATCCCACTCTAGTGATACATGCATTCAGATGGGGTGAACAGGAGGGGCATGGGAGGAAAGATAATAAATAGAGAATGAATATTATAAAGCAAGGTAAAAGAATGGAGAGTGATGGGGTGCTATTTTATACATGGTGGATAGGGAAAAGACTCTAAGGTAAGAGACATTAGAGCAAGGCCTGAAGGAAATGAGGAATTGAGCCACAGAGATATCTGGGAAAGAACACTTCAGATAAAGAGAACAGCAAGTGCAAAGGCCCTGAGGTGAGAGCATGCCAGGCATGTTTGAGCACCATCAAGGGGAATGGTGGGTGATAGAGAGAATGGGCAATGACATCAGAGGTGACAAGGGTCCAGAGCAGAGAAGGCTTTACAGGCCAAGGCAAAGGAGATGCAAAGCCAATAGAAAATTTTGAGCAGAGGAGTGACATGATCTGATTTACACTGAAAAGAGAGCAATCTGGCTGCTCTGTGAATAGATTATAGGGAAGGAAATAGTGGAAGCAAAGAGAGCAGTTGAGAGGTTATTTCCAATAATCTCGGTGAGAAATGATGGTGGTAAATTCGGTAGATGAGGGTGGTAGCAATGAAAATGGTGCGAGTTCCTTATGGGTTAGATGAGAAGTGTGAAAAAAAGAGAAGTAAAGGATGCCTCCTACATGTCTACCCTGAGCAGGGCACAGAATGGAGGTGATATTTCCTAAGATGGGAGTGCCTGGGAGAGGAGCAAGTTTGAAGTAAGAGGAAATCAAGTGTTCTTTGCACATGTTACATTTTCGTGCAAGTGAAGATACTGAATAAACAGATGGAATATTTGGGTCTAGAGTTGGGAGAAGCTGAGGTTGCTTATTATAAATTAAGAGTCATCATTTAGACGATTTTTTAAATATCATGAGACTAGATGAGATCAACCCAAGGAATAAGCATAGCTAATAAAGAGAAAAGTTCCAAAGTTTGAGGTCCGGCTTCAAAGTTTAAGAGGTTGGAAAGATGATTAGAAACAGCAATGGAGACTGAGTGATAGCAGAGGAGGAGGATCATCACATGAAGGGTGGAGGAGGCTCTGTGAAAAAAGGGGGCGTGATCAATCATGTCAAATGCTGATGAATCCAGAAAAGTGAGGACTGAGAAATGCCCATTGGATTTGGAATGTGGAGGTCACTGGTGACCCTGTCAAGAGCAGTTAGTGGGGGTGAGGGTGAAATCGACTCAAAAAAAAAAAAAAAAAATAGGAGGAAAAAGATATACAGAAGGTTTTTTGAAGAGTTTTGTAAAGAAAAGAAAATAGCAGAAAAATGGTCTGGTAGCTTCAGGGGGAAGTGGGAAAAGGAAGGATTTTGTTTAAGAATGGGAGATGGTATAGAGTATTTGTACATTAATCAGAATAATCTGGCAAAAAGGAAAAAGTCAATGATATGGGAGAAACGGGGATACACCCACAGGAGCAACATCCTTCCGGAGGTCAGAGAGGTTGCGCTTAGCTAGGAGAAGGGCAGTACATCCACTGTAACAGAGAGAAGTATCTAATTCAGACCATGGGAATAAGGAACAAGGACAGAATAAAGAGCCCAAAGAGAAAGAACCTGTAGGATTTAAAAATAATTTGCATGTGAAAGCTGGAGGAGAAAAAGTAGTCCAAAATGACTCCAGCTCAAATCACTAGCCCGTGTAACACACTGATCACTTGAACTAGACCCCAACAAAACGAGGAGCATGGCAGGCAGATCATGTGATGTTGTGTTCCTTTAGAGTGCTCCCAAATCAGTTCTTACTTTTCTAGAAGCACTGGGGGTCGGGACATCATGGTGATTCTCCTCCAATACCACACCATAATAATGAAGATACTGGGCGTAAGGAAGGTCTTCATGGCAAACCACACCTTGGTGAAGCCTCCATTTTGATGGATTCCCTAGAGACAGACCAACATAATTTTGAAGATGAATAAATCTTACTGTTATTTTCTACCAGCAAATGCATTTTGGAGCGAGGTGAGGGGAGACCTAGTCTGCAGAATTTCAAGATCAAGAGCTCTCACATTCACAGCATGTACTTTCTTCACACTCTCCCAGCCTGTTCTCAGGCATTGTAGAACTATAAATAAAAAGGCATAAATATGGATCCATTGTATTATACTGAGGAAATGATTAGGAACATGATCAAAGATTTTTCTGTAAGGTTTCCATTTTAAAATTGGAGATATCTTAGATGTCCAAAAGGTTGAGATTGGTAAAATGTGTTAAGGTAAATCTACACAGTGGGATGCTAAGCGGTATTCCAAAATATGTATGTATTGTATTCACAATAACCATTAAAGTGAAAATGCAAGGGATAAAAAGAGTAAATTGAGCATGATCCCATTTTTTGTTAAGTGAAGGATTTTGTATGTATATATGTATAGAAAAGTCTGAAATCAAAACCTCAACAGTGGTTATTTCTCTAGACGGTAGGATATTACGAGCATATGTTCTCTAGACGGTAGGATATGTTCTGTGTGTTTACTTGTGCATTCTAATTTTCTGAAATAAATATGTATTTCTTTTGTGATTATTTTTAGATGAAAAAATGGTCTCCTTACTCCATGTTCTACTTTTTCCCCTATTAAATAAAATGGAAAGAACCTAAAACACCACTACTCCCTTTAACATTTGTGCTTGCAAGGGGAAACGTAAAAAAAAAATTATCTTGGTGGTATTCATTATGCAATCATGATCCTTGTAACATCTTAAATGGGCACAATAATTGCATTATTTTCCATTTCTGTAATCTCTCATACAAGGTTATGATCTCAGCCGCCACGAGTATGTGTTACTATTTCTGTTCCTCAGATGAGGCAACTGAGGCATGGAGATGCCTCCAGTGAGATCCTAGTTCCCTCCCAACACACATGCTCAGTAACCAGTGTTCTTAGCCAATGTTCTAGTGTCACAGGCTGCCTGGATCAATTAGACTCACTTACCACCAACCGAATATCTTTTATCTCCCCGATCCCAACATTGATTTTCTTCTTCTCATTCACAGGCAGCCGGATATTTAGAAGGTAAAACTTATGGGCCACAGACCCGATTTCCATGAAAGGAAGAACATCACACTCATAGTAACGGCCCTCGTGCTCTGGGGTCTAGAAGAAGAACAGAGGGTTTGAGGCAGGGCCACTATTTCCAATAGACAGTCTGAACTTTTTGCCTCCTATCAGCAATTCTACAAAGCTAACACTTAAAGGTATACCTTGGCGGTACACTGGAGGTATGATATCCACTGGCTATTCTTACCCCCTGCTCCCCTCCAAAAAAAAAACAACAAACAAACAAACAAAAAACCACACACACAAAAGACCCACCACATTTGAAGTAGAACCAGAAATGCTAGGTAAAAGGCAGAAATCTCTTCTATCTGTTTACACTTTTCTCAGCTCTTCAATCCTCATTTGACCGTCATAACAGATTAACCTGGTCTACCAGGAGTACAGGCTTTTTATCTGAGCATATCACTGGCAACCTGTAGGGCTCTGTGAAACAGTCAAATTCTTAAATGTTCAGGAGGAAGCCCTTGCTGATGTTCATCACGGTCTTGGATGATGACTAATTACTTGCATGGCTTTGGCCAGGAGGAGAAGCTGCAAGAAGCAGAAAATATCTACTTTTTATTGATTTGACGGAAAAAGAAGCAACTCCGGGAACCCTTAGAATTGGAGAAGACAGAAAGGAATGAAAGGTAAAAATGGGACTAGTTGTTAGAGATGCCCACTTGGAATTTTCTGTCTCCAGAGCTTCTTAACTGCCCAAGAGGCAAGATGGCAGAAGGAAGCAGATATTTTTATTAAACAAAAATTAATCCCAGTTTCTAAAAAAGCTTCTTGAACTTCCTGTCAAACAATTGAAGAGGCACTGCCCAGATCATGGCAGTGGGAGACTGGAGAGCAGGGGGACAGGTTGTTTTCGAAAACTAAATTCTGTTCTCCCTCACCAGGACTCCTGGCTCTGTGTCCTTACCGAGGGGTTGGGGTAGCAGGGTAAATATGTGCGTGTAGAGGCATGAGCTTTAGCAGCCAAGGATTTTCTCCTGAGAAAAGAGATGAATGTCTGCCATCAATGTTGGGTTTATATGCCAGCTCCAATATTTGCTGGGTATACATATCCTGATCAAGTGATAGGGGAGACCTAATTTGTTGTTCTTAATCCTGACTTCTCAGGATCTCTATAAGTTTATGAATATCTTCAGAGTAAAGAGTGCAATGGAGAAATCAGAAGGAAGATAACAAGGAGTATATAGCCTAACTAGTGTATGAAGAATTTTCTGTCCCTTCTATGACCTTGGGAAGTTCTTCTATGACCTTGGGAAGTTCTCGCCTTCTTTATTAAGAACGTCAGAGCTTAGAGTTCAAAAAACAGAACTTTCAATATAGACAAAAGACACATTGACAAAGTAGAGGTAGAGCAGGGAAATATCCGGCTTATGTGTTTCCATTCTTCCATTCCCTACTCACAGCAGACATAACTAATCGATCATGATAGTTTTTCATCCTCTAAGAGGTTTGAGGGCCTCTTATTGGAGCTGCCAGTTAATTAGACTTGGCTTGTGAGATTTGCAAAATTCTTCTGTAGAAAGAATCCTGTTTCTTTTTCAAACTTCAGCTGCAGGCTGGATGATTCTTTCTGTATAGGTTGACTTTCTCTCCCCTCTACTCCTTTCTCTCTTATCCTTACAAATTAGGGTGAGTATTAGGCCTCTGTAGGAACTACTGAAAATATATTACAGGCTCTAATTCAGCCTCAAATTCAGCCTCAAATTAAGTATTGAGAAGGTGATTACCTGCTGTAGTAACAACAAGAGGAGGGTTTTTCTGATATGTTTCCAGTCAGAGTCTTGTTTTATTTCTAGAAATTGAGAGTTTGAGGGGGAAATGGAACAAAACTTATGTAGTCTAATGCCACTGACTTGATTATACATCTCACCCATGGTCCCAAAAGTAGTAGTAGTAATGGGTTCTGGGTATGGGTCTTCCAAGTCCAGCCTCTGGCTCTGATGGGGAAGAGGATACTAGAGTTCAGCAGGAACTGTTGCACTCCGACATGCCCGGAGACAGGCATGGTGCTGTGATAAGGAGGGCACTGAACTCCAAGCCAGGAGACTTAGATTCTAGTCCTGACCTTGCTTCTTGCTGGCTACCTTGTGAAGGTCACCCACCTCATTTGGCCTCACTTTCCTCCTAACTAAAACAAAAAGATTAAATAAGATAATCTCCAGGGTCCTATCTAGTTCCCTGTCATGGGTCTCTGGGTGTCTTCCACTCCCCTGTCCCTACAGAGAGGGTAACACTACCAAACCATGAGACAAATTAATCTAAGTTCAACAAATTAGACACACTGGATTCTCGGATCCTGGCCTGGCCTACATGTCTCAAAGGCAAATTCACTGTATCCTGTTGGGGACTTTTCCTTATGCACTAAAGTTATGCCTTTGCTGATATTTAGGGCATTTAGGAAAAAAGGACACTCCCCCCACCTCTCTTTGCTTTCTACCATCCCCCTCAAGCCTCCCCCAACTCCAGTATGAGACTGACTAATTAGGACAAATTACAGCGGGTGGCAACTTGACTTTTTTTTTTTTTTAAACTTCACAATCCACCAGGGACTAAAAAGCTTTAAAGCAATTTCTCATTTAATCTTCATACTCAAGACTAAATTTCGCTGCAATCAAAAAGCACAGATTTGATGATTCATTTCCTTCACACTTTTCAAGGTTTAATCTTTCTTGAAAGGGATGAACACATCCTAAAGATAATTAAGCAACCATCATTAAGGAGCAGTTGCAGGCTTCTTAATGACCTCCCCATCACTCTGCTTCTCAGTGCCCTCCAAGTGTGTAAGTAAGGTGAGAAACGACTTTTCCCTTTTCTGAGGATGAAATTCCATATCCGAAAGCTTTATATCCTTTAGCTTAGATATCCAACCAGTCTCACCTCTGAAAGATGCAATCAATTTGCAGCGACAGCTAGAAAGGTTTTAATTAATTTTCTCTGTTGCATACAAAGGTCTGAAAATGTTAGCTATTCTCCTCTTCTGCTACCTCTAGTTTCTCTCTACCATTCATTTGTACCTACAGATTGCCCCCCAAGGTCTTACCCAAAATAATTTCAGAGGCTTTTTTGTTGGGGGTGGGGTGGGGCTCCATTTGGCACTCAGCAAAGGGTTGGCTCTCAAACTTTATCCAGCTTAAGAGAAAGAACTGAAATTCTGTTAAAACAGATTCCTTGGTCGTACACCCTGAGATTTTGATTAAGTAGGTTTAGGGTATTACCTGGGAATCTGCATTTCCTATAAGCTCTCAAGTGATGCTGATGCTATTGGTTCTTAGACCACATTTTCTGTAGCCCTGGTCTAGGGAACCGGAGAAGGGACACTTAATAAACGCCAGGTGCCCCAGTAGGTGCTTATGTGTAGGGTGTATGGTTTGCCCATGAGAGTCCTGGTGGCCCATCCCCTTTCATTCTCAAACATGTCCCAGACTAGATGTTAAATGATAAAGTCACCCTGCAGATATTCATTATCTCATCTGGTTTTTATAAAGACTCCATGGCAGGTATTATTATCCCATTTCGCAGAAGAGAAACTAAAGCTCAGACAGATTAAGTAAGCTTGCCTAAGGTCATGCAGACAGCACATGATACAACCTCGAATTGAAGCCAAGTATGTGCTACTCCAAATCCACACTTTGAACTAATGTTAGTGCTGGGAACCCGCCCCACCCCATCTTACTCCTCTTCAGGACAGGATGATCAGGGCTGGGCATGGTACTCAGAGGCTTCAGCCTGCTGTTCTTACCATTCCACAGGAAGCCCCAACTTTACATTTACAGGCAAAAGCAAAGTTAGGAAAGGCTAATGCTAGGAGAGTTGAGGAACTAAGTCAAACAGTGGAGCAGGTACTACAAAGCTATTGAAATCTTCCTGGAACAACTAATCTGAAGATGTCATGTGACAAATGATAGAATCAAGAATGTGCTTCAGTGTGGTTTGGACTCTCATGCACTTCACACAAAGAAAATGAGACCATTTCTGTGCCAGAAGGTATGTCAGAGATCACCTAACTGACGGTGCTCCATAGCAGCACCCTTGAGGAATGAATAACCATAGTAACATTAAGTATGGTTCCATTTCATCTTTACAGAGACTTTCGAGTGAGGATGGGTTAATAGGGTTCAGGGATCAGAATATCAGGGAGGCATGGGTGAGGGCAGCACTTGGCTTTTGAAAAGGGTCACTGGCTAATTCTTGGTCCTTTAAACTATCAAATCCCACTATCTTCTGAGGATCACTGAGTCAACCCCTGCATTTTCACTTTTAAGGAATCTAAAGCCTTTGCCCCCCCAAAAAAGGTCTCCCTATTTTCATTACAAGATGGCAACCTCCCTCCCATGGTGGTTGAATGAGTCCTCCTAGAAGAATCAGATGAGGAGGACTCTTAAAGATGGGTTAGAAGACTGAGGCCTCAAATAAAACTAGATTTCCTCCTTCAGGTCTTCTTTTTGTCTGTGGGAGCACTGGGACTTTTAGTCCTCATACCTGTACATTAACTTTGGCAACAAAGAGAGGCCTAAGAAACAGAGAAGTAGACAGAAGCCTCGATCCAATATGAACAGATTCTCACACCTCAAAATACCTTAGCAATATTCTTCAGACTCATTCAGCTATTAACCAAAGAACCAAGAGTTTATTTTTATGGGGGTATTTCAGAGAAACAACTAAATCATTCCCTCTTCTGTTCTTTCCTCCCTTTCAGAGACATGAAATATATATATATATATATATATATATATATATATATATATATATATATATATATATTTAAAGCCATTTTCTCTACTAAATCAAAGGATAATATGGGCCATACATGCTATGAAATAAGGAACATGTCTGTTAACTGTAAAGCAAATCTTCCCACATACCTGGAAACCAAATAAAAACTCCATCAACTTAGACGTCAAAGAATCCTACCTTGGGGGATGTAAAGGTACATTTGAGTTTCCGGGGCACTCTCTCATGGGCCATTTCAGTCCATTCGGCAGACGTATCATCACGGTAAGCCAGGGCAACGTCCATAGAAACCTCTGCATTTTCTCCTGCAAGAGAAAGGACCCATGATTCATAAATGGTTTCTGGGAAGATACTTAGGGAACAGTTCAAAAATTTTTATAGACTATTCCATGGAAACCAACAAGACAAAAGAAATATATGAGTGCCAGTCAAACTCCAAATCTGACACTCCAAACCTGAAGACTTAGAATTCATAGGATGCAAGTCTGGCTGGATGTTGGGTCCCCTCCTAAAACCGCTGTGTCATGGAGTCAAAGAGCTTCTACTCCAACTCCTGCAGAGGCAGCTCAGATGGTCAGATTCTGACTCATGGTCAGCACTTATCCTCCTATAAGTGGTACCACTGGTCCTAGGTCTGCCCATAGGAGTCCCACAGAAGGTGAGGTCTTTCTTCCACAAAAGTGCCTTAAGTACTAAAACCCATACCTCATCTGCCTGTGTATTCTCTCCTCTCTGAGAAACATGGCCAGGTTTTTCGGCCCCTCTCAGAGTCATGAATTAAGTACCTTTGGTGCTCTCTTCCAGACATACTCTGGTCTGAAATTACCCTTCTTAAAATTACCCCCAAGAAGCTGTCAAATATAGGATCTGCCTGTTCTCTAAAACTCAAAACCCATTCCTCCTATGGTGGACAATGTTAATCTAAAAGATGAAGGCTTTTTCCAAAATTAAAGACTTATACGCAGATAGGACTATAATAACGAGCACATGATTGCACAAACAAATGTTCACACATTCTTCCACATCAGTAAGGACCACGAATGGGTTTCACTCACCACAAAACATATTAAGGAGATTAGGTGAATAAAAATTGCTTGTATCCATTTGTCTGTTTTATGCTATGTTGAGACAAGTTCAAGAACAGAATGGGTAAAGGGGGAATAAGAAAAAAAAAAGCACAGACCACATTTCCAAGATGAATGGAGAGCCAGCTCCAACTGGAGTTATGAGACTGTACTCAATCCTAGGCTCTGAAACCAGAACACACACAGGTTATAAGAGGAACAGATGAGAATAACTGCTGTCTGGAAATTTAAGGCCTTTCTATCCTCTGGCCCAGTGTGGCTTGAAGCTGATTTGACAGTGTGGAGAATCCTGAGAAAACCCAGCAAGAGAAAGAAATGATGCTCAAAAGAAAGAATCTGAGGCCAATCTCATGTAGATAAACTCCTAAGTGAACACTGGAGCCTGCTATTTTATTAGTTATTTAAATTCTCTAACATGGTGTATTGGCTACTTGTATTTTCTTTCTCTCCCTCCTGAAACTCTACAAAAAAACAACAACAAAGGAAAACAGGGCTATTAAATCAGAAGGGGAAAAAATTGCAGATAAATGAGCGGACCAGAGGTTTCAATAAATTTCTTATAGATGAAAAATGGATAAAGTAGGGTTTCCTGACAGCCACAGACAGGCACAGTCTAAACTCCCACAGAAGGCATGTTTTGGAAAAGTGAGCCAACATGTCCAATAGACCCTCGAGCCACTCAGAATCTGAAAGGAGCAGGTGTTGCAGAAGACAGAAGTGAGGCATGGCATCGACAACAGGGTGACTGAGTCAAACCTGCACACGGAATCATTGGATCCCCGGGTTCTCCTACATCTTCCCATCTCCACACAGTCTGAGGAGAGACTCTCGACTTGAGTACAGCAAGCAGTGCAGAGACCCAGGGCTGAACATGGGGAAGAGTCTGTAAAAGAAACTGTGGGACACCCAGCTTGGAGTTTTATACCCTCCTGGTTAGGGGCCAGGATGGCTACCACCTCTCCTCGCTGGGCAGCCTCAGTGGTCAATAGAAAGAACTGGCCAGAGCACCAGTACTAGGCCCCAAGGGACATCCATTTTATTTCTAACACTGGGATTAGGAATCGGGACTTTCAACTCTGCTGAAAGGGGCACTTCCAAAACCATACAATTTAAGAATAAAAATCTGAAAAGCTGTAAAAGTCATCAGTTCCCATATTATGATCCTTGAGCACTAGAGTTCAGAACAGCACTGGCCTTAGCCATTAGTCCCACATTTTTAAAGGGTCCCTGTCTGGCCCTTTTCCAGCTGTTCCCTTCTTCATAGGGATGTGTCTACCCAACCTTTAGGCCATGTTCCGAGAACTCAGGACACCAGAATTCCCTACCTAGACAACTCTGAGCTTACTTCCACAGCCTGGGGGAGACTCTTACCCAGATTTAGCCTCCCAAGGGGAACTACAAAAGTCCTTGTGCACCCTTGGGCTCAGGAGTGGTCAAAGGCTCCTATTTGTAAGAGGCTATGAACAGATGGGCCTTGGAGGTTGGGGTGTCCACACACAAGCACAAAAGGCCCCTCTTTTTGTAAGATGGAGACAAGAATGGGAAGACATGGCATCTAGGATCAATCACATTCTGGCACAGAATTCCAAGGAGTCCATGAATCTTAAATTTAGGGAGCACCTTTTTATTTTACTGGATGGGATGCTGTTCGATTCATGAATCATTCAATAAAGCCAATCAGATGTTTAAATTAAAAAAAAGAGAATCTCAGATTCAAACCTGGATTTCTAGTTCATTATCAAGGTAAATGTTACAAATCATAGAATTTAGTTAGATTAACAATTTGTTGGCCTTATTTATAACTTTTAAATATTTAGACATATGGCAGCCATACCTTCATAGGTGCCCTGGGCACCGCAAATGTTAGGGTGGGTCTGGTTAGAGCAAGGGCCTCAGGAAGTGACAAAGCCAGACAGGTTTGCCTCCTGGCCCGCTCCCAGCTTGAAGAGATATTCCCATCTGTTGGGAATCCCCTAACTGGTTGAAAAATATGCTGTTAAAAACAAACAAAACTTTAAAAGAGTGTTCATCTATAACTATTCCATCTGAAGCCCCTGTGACTTCCATGCTTTCATTTAAATTACTTCCTTTAATTTTCCCAACAACTCTATGAAGTGGACATGGATATTTCCTTTTGGTTAGGGAGTAAACTGAGGTCCTCAGACATTAAGTAACGTGCTTAAAGTCATATTGTTGCTGGTAACATGATGGAGACAACTATTTTTAAATTGTCTTAACAGCTAATCATCTTTTTTGTATTGGTTAAAGAAAACTGGCTAACTTGTGATGAAAGAAGCTCCTCAAAGTTATCACAAAATATGAATATGTAAGTCTTTAATACAAACAAAAGCTCTGTGTAAACATTCTCACCTTCGTTCCTCACACCCATCCTATGCAGAGGTTATATAAATGGCCCGAGAATAGGGGTCCAATAATACATAGGAATACATTATAGGAACAGGATACAGTTTTAGTAATACCATGGCAGAGCTGGGACTGAAATCTTGGTCTGGATCACCCCAAAGCCCCACCCATTATCCTCTACTACGTTTGTTGGTAGAAAACAGAATTCAAAAGAAACATCAACAGCTGAATGAAGCACACTGCATGCAAGGGGTCATTCAACTCTGACCAGATACCCTTCGCAGTTTTCTACCAGAGAGAAACAAGCAGTGTTCTTGGGAGGGCTGCAAGCATGACTTGTAATATGTCTGGAATTTCCTAACCTGAGCTTTGAGGGGAAGAGTTGCTGAAACCTACACAGCACCATTTCAGAAACTGACTGGAGAAGTGTGATGTGATCCCAACAGCATGCAGCTGGAAGCCGAGACACACCTGGGTTCATGCCATGGTTCTGCCCCTAACTACATGTGTGAACAAGGACAGGCTGGGTTTGGATAGGGGAATAAGCCTCGTCTGCTGGAGGCAGCTGCTTTTAGCTCCAGCTCATAGCCATCATGAGGTAGCATGGGTTGCTCTTACCAGACCTGTTTTTTTCAAGAGAAGCCAGAAATTCAGATTGTTATGAAACATCTCTCAATTTTTAAATGTCAGTTACTAATTTACTAAAAAACAAATACTAAACTAAAAGAAAATGAAACAAAATCTCTGTGTAGTTCAGCTAATAAAATATCACGTGACCTGAGTCACTCTGTGGAGGCAACATTTTTCATATTGCACCCACACTGCCATTTTTTTTCTTTCCATTCCACTATCAAGTGAAGTGTTTTTCTAAAGATTTATGTTATTGTTCACGAACTTTATCACATGTTCTGCCTAACCCTCACACATCACCTACTTATTTCCTATGTAGTTTGAGGCAGGAGTTACCATTCCTGTTTGTGAGGTTGAGAAGTCAAGGCACAGAAAGCCCCACCCCTAGAAACATTGGACTTACACTTCCAGAACTTCATGGCCTTCAGTCTTATAGCCTTTGCTGTCTTTTGTGATCACTAACTTAGCTACTGCATCAAAAATTCTTAGAACAGTACAAAAAACATGAAGGATTAGCTATTGTTATTATCACTTTTATTAGGGAAGTGAACCCTCATACAGACCTTTAACTCAAAATAATTACCAGGTTCCAGGAACACCTGTCCAAACCCGGAGTATAAAACCCAGAAACAGGAAAGCACTTGGCAGAGGAACTCAGCAAAGCTGTGAAGTCAGCCACCTGCATCATTTTCTCTTCTGCCTCCAATGGACTCGGAAATAAAGTTCAGCTTTAATGACTATGTTGCATGTAATAAAACACCACTTTCATGACTCCTGGGATACTGCGTGGGCAATACTTCCCTCCTCCCTATCATCACCCCTAGAGATAATGAAAGTGAAGAATCCAATTTGAACTCCCTGGGAGAATGGCAGGAAGGCCAAGGCACCTGGAGAGCCTTCCCTATAAAACAAGGACACTGGTTATACCAGTTCCATGGCGGTAAAGTTGTAAGGTATCAACATAGGGCATTTACAGATTCAAAATGCAGGGTTTTCCACAATATGCCCGACCAGCAGCTTGGCTATTCTGTGCGCTGTCCAAGTTTCATGTTTCTCAAATGGCTTTGTAGACACCTTTTGTTTGGGTGGAACATTCATTTGGAATACTGGGAAGAGAGATGTGGAAAGGCACTGGGGAGGGAAGCGTGGAAAGGCATTGTGGTACTTTACACTTATTCTTTCCATCCTGTTACGGGGGTGGCGCTCTGACATGAGGCAGCCTGCGCTCCAGGGTTCTGTAGGAGCAGACCCAGATGGCAGAGTATTACTCCAGGTGGAAAGACCTGTGTCTTTCCATATGGGGAAGCATCAACCAATTATATCCTTAGGAAGCATTTGTTTCTGTACTAGTTAAACAGCCCTGCCCTGCATGAGAAAAGCATTTGCCAATCAGTTTTCTGAAGCTAAGTGGAAAGTCAGAGATGAGAGCGAGTCCTTTGAATAAGCCAAAAATGGTGGGGGACAAAAAGGCTAGGAAAGTCTAAGCACCCCCAAGAATTTATGGCAGCTGCTTAATGGAAGAATGGCCCCTGGGGGTGGGGAGGAGAAGTGATGAAAGATGAGGCTCCCCCAAGGAAGTCATCAGAATGCTTCTCACTTATACTTTTTCGAAATGGGCATTTGCAAGCCAGGATAGTACAAAGAGTATAGCGACCAAAGAGATCAGCTTTAGAATGCTATCTTTATGTCCTTCTAGTTAAGTGACCTTGAATAACTCTGTTTCCACCTCTGCAAGATAGAAATAGTGGGACCTACTTCCCAAGGCTATTGACAGGACCAGTTGGCACACAGGCACTTAAAATACCAGTTCATGTTCCATCCAGTCCCAGAATGGTTAGGGTATATTGTTGACCAATTAACTGAACGTAAAGGGGAAAGAGGGGAGGGAAGTCACATTAAGAGGAAATAAAGAATTATTTTATGGTTGTCAAAGGTTCCCTGGGGCCCTTGCCTGGGCTTGCCTGGGGTAAAAGTTAAAGAGCTTTCAACATGCTCATATGCATTCCTACATCCCATAGGGGCGCTGCCAGTCACCAGGGTTTATTTGGGTAACCTCAGAAGGAGGCCACGCAGACCAGTCTCCTCCCAGCCTCCAGCAGACATATAATCTGGGGTTATTTATGCCAGCGTTCCTTCCCCAATCAAAAACTCTCTGACCTGGCTTGTATTTTCTTGATGCTTTTAATTAAGGAAATAACAAAACAAACTCTGTCCTATATCCATGGTTAGGTCTGGCAAAAATGGACTCAGCTAATTATAAATTTGGCTCTGGCTGTTTTCTTAAGATGCCCTACAGGCCTGGGTGTGAGAAGTTATAAAAATGAATGAGTACAATTATTTCGCAAACCAGCCTCACAGTGTAGTTCACATTACCTCTCTTGCTTTCCCCATCACGTCAAGCATTCGCATTGTGGAGAAATATTTTCCACGTGTAAGAAAACATTTTCTAAGTATCGTCAAAATGGTCCCTTGCTATATTCTGAAGCAATTATTTCCTAGGTACAGTCAGCTGCATGTAATACAACACCAATCTATGAAACATGATTAGAACAAGGGGGAACACTTCTCAAACCAGGCCCTTTGCAAAGTGACATCGTCTCAGTTAGGAAACATCCACTTATCCCTAGCGTACCCTACTGTCCTGCTTAAAGGCTATCCACTTGGACAAGTAGCCAGGACATCAATTATTTTGCAAACCAATGAATCTGAGGTACCACAGAATATAGAAAAACTACATCTGTTGGTGTTCACCAAGTTGTAGAGTATGTCTGTCCCCTTCTAACTCAGCACCCTTGTCCTGAGGGGTCTCATCTGCTCCTAGGACGCCAGTCACCTTCTCAAGTTCAAATTTCCCTCCTGAGTTGCAAATCTGCATGCTCACGTCCCATTGGATGTTTCTACTGTACTTCAGTGTTTCAGAAAGCCTAACTACTCAGTTTGGTCAATTCTCTTTGCTCATCAAATATTGTAGGTTTCTTCTTCCCCCACCACCCCCACTGTTACTCCCCTTGTTCAGGGCCACCATCATCTCAGGCCTAGACGACTCAAACACATGCCCCATTCCTCTCTGTTTTTCACACTGTAGCCAGAGAGATGACTTCGAGAATACTTTCAATGCCATTATTATTGTCCTCAGGCTAAGGTTGAAATTTCTTAGATGGCATAAAATACTAACATCTGGCTCCCGCCTCCTGCCACGCAGGCTGGCCACCTTAAATGTAGCCTGCCATCCCGACTCCAGCCATGGAAGATGGGTAAGAGCTCAGGCTCTGGAGAGACACAGCTTGGGACTGTGGCCCAGCTTGGAGACTTGGTACCTGTGCCATGTGGGCAAGTCACTGAATTTCTCTCTATATAAAATGGAGATAACAGTAATGACCGTGTCCTACGGTTGTGAGGATAAAATGAGAGAACGTGCGAACCACTCAGCACAGCCCTGACATACAGCAAGCACTCCGTAAACGCTGACTGCTGTGGTAACACTGCTACTCTCGGCTGCCTACACTTGGTACACTCCGGATCCTTGCTGGCACACCAAGTTTTTAAAAAGTGTCCATTTTGCATGGGTGAATTACAAAAGGGTTTCTTTTCCTCTGGGCTGAAGACAGTCCCCTGCAGACATTGCTTGGCAAATTCCACCAGTACCCAACTAACGCCTGTTCATCTTCTAGAATTCCAGAGATTCACTCCCACCTTCCCTCATCCCTCAAACTTGATGAAGTGGCCCTGCTCTTGCTCCCACAGCACCTGTGGGTCCAGCACTTATCCTACTGTAGTGCAACTACCTGACTACTGACGTGTATGTCTCCCTACCCACCTCCCACTTAGATGGAGAGGGTGCTTGAAAGCCCGGGACTGCCTCAATCTTGTTCGCAGCTATATCACCCCTGTCTTTATACAACAGATGCTCATTAAATATTTGCCAAATTAACAAATATCATCTTTCTTTCTCTAAATGCTCTTGCAACCCCAAATCTCCTCTGTTGCTCCTTCACCTCTATACCACACATGGGTTGCCTATCGTTTGCTCCGTTTCAGTGGCATTCACCTTCTTGCCCCACTGCCTGTTTTCCTTTCCCTACACACACACACACACACACACACACACACACACACACACACACACACATCCCAAAAAAAAGAGGGAGATATTCCTCAAATTTGGCCCAATGGCCCCATCAAGAAACAACGTGCCTGCTCTGTAGGACTGGGCAGAAGTGGGGCTTTTAAGGGAAGTGACCCTGAGGGAGGCATTGTCTTGCTCTCCCTAAATTACCACATGGGTTTACCCTAGTGTTCTGCTTGAGAGGACTAGTGGGTACACGGGAGGAGCCAGCATTGAATGACAGGGGCTAGAAACCAAAAAGTTTTCTGACCTGGTCTCGAGTTTAAGGGTTAAATAAAGCAATAAAAGGGTGAGCCTGTGAGGTCTGTGTCATGCCTACCTAAGACTATAGGGATAAGAGAATAGATGGATACTGGTGAGAGATTCCAGGGAAGAAAAACTGTGCAGTGCTCATTTGGGGACACCATGTCAGGTCTCTGGTAATTGACCCAAGCCTACTTTTCCAGGACTGGAGAAGCAGGCCACGCAGATGTGCGAAGCCATAATAGCTGGCACTGCCACCAAGGTGGCATCAATATACCTCCGAAAACCCTAACTCGAGACAGACTATTCAATTCAGTTCGTTTTTCCCTCCACCAGATATTTTTAAGCACCTACGAGTTTCTGTGCACAATAGTGGGGGTAGAAAAAACATACCAGGCAAAATCAGTGTTCACAGTGAAGTGCGGAAGGCGGGCATATATATAAATAAGCAGACTCCCATGCGGGTAATGCTATACTAGCAGCCCATGCAAAGTATATAATCAGCACAAAGACGCCAAGAGTGCTAGGTAAGGGGACAAGGGCTGTAGCAGAGAATACATGATGCTTGGATCACCTCATCCAGAAGAGAGGACGTTTAACTGTGAATCACAGGATGAGTAAGAGTTCACTAGGTAACAAAGTAGGGGAAGGAATTACAGGCAGAGGAAGCCACATGGATAAAATGTCACGGAAGCACAAAATGGCATCGTGTCGTCAGGGACAAGAAGTGGACGGAGCACTGAAGGCTGGAGAGCAGGGTCTGATGACAAAGGGAAGAAGTTTGTTCTGAATGCTGCAGCATTTGATTTAGAAGGCTGTGTAAGCACGGAGGTCTGGCAGCTATGTGACAGGCGGACTGGGGTGTGGGGTGGGACAGAGAGATCGACAGGAAACTGAGCCCACTGGACTTACACAGTTCTCAAGCATGTTTAAGATTATTTAATCTCATAGAACAGAATGACCTTGCCTGTTTTCCAAGGAATTGAAACTCAACAATGAACCAATCTTTTTCTAACAAAGCTAGAGAAATCAGAACCATCCAAGCTGGCAAGTGTTAAAACACTGGGAAACAAATGTGGTGACAGCTCTTTCCTATTTTGACCACAATCAACATAAATGTGGAGAGAAAACAAACTTGACAGCCAAGGGAGGAAAACACACAGTGGCTTCTTTGCTTTCTCCCCAGGACACCATCAGTGCAGTGTATTTAGAATAGCTGATTTGATGGTTATGAAAATCTACCTGCTTCTCTCTCTCTCTCTCTCTCTCTCTCTCTCTCTCTCTCTCTGAATGCAATTAGAGACGAGAGCTTCATTCACACTGAATCTAAAAATAGACGATGGCGGATTTCACAGACTGACAGCTGCATTCTCATACAGTAACCAGGAAAGGAGAGGGGTGGCTAATTTAACAACTCCCAAAACAAACAGTGCAGAGAAGTCCAGGATAAAGAGAAAACACAAAGGTCACTTCTTCAAAGAACTGGGAGAGGAATGGGGTCACTCTGTGGCCGTTTATTAGTGCTCCCCAAATCCTGGTGAAACAGGCTAAGTATTGTGCCCAGATCTGCCCAGAGTCCTTCCGACAAGAGCTGTGGTAGATGAACCTGCTAAAGGATTCTAAGCAAGGTCAGGCAGAAGGGCTGGACTTGCCCTTGTAACTTCTTCATATATCACCTGATACCCCCAAGCTAAGAAAGTCACTACATTTACTAGATAAGATAAATGGGTACTGTTTTTTCCCCTTCACCATATCTAAATTACACTCTGCTTAGCCTGGGGCAGAAAAAAAAAAAGTTATTCAGGAAATAAACGTGGATCATTAAGGGGGAGAAACCAGGTGTCTCAAAGGACTGAACCATTTCTCTTCCTCCCTTCAGTCTGCCCTGCCCAGGGAGGGGATTATGGTTGGGCTTCAAAAGAAACAAGGGAATGCTTGTGGACAGGAAGCAGATCCTCTCTGCAGCTCTCCCACAGATCTGTGTAGGCTCTCAGGGCTGCTGCCAACCAGCTAAATGTCAGATCACGGCAGCCCAGCATTCCCATGCCACACTACCTCCATTGCCCTGGTGACTAAGCTGTTTCAACAGCTGTGTTATTGCTGGAGTCAGGCCAGTGTTACTCACACAGAGTATTTGTTTCACACAGCTTATGTGGGGAATTACTGCACTCGGGGTTTGGGGTTCTATTTGCAGATCAGGTCCTCCCATGATCAATCAATCAGTCAGGGCATTCCCTGAACCCAAGCTCTGAGCAGCAATAGGACAATATTGGGCTCCCTCCCGGGTTTCCAAAAGATGGACAAATTCATCATGCCACAAAGAGGGTGGAGAAGGCACGCGCGTCTGTGTGAACCATGACCCTCGGTTGAGCCCCTGGAAGACCTCCACTGCCCCTCCCTCAATACAAGCCATCCCCACTAACAGGCGTGTTAAGCTGGTTCCCTTTTCTTCTTTCTTTCCATCTCCTTCAGTCTTCCCCGTAAAAGAACATCTTTCTTTGCTGGTAATATTGGCACCCCCTTTGCCTCTGTTGGTTTCTCTACGCATCTCTCCACAAACTTGCCCCTCAATATCAGGTCTAGGCAGCGTTCTCCTGGTCGCTCCTCCTCAGCCGCTGGCCTTCCCCTGTCATCACGTCACTTGTGGTCATTTATATTGCTATCACTTCCGAAGCAAGATGGGCCTGTTGCTTCCCTCACACCACCCCATAGCTCCACATTACTAGTCTCTTGCTCAGCATGGTAGATACTCTATTACTAACTGCTGAACAAATCAACCCAACTCCCTTACACTGAGGAGTGATGGAGAAGGAAAAAGGCACTGCACCTGTGGGGAGCACCAATTTTTATTTCTAGTCCATTCTAGGCTGCATCCACCTAAGAGCCCTATTACCCTGCTCTCCCTCCTAAGTTCTCACCAAAAGCGATCAGGCTACATTTTCTGACATTGAAGAGACTGCAGAAACGAGAGTTTTCTTATGAAGGAAGTCTTGTATTTAAAACAAAACAAAACAATGATCCTTAAAAGCTCACATTTTTGAGTGCCTACTATGTGCAGACATTTTCAAGGACACATAGATGACAGCCAGATATAAATGATCATCTACAATCTCAAAATGAGGAAAACGAAGGCCATGGTCACATCGCTAGTATGAGAGGGAGGCAAACTATTAACTCGGGTTTGCCTGACTCCACAACTCAAGTTTTTTTCCCATTATGTCATAAGTAAAGAGAGTTAGGAGACCTGTTTCTTGCTCTAGGAAAGCCACTAATTAGCTGTACAATTTGAGTACGTTGCTTTACATTTTCTTTCCTTAAATACTGAAGTGGAATCATATGATGACTAAGGTCCTTCTATTCCTCACATTTCATGAATGTAGAAATCTAAAACACCACCACCTGATTAACTGCCTTCTATATTTGAGGCATGATGATAAAAACAAAGAATAAAACAATTCCTGCCCTCAGGGCACTTATAATAGTGTTAAAGTGACAAGGGATAAAAACTTGAGTTCGACTCATGTAAGAGTTAAACAGTAACAAATACAAAATACCAGAGTACATGACAGTACCTGAGAAAAAACATTGTCATAGTTATAAAAGGACAATAGTGTATTTCAACAATGGTTTCTCTTCCTCTCCCCAAAATATCTCTGTGCTGCGGGCAGGAAAAACCAGCTACCAGAAGGGATCACATCTGTTTCACAGGAAAGCTTTGTTTCTGACAAGTTTCGTAAAGGAAAAAGTAGGCTAGAACAAGCTTTTTATTTCCAACCCACCTTTTCTTCATTCCCATGAATGAGGAGGGGATACAAATGAGAGCAGGCAGCCAGGGAGAAAAATAATATGGCTGGTGGTTCCTGACCTCCTGGATTCCTGCCGTCAGAGAAGCCTGAGAGGCAACATTTAATTGTGGAAAAACCAGCCTTGCTAGCCTCTTATCTTTTTCCTCTGTGACTTAAACCCACAATTACTGGCAACCCCTAGATTCCGAGTCACTCAGCTGGTGGTGGCAGCGATGGCTGTGTCTGTAGCTGAAAAGCAAAAGGGGAGTCAGATTTTACCTGCCTCCGAAACCAGCCTTGTGCTAACATAGCCCTAACCCAGCTTTACGACTTCTCCCATTAAAAAGTTCACAGATGCCCTCCCGTTGGGAATACCACCAGGTGAGAAGTCCAGATGGGGAAAAAAGAGAGAGAGCGAGAAATGCCATTTCCAGCTGCTATATAATTCAAAGGACAAGCTATGAGTCTCAAATCCTGAATTCCACATTTCATTTCAGCACTAGATATGTGATTTTTCAATTCCTTTTCTTAAGCATCAAACTACAAATTTCTTTGCCTGGTCATCAAGGTAACTCACCTACTGGCCCCTCTGTCTTTCAGGAGCTTACCTTTTCTCTCCAGTATGGATTTCTTCTACACACTAATAATAAATGGGCTCACTGTCCTTTGCAAACAACATGTTATTTCACAGATTTTCACTGTGAAAAGATGGGTGTTAAAAGAAAAAAAAAAGAAGAAAAGATGGGTGTTAGTTCTGAATTTCTCACCTGCAAACCAGGTGACCTTGGAGAAGTCACTTAACTTCTATAATTTCAGTTTTCAGAGCTTCAAGAGGTATATTCTCTACTCCCATCCTGAATTATTATTCTATTCTCAAATATTATAATTTATATCTTAATATGTTTATAGTCAAATAAAATTAAATCACGCCTTGTAAGAATATTCTCCTAAGGATGCTGAAAATTTCCCACATCTTCTCTTTGAAATGGGTGTTCTTCACCCTTTTCAAGTGCTGCCCCACATGGTAGTTATCACTCATGGGGTCTACCTGTATCATGAAGTTGGAGCCCTTACTCTGAGATTCACGAACCTCCAATCCCATAGATGACTCATTTTCAGGACTTCAGCAGAAACATGAATACAGTATGTGTGAATGAGGCCTATACGCATTTTTCTTCCAAGGTTAAGGTCCTTGATCCAAAGTTCAGAACCCCTGCCCTGAAGTAATGAAAGGCCTATGGCCAGCATCGGCCCAGGTCCCTGCTGCCTCCCATTCTGGGCTTCAACTTTCTCTCTAGAACTCACATTCCTCCTCCCTGCTCAAATCCAAGAGTAATAACAACTCACCTTTAGTGGGTATTTACTACGTACCGAGCACTTAGTATGGAAAAGCCTCATCTGCATTCGTCTAGTTTAATCCTTAAAACAATCTTATAAGAGTGGTACTACAATGATCTCTATTTTATAGATGCAGAAAACGAAGGACAAGGAAGTTAAACTTACCAAAGCTCACATGTTTGTAAGTGGTAGGTCGGGGTTTCAGCCCAAACCCTCAGGCTTCCCTTTACCAAAAAAAGGCTGCCCTTGGACTGTTTATTTGCCATCAGATAGTAGATAGTCACAAATTCCACCATCTACTTTAAGACTCCCCCATAAAGACTCTATTAAAAAATTACCTTTTTAGTGAGCTCATCATTTTCTCTTCTGTGTTCGTATAATACTTTGGGCACTTGGCACGGAACACATTAGTGTAATTTTTTTGTTTCTTTCTCTGTGAACTAGCCTGGGAGCTCCTAACTAATTATTTTGAGTACATCTTGAGTATTTACTATGCCTAAGGCTGTGCTAAGTATGGGGACACAAAGATGAACAAGATACAGTCCCCGCCCTCAAATTTCAGTCTTGCACGATAGAGAGAAGTAAACATAGATGGGCTGTGAGGTTTTTTGAAAATGCTATTATGAAGGACATAGCGCTATATCTTAAACCCTAAATTTAAAAAAATGCTAGCACCTAGTAGATACCCAATACATGACTACTGAATGAGTGAGGAAATTGGGAAGGAGGGCTCAGAAGCTGGACTGTTAAATTAAAAGATCTACCATCCTTTTATGAAAACTCTTTGGTTATTTATACACTGACTCACCTAAAAGCTGCTTCCTGTGTTGGTGTCTATGATACATTTTTTAATGTCAGACTAAAAATACACTTCCAGTACACCAACCCTGTCTGCCTACCCAAGGACTAGAAATGAACACACGGTGACATGTAACAAAATAAAATATAAGAGAACTCACTCATTGCAACACTAAGCTTATCCACTGACAAAGGGGCGTGCGTCCATCCCAACTGAGAGGCGTCTTCTAAAATGGCTCACACTTGAGGGTCTCTGAAGTCACCTATTTACAAAACTGAAGGGATACTCATGAGATTTTTATAGAGGCACAGACTCTTAAGTGAGTCACAGGCTCTCGGCAAAAGAGAGTTAGAATAAATGGAACCTTAGGGGTCCCAGGGGTTCCCGCTTGGAACAGGAAGCCACACTATAGCACCATTGAAAGACTTGTGGTGGGATCCAGGTATTGGGGCCACAAGATCACTTTCATTTATAACCTTTCTAATTCCCAGCTGGGAGACTTTGGACAAATCATTTAACCGCTCTCATCCTCAGTTTCCTCATTTTGTCAGGAACAATTGTTGAGATGATCAGTGAAATAAAAGTCAGGTTGTCTTAATCAGAGATGCTTTGGCTGCAAGTAACAGGATTTTACCTACACTAGCTTACGCAGAAATTAGCTGGAAGGACACAAGGGTTCCTCAAGAAACTCATGGATAGAAAGTACTGACACACTTGATGGACTGGAACCAGAAAGAGAAAGCTGTCAGGAAGAAAGTCATCACTTACAGTCAATCATAATTATACCTTGTGGTCTTTCATCTCCACTTTCTCTTGGAGTTTGGTTTTCCCACTCTGCCAACCAATTTTCTCCACTTCTCTATGCATGTGGTGAATGAAGTCAGACAGCCCTCAGGTCTTTTCAGTTTAAGTGCCAGGGAAGGTGGGCCTAGAAATACTGAATCCCAACTTCTGAAAAAAATGAGAATCTGACTGTTCCCCCTTGGGTCAAGGGCCCATCCTAATGCAATCACCTGTGGCTAAGGGACGGACCATGTGGCCTGCTGCCCATTCAGTAGGCATTGTGGAAGCCCACTCTGAGGGAAGAGAGATAAGCAAGAAAGTGTTGTGAGGCCAAAGCTAATGGCTGGCAACAAACACAACCACCAGCATCTCTGGCACAGAAGTACTTGATAAAGAAATGACAGCCCAATGCAAGCTGTCTCTGTGGTCATCATCACTGATTCCCCTCCACCACCAACCAGCTTCTGCTTGATTACTACCAGTGACAGGCTGCTTTCTATTTGAAGACACAGCAGCCTTTTCATTGTTGAACTCCAATTATTAGAACTGTTTTCTATGTGACAGCAACTTTTTTTGTTAAGATACTAAATTTAAATATTTTCAATCTTCTCCCAAAACTTTACCTTTAAACAAGGTACAATTTTATTTATAGGTCAGGCCTGGGCTTTCCTTTGTGGTCATAATATGCATAACCAGTAAGGCAGGAAAGGAAGATTCATTGGACAGTTTAAGAAACAACCTTGACCAGAACAATTAAAAAACCAGAACCTCTTCTTCTTTTAAAGAATTACTACTACCTCTCCTACTAACACCATTAGCACTAACTTAGTAAAGCCAAAGAGAAACTGGAACCATTTCTAGCGTCAGTGTGTAGATAGTAAGTAGAAGTGGAGGGAAATGGTTTTTTCCAATATAGAGCCCCTGGCACTTTTGAAAGCAGAATTCTGCCTTGCTTAACAAAGGACTTTCCTTCCCGCTTCTAACTTTCTTTTGCTTTGGAAAGCACATTCCAGAAAACAATTTCACTTCACATCTTCTTAGGTTATCCAAAATAAAGGGATGATTCCCCATAAAATAACCTCACATTAGCTATGTCATAATTGACTGACATTTAAACAGTGATAAGAGAACCCAAAATTAGAAGAAGAGGTAAAAACACCAAAATACCTTATGTATCTATACTGGGGGCACCATCCAGGAATCTGCTGCTGCTGGTTACTTTGCTGTTCACATTTTTCATTGATGTCACCCGGCTTTTATTTTAGTAACCAGGGTATACTTGTTATGGATGCAAAGGGCATCTCCTCATTTATATTCTAAACTCAGAGCAGGAAATGAGACACGTGGGTGATCTGCAGCTGTAGCACTATAAACAGGACCTGCCTACCCTTTAGTCTAGATTTGAGACTACACTACATTCCCTAAACTGCAGATTGGGAGATTAAAAAAAAAGAAGAAGAAAGAAAAATACACCATTTAAGAAAGACCAGTGTAACTTCTGCCCAAGAAACTAGAGGTTGTTGTCTGGTCGCGGGCTCGCCGACCTGTGTAGGGTCGTGAACTTGCTGATCTGTACCATCCACCCACCTACGTCTGATATACAACTAGAGGCCCTGCTCTGTCTCCAGCCACCTGTGCTACAGAGGACAAGTATCCCTCATTGTGAGGTTTCTTCATATGGTAAATTAAAGGACTAGAGTTTTTAGCATTTTGAGGTCACACACCTATTTGACAACCTGACAAGTCACAAGCCCACTTACTCCAAAAATGCATATAAGTAAATAAGACTCAAATTTTACGTAGCACATGAGGAGGCTCACTCGGCTCTTGAACTCTACCCATCGACTCTTGGTTGAAGATGATAAGAACAGCAGTTCTCTAACATTCCTTCCAGGCCTCAAAGTCTGTGATCACACAGCAGATGTTTAGTAACAACTACTGCAAATGACTCAGAACAATAGATCCGTGTTTTTGTTAAGACTAGAGACCAATACGATTTACTTTGCAATGTTAAATTGACTAATAAGCCAATGGATGGCAGAAAGGAAGTGGGAGGGACTGGATACAGTAAACCATAAACAATAATAATAATAAAAATATTGGGAAGGTTTTAGAGGAGCCCAACTCTGTTTCTCGATTGGATTTTTTCATTTGGAAATACATAACACAAAACCACTGAGCCAAATAGAAAGATCCAGACGGCTTTATAGTGATGCTGTCCAAGTAAGGGGCTTACCAATCATCACACCGAAACAAAACAAAGCCAACAGTTCCCATGCTCCTGCCAATATAAACATGTGCACAAGGGTTAAGTCTAAAGTTGTGCCTGAAGATTCCCTCAAAGGGAAAGATAATCTACGAATGAGAGGGAACAAACATGATGGCCTTAATCTCCACTATGTTGGGTTAATCATCAAAATACAGTCTTCTCCCATGATTTTAGTTTCTTTCTATTCCAAGTCAGTAGGTAAGATTGATTCATACTAGTAAATTCCAGGTCCTAGCCTTGGTTTCAACGGGCACATGACTCCATAAGAAAAAAGACTGGCCATGTAAACCCATCCTGAATACTGACAACCTCCCTACCTTTTCCCACCATCACAAACCCAACTCCATTTAAATCTCCTGGATCTTTCTGGTATATTCTGAGCTTATTTAGCTTATCTTTTTTTCAGGGAGAGAGGGTAAGAGGAAAATTTGAAGTTTTTATTTCTGCTCACGCTGACTGATAGAGGTAAGTAAAGAAATTTAAAAAGTAACTTTGAAAATCTTGGTGACTCAAGCCTGCAATAAAAATATCCAATCAGAAATGTTTCTTATAAACAGAGAGTATAACAGTCATGAATCAAAGAAGGTCTCTTTTGCGGGAAGGTGGGGGAGTGGGAGGTAGAACTAGATTTCTTCTCAGTAGTTGTTTCAACATACTTCGTTAAAGGGGCTTGTCTGATGAAGTATGACATTCCAGTTGTGTGACTACCATGTTACCAGTGATCTGTTCCATCATAGCATTTGTAGTTTTATGGTGTATAGACTCCTCTGCCCCATTCAGGTCTCTTTGTGGACCCTTCCCAAGAGGCATCTGGAAACAAGAATTCAGAACCATGACTCTTGCTGATGGCTAACGGTAAGTTCACTGAAAGATCCCCTGATTTTCTTCCTTCTATAAATTCACCTCTAGTCATTTTGGATAACGTGACCACTTATTTTTTACAGTTAACAGATTGTTCCCTTCTTCTAACTGTCTTCATGTATAGTCTACTTAACATTCCTTTATAGATGCACAAATGGAAGAGCAGAATCATTTCATAAAAAGTTATGCAATTTTATCCCCAAACATTCAGCCACCTAACTTGAAAATTGACTGGATAATAATATCATTCTAATTATTTTTTGATTAGGATTGTGTTCTACAGAGATGTTTTCAGTTTGAGAGAAGAAAAATCACTCATCAGTTGCAGAAACACATAATTCTATCATTTCATGTAGTCATTTGCAATAATGAAACAAGCAAGACTTAACACTCAATTGTGGAGTATAGCACAGGGCTCAAAGCAAAACATAACAACTTCATTACCTAAGAACAGAATAGACTCCCTGGCTTCACCCACCGCACATGATTTACCAGTATTTTTTCAGCCGAGGGATTTTTATACCTCTGAAAATCCTAGATTTACTACTCAAGACAAAGCAATCCATCTTGAGGCTTTCTGCCAATGAATCGCAGGGCTTCTATTTCTACAGCCTGTAGATTTGAAAGCTGCGTAGAGATATGTCAAAAAAAAGAAGGGAAAAAAAAAAAAAGAAAGAAAAACCTCCTTCTTTGATCTCTGCACCCAAGTTCCTCAAAAGAAACCCCATGAAGAGTTGGAGGTTATGCTCAGTATGTGACTTGCAGTTGTAATCAGTAGAGTGACAGTACAAGTGGGTACCATGTTAGCCAACCCAAACACATGTTTCACAAATACATACATAAATTGAGTGACTGACAGAACACTTTAAAAAGAATGAGATACACCCACTCTGGAGGATATTTCAAATAACAGAACTTGGTATTACAGAAACATCTAGCCCCTCACATAGATAAGCATTCATTTTTCCCAGTGATTAACCAGACATCAGATGTCTAGACTGACATTTTTCTGGTGCCCTTTTCAGTCTACTCACACTCCCTCCATCTTCTAACTCTTTGGAGTAAAAACTGAAATCCTGTGTCCCTTATAATTCTACAGAAACAACATGTTTGTGCCCTTGACAAATCAGTTAATTCCATGCCTCTTAAACATTCAAGAAAAAGTCAGCAATAACCTACCCAATCATAGATTTCGACAGATATGTCTGCTCAGAATTTGTAATTGGTATTCACTGAAAGGTCAATTACTCCTATTTTCAAGCATCTCTAAGTCACTAAATTCTCTTCAATTTGCCTTCCTTCCCCAGATCTTGTAGACAGACTATTATTTTAAAATTATCACCATTTAAAAGTTGAACTGGCTACTACTTTTCATACTTATCACCAATGACAATTGTAGGGATTAAAAATGTTTATTTTTAAAAGGTGAAAAGTAGGGGTTTTGTTAAAAATTACTTTTTCAAATATAGGTTACTTTTTTGCATAATATGCATGGAATATCTTCTTTCTCAATAATAGTATATACACATTCTCTAGCCACTTTTGTTACTGTAAATTACCCTACAATCACATCATTTCTCCCCCAAAGGATCAGCCTGATTAAATCCTGGAACTAATGAAACAAGGACCAGCTTTTAAATGGTAAGTCAATGCTTTTCTAGTTTCTAAGGGCTTGCCAAGATCTAGTTTCAAAGGGCTTGTACCACCTTCAATTAAAAGGCTTAAAAGGAATAAACATTTAACTCCAAATAATGAAGAGTCATTTAAAATATGCAGTCCTTAGACTAATTTATCTGCTCAAAGGTCTTTCTTTTAAAAATAGGTGAAAACTACTCTGACCATATCATGAACTTGCTGCAATGATGTTGCCAACCTTTTTTGATATCAGAGGGATTATTCATTATGAATTTGTACCAACTGGACAGTTAACCAAGTTTACTATTTGGAAGTGCTGAAAAAACTGTGTGAAAAAGTTATATGATCTGAACTTTTCGCCAGCAATTCACAGCTCTTGCATCACAACAATTCATCAGCTCACATGGCACTGTCTGTGAGGGAGTTTTTAGCCAGTAAACAAATAACTGTATTGGAACACCCTCCTTATTCACCTGATTTGGCCCCCAATTACTTCTTTCTTTACCCAAAGATAAAGAAAATATTGAAAGGAAGACATTTGGATGACATTCAGGACATGGGGTAATATGACAACAGCTCCAGTGGCCATTGCAGAAGAAGAGTTCCAAAATTGCTCTGAAGGGTAGACTGGGCACTGGCATTGGTGCATAGCTTCCCAAGGGGAGTACTTCGAAGGTGACTGTAGTGATATTCAGCAAGGACGTATGTAGCACGTTTTCTAGGATGAGTACGTGTGTGCATGCCTGTGTGTGTGTGTGTGTGTGTGTGTGTGTGTGTGTGTAGTGCCCAAAAAATTATACACATTTTAAGAAAGGAGACTGTTTTAAAATTTTAATACTCAATATATACTGATAACAAAGATGAATACAAGTCACATTTGACTTCTGCAATTACAAGAGGTGCTCAAAGTGGTTACCATCAGCGTCCAGACACTTCTGATTATGGCGAACTACTGCTTGAGCAACCTTGACCGAAGTGTCCACTTGTATACATTGTTTTGGCACCCCCGGTGGGTATGAGGTGTGTGTGTTTGTGTATAAACATGTACATACATATATGAAATGCCAACTTTAATTTCATAATCCATACGTGAAATCTCTTTTCATTATTTGGAATGTGAAACTCACTGACTGCCTAGGAATGCTTAAAGGAAAAATAGGACTGGTCCTGCCTTTTCCTTACATTTGAAGTAATATTATTACAGCTGAATCTTTGATAAATAGGAATTCATCCACATATAATAGGATATTATTTACCACACTCCCAGGCTTTTTTCTCCTGTACCATTCATTTACTGCTGTCAGCAAGGCATCAAACAATGATAAAATATAAAAAGTGGACAAGCAGGCTCATGCATTCCTAATATATGGATAAGAAGAAAACCTCTCATCTCTTATACATATCATTGTATTTAAAATATAGGTATGTATCTATATCAGTGAGCACAGACATAACATCACTCTTTAATGGATGCCTTTTTCATTGTCCACAAACAAAGGCATAGAGAATAAATTTCAGGGAAAAAATATTCCCACAAACCCAACACATAATCTCATACTGAAATTAATAGCCCCCACCCACTGCTACTGCTCAAAAAAGTATTTTTTGATCTGGTTTTCTTGATGGCTCTATGGTTTCAGCTCTTTTATACATTTATTGAAGGGACTATTATCTATCTTGTTACTTTTTTAGTATGCCATTATTAAATGCAGGCCCCTCATGTAACAAGAACTTTAAGAATTTTTTCACTACAATCTTTGTCTAGATGAGGATAAAACATATTTCGGAGCCTAACTACACATTCACACTTCATTTACATATAGAAATGTTTTAGTTAAAGCGTCACCAACATAGGTGTTTTTGATGTTTAGGATATTTGATAGGAAGTAGTAATTCATCTGTGAAGTTACTAAGATACGTAAGTAACATTTCTGACCACCAATTAGAATGTGTATGGCAGGGGTTGCCCCACACATCCAACAATTCTCAGACACCAGCAGAGTGTCTTACTATTCAACTCAATTCTTACACAATCTATCTGGGGATAGAATCAGATTCCACAGATTAATGGCGCAGTCCCACAAGACTTCAGATGCCAATCACAAGCCCAGGTTGTCACCTGTGCTTCTGACTCACTGGTTATATATCAGAGGTTCCCACGATCACCTCGTTGTGTTCAATTAATTTTCTAGAGCAGCTCACAGAACTCAGGAAACCCATTTACTCACTAGATTATCGATTTATTACAAAGGATACGAATCAACAGCCAGATGAAAAGATACATAGGCTGAGGTCCAGAACAAAAGAGCTTCTGTCCTCGTAGAATTTGTAGAATTTGGGGCCCGGTAAGTGGAAGTGTTTTACTTCCCCAACCTGGAAGCTTTCCAACCCCCCTCCTTTTGGGTTTTTATAGAGGCTCCACTACATAGGCATGATTGATTAAATCATTGGCCATTACTGATTCATTCAACCTCTAGTCCCTCTTTCTTCCCCAGTAGTGGGGGTGTGGGGTGGAGGAAAGTTTCGCCCCTCTATCCTTGGTTGGTTGCCTTGGCAATCTGTCCCTATCCTTAGGAGCTTTCCAAAAGTCACGTCATTAACATAAGCCCAGCTGTGGTGGAAAAGGGGCTTGTTATGAATAACAAGACACTGGTTTCACCTTTATGTCTCCGAGCCATTATAGCATGGGATCTCTCTTTTTGGTAGGTTTGTGTCTGTTCCCAACCACCATCTTACCTAACCACTTACAAGAACATTTTTGGTTCAGTCTTGTATCCTCAGTACCTAGTGTTTAACACACAGTTGGGACTTAATAAAATTTGAGTGAATGAATAAATGTGCTATGTAACCAACGAATGAGTTAAGTCAACAGGCAAGAGAATGGGACAGGGAAATACCACTTGCATGCTTCAGGCTGTTGTGCAAATCTGGACAATCATATCATCTGTTCCTTATTCCTTCCAGCTAGACTGCTTTCTGTTTGCCCGCACTCTCACCCTCAACTCGTCAGGGTTTTCACTCTTCAACACTCACCTCATCTATCTGCTTACCTTTATACCACACCCCTCACACACAGACATCAAGGTGTCTTTCCCTTTCCTTGCTCTAAAGCCTTTTCTTTATGCTGCCACAGCCTCCTGGGCATACCTCAGTTGCAGCACCTAGCACATCATACTATAATGACTGGTTATTTCCCAGTCGTTTCCCCTTGACTATAAGCCCCTTGAAGGGCAGCATCTTCATCTGTAAATGCATGTCTAGCCATCAGTACACTGCCTGGCAGTAGTGGGCACTTAAAAAACATTTTGAAGTAATGGGTAAAATCTTAAATGAATAAGGAGGGGAAAGCCTGCATTCTGGAGAATTATCTCAATGTAATCTGTTTGATAAGTTGTCAGTTGGGTACATATACTGCTACAACTTCTAAACAGAGTAAATCAATATGATTGTATGTAAAGATTGTTGAGGATATAGGAAAATTACAATTAGACAAAGTACTTTAATCCACGGGCAGGCCCCAGGCAGAGTTGTCTTTAACACACCTTTTTCTCTATCCCTCTGACCCCTGATCCTGCTTCAATATAAAATGTTCTCATCCTTCTCAACCTAGGACTGAGAAGGATTACCTACACTACCCCCAGATGCCACACGTGGATTGACTCCCAGAAACCACCCAATAATCTTCTTCTCACAAAATGCTTGTATGCCCCCTGCCCTCAAGAATTTTAGTCACAACTGGGTAAGCTAAAAAACCAAACCAAACCAAGACAAAACAAAACACAAAAACCTGGTTTTATGGGAAAATGGATGCTCATGGGTTAGTTCCCATTTTGACAGGGATCTAAGGGGACGGCTTAACTCAAAGCCCACTGGGAAAAGACATTTTGAAACACGGGACCTTTAGAAATCCTTAAATCACTCTATTTGGGTGAGCTCTGTCGTGGTGCCAGAGAGGTGAAGGGGAGCAGGATAGGTCACCCTACAATGTGCCATTTTGGCATGTGGATTATTTTGAGCTGAAGGCAATCGAGACCCAGAAGACTCAAGTAAGAACTTTTACCTCTCCCTTAACTGCCTAAAAGAATTTAAATAGGGGGCCTGGCATAAAGAGAACTTTATCATAGATAACTTTTTATCTGAAAGCCTTATCTGCACAGAAGGGCAAACTTCTAATTACTGAACACTTGCTATATCTTATCATCCTGTGAATTATCTTCCTTCCCTTTTAAACCCCAGACCTCTAGCCCACTCCATAGCTTGGGATAGCATATAAGCATCAGTTACCCAACTTTCCCATGAGTCTCATATCTTTGGGGCTTCCTCATGTATGAAATTAAATTTGTTTGTGTGTGTGTGTGTGTGTGTGTGTGTGTGTGTGTTTCTCTCCTGTTAATCTGTCTTATGTCAATTTAATCATTAGACCAGCCAAGGGAAGAAAGGAATACTTTCCACCCCAGAGGTGACAAAGTTTGGAGGTTAGGGGAGGGTTCTGAAGCCAGGCTGCTTGGGTTTGAATCCTCTGTAGCTTTCTGACCTTGGGCAACCTTGCTGATGTCCAAGATTTATAATTGCAAAATGAAATAAATGACCTCCCTCTAGAAATTGGTGGGAAGATGAAATGGGTTAATATAAGTACTCAGGGTTAACATAAGAGTACTCAGAACAGTGCCTAGTAAGTAGTACGTCATCAATAATTATTGGCGATTAATATTATCATTTTACTGTTAGTAGATCTGGCTCTGACAGAACCTGAAGAGAGAAAATCCTTAAGGTGGGAGAGGGAAGAGAGGACAGTACACTTACTGATTTGGTTGTTCAGCTTGAATGCAATGTCCAGCTGCAGGATAAACAGCATGAATTGGAACCAAGGACTCATCTCCATGTTGGGGAGGGGAATGTGGACAGAAAACACAATGTCATTGGCTTCTATTTCCCTTGGAATTGCTTCATCGATGTCTCGTATCTTTTCGCAGTGGTTGTCTCCCCAAGGAATTAACCATTTTGTCTTGTGATGGTTTTTATGGACGTCCACGCATTTCACTGACAGGTAGGACACCGCTGCTGTGGGCCCTGGAGCTGAAAAAGAATGTTTGAATTTCTGTTTTAGAAAAATCATCCACTGAAGTGCTCATGTGAGGCTAACATTCTTTCCACTACTGTCTTCTCTCCATTTTTCGCACTGCCTTCTATAATTCGGGATCAGTAATACCTGGGGATCTCCCAAATCTGGGTGAGGGTCTTTCGGTGACCTCCAGAAGTGTCATCAAGTGTCCCCAAGAGCCTTCCTGTTGTTATTTATGGAAAGAATATATTTGTAATCTGTTTGGTTCAATTACCTCCTCACTCCAAACAAATGTCACAAAAATAAATGGTGCTCCAGTTCCCACCTACCTGGGGACTTGGAGAGCTCTCATGTTCCATAGAACACAGTGTCTGAAGTCAGAAGACCTGGGTCTGAAGCCTGGTTGAACAACTGACTCTCAGTTAATCTTGGGTAAATTGGTTAAATCTCTAGTATCTTCAGGACCCTCATCTGAGAAACAAGATGGTTGGTTTCTAAAATTCAACCAAGATAGCTGGTTTCTAAGATTCTTAACTTTAAAATTTTACATTGCTTTTGATTGAGAGAAAGAGCTATGTTAGCCACAGATCCCACTTAGAGCATTATCTATCAGAGGGTGAAAACTCAAACATTGATACTTCAAAGGTGTACTAAAATATAATCTATACATTTCAAGAGAGAACATCACAATTGAACAATATAACATTAAAAAACACTATTTTGTGATTATAAAATGGTTATATAATTATAAAAAAATCTTAAAAATACAGAAATTTTAAAGTGGAAAACAACATTTACCCAAAATCCCACTAGAGGGAAGTAACCACTATTAAGAAAATATCACAGTACTATCTATCTTTTCTATGAGTGTATAATTAAATAAAAACTGTATGTGAATTAAATTGTATGACTCTAAAATACATATTAATATTGATACATAGTTTTACAAAATAGGATCATATCATACATTACATACAAGGTGTGATCACAAAATATGGTGAATGTTTTAATTAAAAAGAAAAAAAATTACAGTAAAATACACTGGCATTAATCCCCCTCAAAATACTCCCCCTTGCTTTGAACACACTTATCCCATCATTCTTGCCACTTTCTGAAGCAGTTCTGTAAGTCCTCTTTTGCAAGTGTCTTTAGTTGCGCTGTCATGACTGCCTCTGTCCTGAATAATTTTGACTTTGAGAAAGAGCCAGAAGTCGCACAGTGCCAGATCCAGTGAATAAGGTGGATGAGGACACACTATAATGTTTTTATTTGACACAAATTGCCGTACCAAAAGCGATGTGTGACATGGAGCCTTTCTGCTGTGATCACAAGTACAGTGAATGCTACTGCCAGTGCCATCCAACAGAAAGGCAGGGATCTTCAATAGAAGAAGCGGTGCATCGAACCTTAGTAACAGTGTGTGACAAGTTTCAATTTGTTTGGTGCAGTCAGTTGGGTGTGAACTATGGATGAGAGACAATGTGTTTTAAAGTGTGTCGTAAATCATCCTTCATCATGACAATGCTCCATGTCACACATCGCTTTTGGTATATGGCAATTTCTGTCAAATAAAAACATTACGGTGTGTCCTCATCAACCCTATTCATGGGCTCTGGCACCGTGAGTCTTCTGGCTCTTCCCCAAAGTCAAAATGATTCAAAACATAAAGGCAGCCACGACAGCGCAACTAAAGATACTCATGAAAGAGGACTTCCAGAACTGCTTCAGAAAGTGGCGAGAACGATGGGATGTGTTCGAAGCGAGGGGGAGAATATTGTGAGGGATTAATGGCAATGTGTCTTTTACTGAAATAAAATATTTTTCTATTTAAACATTCATCGTATTGTTGGATCACACCTCATAGTTTTGTAGCTTTTTCTTTTTACTCACTTAGAGAAGCAGAGTAGCAGTGTGATAAATAACACCAGCTCTGGAACCAACTTGCCTGATGTCAAATCCTGGTTCTCTCTTTTCTAGTTGTGTTACCACTAATCAATCCACTCTAGGAAAGTTTGGGGTGAATTACTAAACCTATCTGCATATTAGTTTTATCATCTCTTAAATGCCAATAATAATAATACCTACCTTTCTGAGTCATTGTATACATTAAACAGGTTAACATATGAAAAGTACTCAGAATAGTGCTTGAGCACATAAAAAGTATAAAAATTAGTGTTAGCTATCATAAATGTTTTCTATATAATTAATCAGTCACATGATATACCAAATTTAATTTACCTATACACCCCTTAGTTTGTAAAGGTTGTCTATAAATAAGAGTAATTCTTTGCCTAATATTATTTGTTAGTAATTTATCTTCACTTTTCTATTTGCTGTCTAAATTTATTTATGGCTTATTTTAATATAGAGAAGTTTCAGATTTTATATAGAATCTCTCTTTTCATTCATGCTTTTTCCATGCTTTTGTCCTTAAAGAGACCTTATTTACATCTTCAAATTCAAAAAAACAACCACCTTCACTAACTTTTAGTTATATTTAACAATTTCATTTTTAAAAATATTTAAATAGCTGATCCATCTGGAATTTGCTTTGCTATAAGAGATGAAGTGAGGTCCTACTTTCTTAAATATTCTAAATATTTAAATTTTCTTTACTGAACAGTCTCTCCTTTCTTGTTGATTCATGACATCACCTTTATCTTATATATAACAATAGAGGTTTCTGGACAATCTGCTTCATTTCATGTATTGAACTGTTAATTCATGCCCAAAACAACATTGTTTTGAATCTTGTAAATTCATGGTTTGTATCAATGTCTGACAGTAAATCCCCTCCCCCAATCCATTTCCAATTTATATCCTATTGCTGGGATTTTCATTGAAATTGCATTAGATCTATAAATTAATGTGGACAGAATCAGCATCCTTTCCCAATATTTAGTGTTCCCATCCAAAAACTGATTTTTTTTATATCTCTTTGAAAATTTCATAGTTTCCTTCGTGTGGGTTCTGCTAGTGCAATATATTTTTTAAATCAATTAATAACTTTTTTTCTGAAAGTTAGTAGCGAAAGGAACACATTATAAATTACGATTTACGTACATGGTTTAAATATATTAAATTCTGTGCATATTCTTTGCATACTGTGCTTTAAGACCATTTATGAGCAGAAATCAGCTCTTATTTAATAGAGAACAGAGAGCAACTGAAGAAATATGTAACGCAAGAAAGTCACTTAGAAGGAAAAGTATTATTAATATTTTGCCCTTCTTCTAATGTTCAGATACACATTATTTTCTACCCCTAAAAATCTACCCTAATGGTAAATTTTGAGTAGTAAAAGGTTATGTTTGCAGAAAATTGTGACAACACCTCCTAAAATGTACCTAAAAACACAGCACTACTAAACTCTAGCTGAAGTTCTTTAGTGTAGAGTCGAGTCCTGAACACAGCAACATGGACTCACCACTGATCCATGTCAGGGAAGTTTTTCTTTAAAACTCAGAACTGTATCACAAAGACATTTTACACGTAATCCATCTATACTGAGACATTGGACTTATTATTAGAAATATGAATCAATCAAATGTTGGTTATCCTGACTCAGCTAAATAGCCCACTGACATTAAAAAGACCAAATGGCACATTTAACTCAATCCTTTTTAATGTGGTTGGAGAAATAAACAGGGAGACAAAAGTCATGAATTCTATTTTTGGCTAACATGCTCAAACTGACTATTTGTGGCAGAAAATAGTTACTGCATTTTAAAACTTCTATTCTTCTAAAATGAACCTAACCTTTCTTCATTTCTTCTTCTTTTTTTTTTTTTTTCTTTTGAAAAACAAGTCTCTCCCTCCTTAGACCAAAATGAAAAACAACTAGCTGAGTTCCTCAGCTAAGCTCCAAAACCACATTCCAAACTTAATAACAGAGAAGCTGAACACTTTACGGGCACAAAGGCTGCATTTTTAATGGACACAGTGAACGCCTGCCTTTGTAGAGGCCTGGATTATTTTCATTCTTTCATTAGTGTAGTGTTTCTTACATAAAGGAAAAAAATCCCAGGAATACTAATATTTTCATAAAGATCATGGCAATGAACTTGGAAAAGCTTCAAATGCATTTCAAGCTATATTATGAGTATTACAAACATGTTTCTTCACTTATTAGTCCTCTAGTCTCAAAAATATTTGCATACCTTAAAAACCTGAAAATATATTCAATATTTTCAATTTTTCTAGTAGTGCTCAGAATAGTTGTATTGTTTGAGAAAGTAAACAGATATTCAAACATGGACAGTAAATGTTCCCCCAATAACGTATTTATAGCTCAAGACTCCTACCCCAGTTACGAGTGTTCTAGGTGTTCTTTTATGTAGAAAACTTATCAAACTAAAAATAAAGTTTATAGCTAATAGCTAGTTAGAAGGTGCTTTCGTTAAATTGTAGTCAAAATTGTGACTACATGTATCACAAAACTGTCTAAAATCAAACAAAGTTTGATTTCTAGTGTTAATTTTTTTAAAAGTGTGAGTGAGGCATTTTATTGTAAGAAAAGAGTGAAATGGAAGAAATTGAAATTATCTGAAACCGTTGAAGAAGCCACAGTCAACTAACAGGTATATGGAATGAAAGCCTTACATAGAAACCAGTGTGGTTCTAGGGATTAACAGAGTTTGTATATTTAAGAAGGGGCTAGGTGGATTCAGGTCAACAAACTGAGTCAGTCATGTTTGCTCAGGTGAAAGCTAAAAATAACCACTCCTCAGTCTTCCTAGGATAGTACAACGTAATATCACTCAGGAGACTCAGCATATTCATAAATGTCCCCTCTACCCCACCTGTGGCATTTAGTTGAAAAAGAGTGGGCCAAAGCTACTTCTGCATTGGTATAATTTATTAGACAGAGCGATCTAGCCAAAAATGAATATGTCCAGGCACTGTGGATAGGTTCACTTCTGGTACGTTAAGATAGCATCTACAGTATATTCAGAAGTCATAAAACCACAAACTACTCATTGAAACCTCTGGCCCATTTTGAATTACATTCTCTTTATTATGTCAAACATGGGCCATTTTTTCTTTCCTTATCTGTGTTTCAACAGTATTTTTGGTCTCTACCTTTCCACTACAGTACAAGAATTATGAAATATGATACTACATGACGTTTAATTTTAAAGTGATATTAAATCAGTAAGACATAATTCTAGGTTGTGAAAAACTGCACAAATACCACTTGAAGCCCCTTTGAAAATTCAGTGACCCCTCAGTTACATACATTATTAAGGCTCATACTACATTCAATAAGTATGCCTTGAGTACCTACTATGTGCTAGGCACTGTTAGGGGCTGAAGTGAAACTAACACACACCAGTCACGTGGAATACATAAATAATGGGGAAAATAGATTTAAAAAATAAATAATTATAGGAAAAAGTAATTATAATTGTGGTGAATGCTACATTTATCCTGACATTACCTGAGACAGGGCTACAGTCAGATATTTGGAAAGTAGAGAAAATGAATTCACAAGAATGAGGCAGAAATTCCATTCATCATTACAATGTAACCTTGAATAAAAATGTAAGTGAACAATGACTAAACCTGTACTTCTTTTGGAAAGATATTCATTGACTCCAGTCAGCTTCCCAGCTTCCTGTTATGGCATCTCAAATGGCTGTCCAGTTTATAAATTACTATCTAGCCAACCACTACCACTATCATGCTCAAAGTTGAGTCAACATCAAATCATTAGCCCCTACTCCCTTCAGAACCTGTAATTAAAGAGTTGGACAGAGATGCAAGACTTGGTTGTCTCCTAGAAAAGTTAAAATTAAAACAACATGCTGACATGACACATGGTCTCCATTTAGGCCAACACAGACTATTTATTTCTTTGCTTTATTCAAGTGAAAACAATTCCTTTAGCAATTATCTAGGAGTATTACTATTATGGCAAGCACTGTGCTAAACTAACTAAAGATAGAGACAATGACAGTCCCAGACCCCAAGTTGCTCACAGTCTAGTGTGGGAGGCTGAGAAGTTGGCAGAGAAATACATCCTGATTGAAACTTGCTCTGACAGAGGTGTATGTACAGGACGCATCAGTTGGAAAAAGGGCTGGGGGCTAGGGAGTTGCTTGCAGAAAGCATGGACTTAGCCTTGAAAGAGAGCTGGTATTTGTTAGCCGGGAGGAAAAGGGGGACAGCCAGCCGAAGGCACTGAAGAAGAGCGCATGCTGGGTCACAGGATACCTAGACAATCACAGTATGTTCTGCAGATGTCTGTGTTTGAGCATTAAAATTTTTAAAAAGATCATTTAACAGGTGAAAATGTAGCACCACTCCTAACTTGGTGTCAGCCCTTTGCTTTTTCTAACCTGTAGCACAGTTATACTAGGGGGCCTTGACTTCTGCTTCCAACAGTCTCTGCTCTACTCTATAGAGCAACATGAAGAACAATCATAGAGACCTACAAATAACAAAGAATTTTTATTTGGGGGATCTCTCTTTCTAAGACACCTACCTAACTCTGTCCTGTAGGTTTCCACAAGGCTAGACATGAGCTCTGCTGGAAGAAGCATGAGCTCTGATGGGAAAGCAAAAGAGTAGTCGGGAGGGAATGCAGAAGCCCCACCTCCTATTCTGGCAACTGGGCCTCCAAAGAGCCTTTGAAGTCTGGATCATCAGGTAATAGCCTTCACCTAAATAAGAGGAAGAATGTCTGCCTTGCAACAAAGATGATATTTAAAAGATTAATCTGCTTTGAGCTACAAGGGGAGGAATGTGGAGAACAGACCAGTTAAAAGGGTAATTCATGTTTATAAGCATTAATAATCATCCTGAGAATTGCTAGGAGATACTTTTTTCTACTGACTCAAGAGGGAGGTTGATTTAACTCTTAAAACCTAGTCTCAGTTAAAAAGCTGCTGTCATGATCTCTGGACCTGTAAAAAAACAAGTGGTTGATTTATTAATATATTTTTTTTATAATTTCATTTGTATAGTCTCTACTTTTTTCCCTGAACGATTTTGGCTTACTAGAAAGCAAATATTAGATTTTATTTTTAAAAAGAATTGAAGCTGATTTTAAAAGACAGAATTAATGTTTGGGGGCTAAGAATTACTTGGCCTATGGGTATATCTACAAAAGTAGAGAACAAAAGCAACAGCTGGATAATGTAAGCCCTCGCAACTTGCACTTAAATATAAAGCTATGTGACTCAGTATCCATTTCACTTTGTAACATACAGAAAACTTCCATTGCTTGGCTATTAATGATATTTATGAGATTATGTATAGCAATCCCTTCTTATCCCCCGGGGATATGGTCCAAGGCCCCCAGTGGATGCCTGAGACCGCAGATAGTACTGAACCTTATATATACTGTTTTTTCCTATACCTATTAGGTCGGTGCAAAAGTAATTGCGGTTTTTGCAATTATTTTTAACCTGTTAACCCGCAATTACTTTTGCATCAACCTAATACATATCTTTTCACTTAAAGGAAGCATTTATGGCTTCTCTTAGGCATATCCGATTGCCAGCATCACCACTCTTGAGCTTTAGGACCATTATTAAGTAAAATAAGAGTTACCTGAACATAAGCACTGTGATACTGAGACAGCTCATCTGATCACTCAGATGGCTACCAAGTGACCGACGGGCAAGGAGTGTATATAGCATGCATACAAGGGACAAAGTGAAGATTCTTGTCCCAGGCAGGACAGAACAGACAGCAGGAGATTTCATCACACTACTCAGAATGGCACACAATTTAAAACTTCTGAATTGTTTATTTCTGGAATTTTCCATGTAATATTTTTGGACTGTGGTTGATTGCAGGTAAGTAAAACCGTGGATAAGGGGGGTCTACAGTCCTCAACTTGGTTCCAAACTGTGCTTGCCTTAATGAGAATTTATATGAAATGTATTGAGCATTTAGGCCGGTGGATAATTCCGGGGATTGCTCAGGAGTTTTTGATGTGCCTCAAGGAGAGAGGTGGGGAGGAGAAGAGGGGAAGAGGAATATAGGTGGCAGAAACCAAGGAGATCAGATGAATTCCTTTTATTTATACAACTACCATTTTTATTCAAAGCCTCCACCCCACCCCAAGCGCTCATTTAACATAAAAGGATCTTCAGCTAAATTTAGAAATTCGTTTTTAAATGTGTTAAACTGAGTTCCTTCAGAGATTCTGCTTGCCTTTCTTAAGATCGAAAATCTCCTACTTTAATTCTAGTTAACAGGAAACACATGGCATATACTGTACAACTGATGTAGCCAGATCATATTACCTGGTTGAATTGTGACATTTTAGACAACTAGCAATTCCTTTTGCCAATTCTGCTGACTGTTCCCTCCAGGTCAGTTTCTAAAAAGATTTCTTAGTATCTGCCACAGCACGTGTCTAAGTTTTAGGTTCTCTCATTATAATAACGGCTTCAAATTTTTCAACTAAAGAAAGTGTAAATACTTGTGTAAAACTGACTTAGTGCTTGGGAATGAACTGACTCAGTCTGTCAATTCCTTTACTGAAATTACTCTGAAGTTACAATGGTCAGACACTCATGCTACCTCTGCCACCGACTTTGAAGATAAAATTCTCCTGTTTCAACCATACCAATTAAATCTTACTAGATTACTAAGTGAAATATTATTTCATAAAATTTACTCTCAATTACTGGAGAACTGAACATGGGTCTATAGGACCAAGACCTAGAGAAGCAATGTTTGGAATTATCCTAACTATGTCCTAGTGTGTGTAAGGGGGTGCACTAAATGAAATGTAATTTATTCTTGTCAGCAATTTTCAGTAAGTAGTTCATTATGCTAACATCTGCTCTAGGAAACCTAAATTTTTAAACACGGCAGAACACTCCTCTACACTAAACCACTACCAGTAAAACACACAAACATACACACACCACACAGCAGAGTTGAATGCAAAATAATTCGTACTGTACACACAAAAGTTAAGCACTTATTTAAAAATAGTTCCCTACAACATAAACTTATGAATACATGACATGGGCATTTTGACAGCAAAGTTTCAGAAATTGTAGCAAACACTTGTATAATTCATTCTGACTTAAAAACTATTGAAAAAATATTATATGTTTACATCATAGGCTGATGAGGATTTTAAATGCTTGGCTTGCAGCCTCAATTGTTCTAGAGCCAAAGATGTAACAGCTTTGAAGAATAGAAGAATTACTCTGTATTTGTCAGAATCTATGCGGCAAACAAGCAGCACCACTTGGCCTCCATTACTTGCCTGGCTTGGATCCCGTGGAATTGAGGAGCGCTGGAACCACGAGGAAAAAAAATTAGAGTGCTTTGGGACACTGAGCCAAACTCTTACATAGTATTTGAAATGCTGTGGTAAACATGAAATTACTTTGGGCTCAAGATTGGTGCCAGTTTTTTTCTTCTAATTTTGAAAAAAAAAAATAATAAAATGCACATAAAGGGTCCTGCCAGAGATTTAGCACATAAAATCTGCCAACCATTAGACACGCTAATTGGGGGAACAATCCTGAATCCTGAATTCAGATTAAAAAAACTGACCCTCACCTTTGATGTGCAGCTGCAAAGAGAGACTAAATCAAGAAGTTCAACAGAAGTACATCAAATCACTAATTCTAACTTCTCTCCTTAAAAACTACTTGCAATTACTGTTTATCCATCACTCCAGATATACTCAAAACAGTAAAAATTAAACACACATGAAGTGAACACAAAAGACCGCCAGAGAAAAATCAAATGGCTCATCTGGAGTATCAAATGGATACTCTTGCTCACTGCTCGGCAAACCAGTCACCTGGGCTGAATTTCTGACTTTGTGCCAGCGCTGCAAACCTTTCAGCCAAACGGCTGTGGAACGCAGCCAGGACCACCTATGGAAAGTGGATTACAGCACCTTATAATTTACACCTTGGCTATGATCTTTCGTAAACCCAGCATGGAGGGTGAACCAGTCCTTGTGTGGGAAATCTCACAGAGCCCTTGTAGAGGCCCCCAAAGCTGCTCTGGCAGAGCCTGGGGAGACAGGAGGGCAGGGCAACAGAAAGGTGGACAACTGGCTCTATTTTGTGAGCAAGTTTGCCACCAGCACACTTTTGTATTAAAATAGTAGGGTTAGGAAACCCCAAACTTTTTCAACGAGACACAGTAAGCTGCTTTGTTCTGAAATACTTGTTATACTATAAATTTCACACATTTGTTATTTATAATTTATTATCGGACATTTATCATCTAAATTACAGCTATCTACTGTTATCAATACCATATTGCCCCGAAAATAAGACCTAGCCAGACCATCAGCTTTACTGTGTCTTTTGGAGCAAAAATTAATATAAGACCTGGTCTTCTTTCAATATACGATCAAGTCTATAATATAATATAATATAATATAATATAATATAATATAATATAATATAATATAATATAATAATATATATATAATATAATATAATATAATATAATATAATACCGGGTCTTATATAATATAAGACCAGGTCTTATATTAATTTTTGCTCTAAAAGACACATTGGAGCTGATGGTCCGGCTAGGTCTCATTTTCGGGGGAACATGGTATTATCAACATTAAAAATAAAATAAATGTCTACTGCACATTACATTTACAAAGCACTGCCACACACCTGCCTCATCTAATCCTTATCATAAACAGGTAACGTCATTATAATGATTCTCCCATTGCACATGCAGAAGATTGGTGGTTTTTGTCCCACTGCTAAGTGGCAGAGCTAGAATTAGAACCCCAGTCTGACTTGACATCCAGTGCTCCTTCCAATATACCACACTGCCTGTCAATTGCCCATTTCTTTATTAGCTTTCTTAAATTACCTGAGAGGTAATGTATAGAGCAGAGGGATGGATGAGGAAGGCTGAGTGGGGCCATCAGGAACTTGCCCAAGCTCTTTAGACAACGCCCTACCCAGCCCTAGGCTGGGCTCCACACAAAGGAAACCAGCTGGATAAGCTTTTTTGGGAGATTCAGTCAGCTACAGAGTTCCACAAAGGGATGGTGGAATAATAGGTTCCCAAAAATGCACTGAGCTCACTTAAAACTAATGGCTTCTATCTCATAATTTACTAGAGTTCGGGTTGTCACTTCAAATTCCGGGCTGGCAGTCTGCGATGTTAACCTAGAGAAGATCCAACTCAGGAACACATGATAGAGCTGCCTTGGAAGAGTCTGTGCCAGATCTTGTGAGCAGAATAAGGGCCAAGGATACAAGTTAAAGATAGGCTGACTTCAGAGCTCCCTAAGGAAGAATTCACTGACAATTCAGGTAGGCAAACAATGGCACAATTTGACTCAGGAAAGGGTGAGTTCCCCATTCATGGAAACATTAAGGAAGCAACAGAACAGATATGAGCCTGAACTAAGTGAGTTTTTCTCAGTGACAGTAAAATGATAGTCTCCTATCTGTTCATGTGGGATACTAGGAATGGAGACCTTAAAGCCCAATAAAGAGCTTCACGCAGTTTATTGCTTAATTTTTCTCCATATTCTTACCCATTTCAGAGAAACAGATAAAAGCAATTAAAGGCACAAAATCATAGGGCCAAACATTTAGTGTTGGACCACGCAAGCTGAGGCAAAGTTCTGCTAATGACTTCATCTGGAATTTTACAAATACCAGGACTAACCACAGCAACTTTTCTGATTATTCAAAGTAAAGGTAGGAGTTTATAATTTCAAAATTCTCTGGAATTGGAGGTAGAAGCACAATTTAAGAAGGAACTGCAGTTTCAACCGTCACATTCTTAGAAATTATTGTTTGTTTGTTTTTTTAAAAAACACTGAAATTAAATTAAGTAAAATCACTATGTACTTGTTAAGTATGTTAATATACTGATCAGTTCTGGGTGACACACTCATCAGTTCTAGCGCAAGTGCCATATCCTTCATTCAATTTATTAAATGCCTGTAATGTACCAGCATCTGAGGCCTTCACCAATGTTCCTAAAGAAAGAATGATCCTTACTCCCTCTAACGCCAATGTCACCTGGCCTATGTCTTTATTATAGCATTCTACTTTATTTGCAAACATAGCTTCTGAACTCCACAAAATTACAAGCTTCTGAGAAGAGGGACCATGTCATTCCTCCTTATGGCACCAAGCATAGAGATTTCAACATGCAAATCCTCTAAGCCTGAAATGAACTATTTACATTAAAGGGTATTTATGTCATAATAAACACATTGATATTAAGTTAAGCTTGACTTACCTAACAAACTTTTATCAAATATGTATTAGGCATCATAAAAAAAAAAAAAAATGCCACAGTGGATTAGATGCATGGCCTGCCTACATCAGACTACAATTAAGACTGACATTCAGAGAGAGTTTGGGAAGGAGCCATGCCGACTTCCTCGAGGCCAATCTCTAATGTTACACATGTGCCCCAGTTGAGGCTCATTTCCATTTATGATGGTTCTTACAGATCTGTGTCAACCTATATATAAAATGATTAATGAATTTTGAAGATCAAAATGCACTTCTAAACCGAAACACTACCATCCGGATCTTCCATTCCTTTTACAGAAAAAAAAAGCAAATTTACACATCAAAAGAATGTGTGTGAGACAGACAACAGGCAAGCAAAAACACGATAATTTTTGAGTTTCTCCCAAAGGGTTTATAGCTAATGTTAAATTGTGGGAGCATATTTAGATAACTACCCTTCAGCCTATTTCCTGGAGATGGAGGTTCTCAAAGGTTGGACTTAGTTATTTATCCTATTCCAGCACAGCTCTGAGGGGATCAAGGTCTGCATGCTAGAAATAAAACAAGAGACAAAATGTTCATCTCTTAGCCTTAAATGTATATAATCAGTGGCTACATATTCAAAGATTTTTTTGACAAAATCTATATTCACAAAGGGAAAAATTTGGTTATTTCATTAACATCTTCAAACAGGTCCTACCAGAGAGAAAAGCAAACACCCCCTGCTAAAGGCATCAGATATTACTTTTCAGATCAAATCTACAAAACAGGCTCAAAATAGAAACCTGGGCAAAGGAACCCTCTGCTGCATGTATGTTGTTATTTACCCAGCAGTTCTAAATGAGTTTTTCTTCTGGTCTGATGAATTACACATGAAAGTGCTCAAAGAACTAGTAAATAAAAGCAATGGAAGACTTCTGGTATTGAAGGAACTGTGGGGCATAGGATGGGTATCAGAAGTCTTGAGATGACACATGGAGCTTCTAAAGGGTGTCCAGACAATGGCCCATGCACTCACAGTATAATACGACACAAACACATTCCAGTACAATGAAATAATGTGGAGCATGACCAACCTCTATTTTGCAGGGTGACAGAAATAAGCTCAACAGAGCTGTCTGTTACTATTCAGAAGAAATGGAAGTCGTGGCACACACTTCCCTAAGCCAAAAAGATCACTGACAAAATTGGCTAATGAGACATCAATTCATAACATTTATTCAGATTTTCATTTTAAACTACTGGATTCTTAATATAGTTCAAATTTACCCAGTTGACCCCCCCTACTTAAAACATTTCATAAGAGAAAACAATGATTACAGTGTGGCTTTCACAGGAAGAGTTCTTCATATTGCCATAGGCATCTACAAAAGCAGAACAAGAAAAATTAAAAGTGAGGGCTCTAGACTCAGAAATACTTGGGTTCAAGTCCTCCTCTGTCACTTACTAGCAGTTTAGTTGGGCAATTTACATAGCCTTACAGAATACCGGTTTCCTCATTGTAAAATTTTACTATGAGTACCCATCTCACAGGTTGGTTGTGAAAGTAAAATAATTAACAGAAAGATCCTACCACAGCACCTTGCATATAGTGAGGCCCTAATATATGTTAACTATTGATAACAACAATGCTACCCGCAAATGGAGAAGAAGAATCTGGTGGGACATGGTGACTTAATTTCTCCTCTCTATCCTTCCTTCCTTCTCCTAGGAATATGCTAATCCCAAGGTACTAGGAGGTCTGGATCTTGGGTCATTAAAAACAGCAGTTCTCCTTATCTCTCAGTGAACAGTCACAGTAATCAGAGATGATTCTATAAAAATTTTAACTCGAACATCTCAGAGGCCTTTCCCTGAGAAACAGCCCAGGGATACCCTAGTCAGCCTGTTGTTTGAGGGAACACAGAATTAGCCCTTGTTTTCTCTTCAGTGAAATGGGATTATAACATCCTTTTTTTCCACAATTATTTTTACAAATATTATAAAATAATTATAGCCAAAAATATTAACATGGGTCTTCCCTACTTCTTCCCTCCCTCCCTACAGATAAAGAGAATGCTGGTTTTGCCTGTTCTGTTGCATGCCCTCACCTGCCCCTCAGCAAAGGTTCAACTATTGCTAGATGGATTCTTTGGGTTTTCATGATACACAATCAAGAAACAGATGGCAGGTAGAAGAGATGGGCTTGGCTGGAGGAGGTTAGTCATGTCTTTAATAGGGGAAACATAAGAAAACAAGACAATAGGTGCCCAAACTGCATATAAACCTTTGGCAGAATTTATTTAGTTAGCACATGACATTGGGAAGATGGAAAGGACTGACCTCTTAGAAAGGCACAATAGGATTATGGGGCTAGATGATATGAGGTTAGAGTTACAGCTATACTAGATCATCGCCCTAGTTCAATATCGCGCTTAAAGTCTGGGCTCCTCAAAATCAGAGAGCTACACTTGCCAATTCCCTCTCAGTATTCTGGCTGCCCTGCCCCTATCTCTCTATCCAAGGTTTTTCAACCTCACCACTATTGACATTTTGAATTGAATAACTATTGTGGGGGGCTATCTTGCGCCGTTGTAGGGTGTTTAGCAGCAGCCCCACCCACTAGTTTCCGGTAGCACCTTCCCTCCTCCCCCAGCAAGTCAGGGAAACCAAAACTGTCTCCAGACATTGCCAAATAACCCCTGGGAGCAAAAGTGTTCCCGGTTGAGAACCCCTACTTTATCCCGACAACCTGGCTTAGAAGAAAAATTCATACCCCACAATTATTCTGTGACACTCGCTTTTCAGAGTTTGTAACTATAGGGGTTCCAAATTCTCAATGATCCATAACCATTACCTGCTGGACTGGCAGGTATCAGGTTGTCATCTACAAATTATAAATGATTATCACAGCTACTATTTGTTGGCTCTTTGTTATATGACAGGCATTAGGCTTGGGGATTTAACTGGAGTGATATTCATTCTTATGCAGCAGTGAGGGGTAGATAATATTATCTACACTTCGAGATAAGTAAAATGAGGCTCTGAAGATGTAAATAACTCTTCTAGGGCCAACAAGTAGTCAAACTGATTTGAACCTAAATATATCTCAGCCCAGAGTCTCTCTTTGTCTTAGGCCACATTATTTCTCCTACTGAGAAAAACCAATGCAGCAATAAATGGGAAATGCATTTGGTATAAATGATATGAGTTAAAATGTTGAGGCAGTATATAGGTTGCTCTGGAGCTCAGTATTTTCTGAATAAGCTGACCATTAGCAATATAGATATTTTTGTTCTAAGGACACGAAGAAGTTGAATTTTGAATTATGGATATTCTACTGAAAACAGGAAAATGGTGGTTTCCTCTAAGTAGAAACAACAAGCAGTAGCTGGTTGCCATGGTAGCAGAGGTAAACTAAATCTTGACTGGGAATACAATTATCAGACAGGGACAGCAAGTATGGTAAGGAGTCTCAACCAGACAAGGGGTGTTTTTCAGCTGGAAAAGAGAAAGTCAAAAGAAAGAAACGATAGTCATCTTTAATTATTTGAAAGACCACCATATAACAGAAGGGAAGCATATGATCTGGATTATTCCAAAAGGAAAATCCAGGATTCATGAGTGGAAATTACAATGTGGTAATGGAAGCCAATTTTCCACTGAATGATAAGAGCCTTTAACAGTGTTTCAACTGGATGGAAAAATTAAACAAGCTGTCTAAACAGCAACTTATCACTGGGATAGAAAAATGATGGCAGGGTGGTCATCTCTATTGGGAGACCCCAGTTGGACTAGACAAATTCACAGCCCCTTACAAAACAAGGATCTGTTTCTCTAAAGAATTGGGAAATTGTGAATTCTTATTGAAAATAGACAAATGGAGGGTAGTGAAAGTAGGGTCTCCACTGGGCAGAGAGAGAATCAGCACTCCAATCTTGCTCGGGAAGAAAATATATCATTTAGGAGATACTAGATATAAGAGGAGAACACAGTCTGGGTAATTTTTCCCTTTTGCTCTGAATAGATGACCAGAGGATACGGGCAATAAGGGTTATAAAAGAAAAAAGACCAAGAATCAAGCAGCTCTTTCTTCTATCTTCCAACCCTAAGATACGATGATGCCTCTTTCTTGGACTGTAGAGCCACCTCTCACTATTTTGACTTTAAAACTCCATTTAATTCTTAAAAGAAAATCGAAAAACATGCAGCTAGGGAATACCTAGAGTAATAGTTGATTAGCTCTCTCCTAAACACTAACATTCCCATTGGTTTACTACCCTTGATTTACCCTCAACCAACAACTCATTATAAACCACCTCACTACTAGATTCACAGAATGGAGAGAGGACAAGGCTATCCTCGAACTTTCCTCTTAGAAAACTAACCACATTGTAAACTTGCAGGACCTGTCTTGGAAAACAAAATTGTTATAAAGTCAACTTCTGCTAAGGCAAAACAATCTCTCTTTGCTGAAAGCATAACAGGTTTTTAAAACAAAACAAAAGAAAACCAAAAAAAAAACCCAAGCTATACTGATTCATCTCTTCACATTAAATATGAATAATACTTAAGAGAAATTTCCCTATCTCTTCATCTCCAGGGCACTCAAAACATTTACGGCCTCTCATTATTTTATACAACACCTGTTAAATGGGTACCAAAGATTATTATCCTCCTTTGATTTCTAAGAAGGCAACTACAGAATGATTAAACAACAAGTTATCCAAGGTTGCTCAGTAAGGTGAGATGCTTGGACTTTTCCATTCAGTATTTATTTCAGTGGCTCAGAACAAAGTGATTGAATCTTGTAAACTCACCAGAATCCCCAAGTCTTACTCATCTCAATCCTATTTCTCACGCACACATGTAATTTTCATCATGTAAGCAAAAATTTAGATCTTGGACAAGGGTATCCTTCCAGACTAGTGCCATGTCTGCAGGAAGCCTGGTACCTCACCGAACTTGGTTTTCCGATCAGAATTGACCCACTCCTTTATCAAGTGAAGTTAGTTGTTTCTGCCTTGCCGTGTCTGGGAAATTTTTAAACCCTCAATTAGCTATTAACAATTGGTTTAACTCAGATGAGACAGAGGACAAAATAATTGTCCTCCACCATTCTGATTACAAAGGAGGCATGATTAACGAAGATCCCTTTGTGTCCAAGCTCCATTCTGAAAGCCAGAAAAAGAGCTTTCCTCCTCTTTTTTTTTCATTGCTGAGTCTTTTCCTACTTGTCTCATCACTCACGCAGTCTGTTCATAGCCCAAAGAGACAATCCAGCCAGTCTGTGGAGAGTTCCTAAAACATTTATGTTGTGAAAACAGGCAGGATGAACAGGACCTCCATCTGGACAAAGGATGATGGGACATTCAGCAAGAGTTCACAAAGGGAAATACAGACAGAAGGCCCTGGACTGAATGGATTTGCCCACAATGTCTAACACAATGCCCATCCTTATGGGTATTTGTAAACCTTCTGGTCAATTTACAACCACCTCCATGTTTTGTACCCCAAACTCTATTGCTTTTAGAACAGAGGGTTTTTTTAAGAAAATACAATTAACAAGTTAAGGAAGTCCAAATCATAGCTTTAAGGATCCTTCAGGCTCTCAAGACATTTAAATATGAAAACAGCAAATAAGATAAAGATTCTAGTTCCAACTCTACTAATGCGTAGATTGAGATAACGTATATAAAACAGCACGTTGCCTGGCACATTAAACAATTAATATTACGTAATATTATCATATGCTTCTCTGTTTTATTAATATTCTTATATATGTTCTGCCTATCAGGGAAAAAGTTACCACCTTATTTGTCTTTGGTGCATTACAAAAGGTAAGTGACTTCATACACCCCATCTTATTTAAGCCTACAGATCTATGGTAGGTTATGGACGAGACACTAAAGGCAAAACTAATCTCACAACTGGCAAGTGGTAGATGCCCTCAGATCTCAATTTGTTAATTTCAGGTCTAGTGCTTTCTTTCCATAACACTGCAGCTGAGATTATCATGTCTTGTGCCTCTTCATATTCCCCAGAATTTAGCAAAGTGCTAAGATATACCCTAATCACCATTTGAACACATTTCTAATCTGTAGGTAACCTAAAGACTCTGAGGATTTACCTTAGTGCCTTTAACAAAAATAAATGGGTAGAAAATGCCAACATTCTCGGCTTTGAGAAAGACATGCTTCTGTTTTTATTTGCCAAGGGAAAGCATTGCCATATTCACTTAGCAAATAATAAAGGCAAAAAGAAGCATGAGGGATTGAATGATATGTTGAAAGAGACAAATGGGGCTACAGCCAGATCTCCCGATACGCTGCTCATGGGTTTTTCTATTAAGCCTGTTTTTAATTCAATGCCTTGAATAAGGTGAATCTTGTCTTGGATTATGCACATCAAAATCATGCTTCAAATGATCACCCTAAACTTTAAAGGCCCAGGTCAAACTCCCTAAATCTTCAACAACAACAACAAAAATCTTTTTGGGTGGCTGGATGGCTCAGTTGGTTTGAGCACGAGCTCTGAACAACAGGGTTGCCAGTTTGACATGGGCCAGTGAGCTGCACCCTCCAAAACTAGACTGAAGACAATGAGCTGCCGCTGACCTGCCAAAGGGGTGGCCGAATGGCTCAGTTGGTTAGAGCACGAGCTCTCAGCAACAAGGTGATTGGTTCAATTCCTGCCTGGGATGGTGGGCTGTGCCCCCTGCAACCAAAGACTGAGAACGACGACTGGATTTGTTGCTGAGCTGCGCCCTCCACAACTAGATCGAAGGACAACGACTTGGAGCTGATGGGCCCTGGAGAAACACACTGTTCCCCAATATTCCCCAATAAAATTTAAAAAGTATCTCTTTTTATCTGATCTAAAAAAATGCTTAGAACACTTAGTCTATTTCAACCAACTCTGACCTTAACAACAAACTCTTATTTTACTGATCTTATCTCTCCAATCAAATTTAAGTTGCTCAAAGGCAAGATCCATGTGTGCCCTCCTTCTGTAGTCTATGACTAACCCAGTTCAGGGATGGTAGTAACATGTGCTGGTTCATTCCTTGTTCTGCCTCACAGACTCCTGGATGTTCCAAAGAAACCTCAAGCCATCGTAACATCTACTCAACTTTCCCAACCATCCTCAGAAATACTGCTCTGCTTAGGTAGTCATTAAAGCTTCTCCTGTGCCTTCAAGAACTTTACTTTAGCTGCTGGGACATCCTGTTGCCATCCATTTCACATAGACATCCAGCTCAATAGGAGTACGTATTGCAATGAGCTTCGCTTCAAAGCCAGCAGCCTGGCCTAGTTCCAGGAATTGTCACTAATGATCTTCACCAGCCAACTGGTGCTTCAACAGTGAAACAACACACACACACACACACACACACACACACACACACACACGCCATTTCAACTACTAGTTGGAAGAACTGTGCCTAACAGAGCTTGGTCCCATACCCGATTTTACATTTTAATTGTTACAGAAGATCTACTCCATCAAACATGAACAAAATCTCCAAATACACTTTCGGAAATATAGTAGTGAGTGGTCTCCATCAACCTATCTTTAAACAAAGACATAGTAATAAGTGCATTAGCCGAGGTATTTTGGTTGCAAGAGAAAGGAAACCATGTTCCAAGCTGCTTGAGCAAAAATTAAATTCATCAAACATTTAATAAGGGGAAGCTGAACACTGTTCAGAAACAGAGCAGTCTTTAGATAGTGGTTGTTTTGAGAAATCGAATTATGTCAACAGATCTTCTCTCCAGTCACTGAATTCTACCTTATATTTTGTTAGCTTCATTATCAGGCTTCATTGGAAAGCCTCCAGTAGTTCCAGGCTCATATTACCAGGGTTCAAGTTCATTAAGAAAAAGAGAGGACATCCCTTCCTGGTAGCCTCCACATAAGCCTCAGAATTTATCTGATCAGACTAACTGAAGCCACATGTCCACTGCAGCTTGGTCGCATGCCCTACACTGGAGTCAGAGGTCAGGATTCTCTTCAACCATATGGACTGAGAGTGGGGGAGCGGAAGTGCCACAAAGGAAATCCAGAGTCCTTTAATCAATAAATTTCAGGTGAACCATCCTCCCAATAAGTCTTCTGTCTTTCCCTAATTTCTAAGAAGTTGTATTACAGGGATGATCAACTTTGAAAATAGTATACTAAAGGAACAACCAAGCAAGTCACAAAAGCATATAAATAGCCAGTAAGCATATGAAAACAGGTTCACCCTCACTAGTCAAGAAATGTAAATTAAAAGAAAAGGATATTCTTGGCAAATTGGCAAAAATTATAAAATTAAAATTAATGCCAGGTACTGGCCAAGATGCAGCAAGATGAACACTTCCAGACTTGACTCATGGGGTATATGGTGGTTATCACTGATCCGATGGGCAAGTTGGCAATTATTATCAAAATCTTTAAAAATGGGCATGCTTTTTGACCTGAGACAAATTCACAGAAGTAAAATTGCTAAGGAAATAATTAAGGATAGGAGTAATAATTTAACTATAAGAAAGGTTTTCCCAGTATTGCTATAATATAACCCCAAAATGGAAATAATATCAATGTCCAACAATAGATTGGATAATTTAATTATGGTACATCCATGCTATGGCCTATCATGTTGGCACCCAAAATGACCTTTCAATGACTATTTATTGGCATGACTTAAATAATGGAGAAAGGCACACAAAGAAGAGTTAAAATAATGGGTTACCATACCACAGCATCATTCACTAGCTAAAACTAGAAAATTAGTTTCACTCTCATCTTCTAGGCACTCCCTGGCTCCTTCTTTAAGATTTACCACAGAGTTCTAAAGACTTTGTCCTTGGAAAGATCAAAACATCTGGACGCCCTCAGCAGGCTAAAATTTGTTGTGCCTTCAAAGAAATATTCTTTACATATTTAACAACTGTTTATGGGACTAGCTGAGTGGTACCTGGAGGAAGGTGAAGAAAATGGACCACAGATGGCATTTCTTTGTCTTAGAAGATAGCTCAAAAACTAATGTTTGGTTAATACACAGTGACTTTTATAGTAAATAATTCTCTCTATATATAAAGAAAAAGCTTATTTCCTGTTCTTCATCCTATCATCACACAGCAGTTAATCTTCAAATCCCTAGAGTAACTGCCACCACAAAAAAAATCAACTACCTTCTCAAGCAAAGCTCACCACAAACACAGCTATTCTCCATCTCAGTTTCCATAAATTTTAAATGTGAATATCCCTAGTGGACTGGCCTATCTTAGAGTATTGTTGGTAATCTTAATTGAGATGATTCCTATGAAAGTGCTTTGAAGTTGCGTAAAAGCACTACACAAATGTGTGTATATTGAGGAGTATGAATTCATCACCTAGATTTAACATACACACAACAAAGCAACTGAGAGCCCATGTCAAGCCTTTGGCTTTACCATAACCTTCACATTTTTTTCCTACAGTCATTTCTGAAAACCGGGTGTTGGTCTATAAAGTTTCCCTGCAACAAAAGGACAGGCCCTCTCTACTTTCCAATTGGCCAAAGAGTGTTTATAAAAGCATAGTATTTCTAGCAGTTGAAATTTAACTAATTAAATAATGGGGGGAAATGCCAAAGATAATCCAAACAGCAGACAGACATGCCTGGTATAGATTGGAGCCTGAAATGGAAAAGGGCAGCAGCGTGAACAAGGAGAGAGGTTAATGGTTTTCATATTATCTCATTCAAACCACAGCAATTCAAAATCCTAGAAGATATAAACTTCTGAAAGTGAGAATTCTTTTAGAATTACCACACAGTACTACTATTAGCAATATTTTCTAGCACTTCAATTATCTCCCCAAAGGAAATCAGTTTTAAAAAAAGTTGTTTCTTTATAGGGTTGTGCTTCTATATTGTGTGGACTCAATATGGACTCATATTGTGTTTCTTCTACAGTCTCTTTCCCATTTTGAAGAAAGGTAAAGTTTAAATAAAATACAGATGGGGCAATAATAAGCACATTTAAGTTCTTAAATGCCCTTCTTTTTAAACCCCCACCCCAATTACATCCTTCCCTTGAGGATATTTACAATCATCTATGACACATGCTCTGTACCTTCTTGGTTCAAGGAAAACACACCTACAGCATTTCAAATTAACTACTGACCCTTACTCTCACACTATAAACAAACCCTTTTCAAACTCTCAATTGCATTGTGTCCACACTGATTAAAGCTTGAAGCCTGGTGACCTCATGTGGTGTTAACTTCTCCCATGCACCAACAGCATTCTGCCTTTCTACTCAATTACCCCCTTTGGTGCCAGAGGATTGCTACCCAATGAACATACACAATGGATTTCTGCTTCATTACACTAACCAACAGCAGGATAGAAATAAGCAGAAGAGGAATAAACAAGCTAATTTATCATGAGGACAGAGCAAGCTTTCACCAGTCTCGCCATGGAAAACTTCAGTGGTTAACAGGAATATCAATAGTCTGAGGGTAATGTTTATGATCTTACAGATTACAGACAGAGCCACAACAGAACCTCAATAATTAAAGAATTTTGCAGATTAGCAGGTGTGAACAACATGTACACAAAACCCATGCCTTAGAATTCTGGGGTCCTCCATAAAACCTACTGAAGAATTATTTTGGGAAGCACAACCCAGGGCTTTGGATAATGTGGACTGACATCCTGGTAATTTGCCCCAAGTGTTCAACCTAACTGTAGGGCCCCTCTTATTCATCTTTGACAAGGTGGCCAGGAGAGCCCAGCCTCTTTGTGAGAAGGATCTGGATGGCCCCCCTTCATTAGCCATGGCAAGGGCACAGCGGCTGATTGAATTAACAACTTTGGAGGGCTCCAGTCCCAGTTCCCAGACATTAGCACCATCATCCAGAACAAATTAAAAGTCTCACAGCAATTAAGCAGATTTTGAAAATGAATTTCCCATGGTTCAATGGTTCAACAAGCAATCTTGAGTTAAGTATCAGAGAAGAGTTTAGAAGGAGAGCAAGAACTGACTGCTGAATTTCCAAAGTAAGCATACAATTGGTAGAGGCATAAACAATAAACTTCTGAGCCTCTGCTAACTAGGCTTTTACATTTCTTTTACATAAAATTGGAAATAGTCACAGAAGGTGAAAGAATAAAAAATTAACATGGAATTGTATTGTATTAAAATGGTGGATTTCGGGAGGATTTTTGTGTGTGTGTGTGTTTTTCCAGGACCCATCAGCTCCAAGTCAAGTAGTTGTTTCAATCTAGTTGTGGAGGGAGCAGCTCACAGTGGCCCATGTGAGGATCGAACTGGCAGCCTTGTTCTTAAGAGCATCATGCTCTAACCAACTGAGCTAACCAGCTGCCTTTTCCTCTGTTTTTAAGTCCTTTAACCCCATTGTATGCTTATTCAAAACCATAATAAACATTGGGAAGGGACGGAAATGCATGTTTCCAGTTACCAGATTTTAAATTCGCACAAGCAATTCTAAACCTGACTCTAGAAGCATCTACATCTCTCTGAGCCAGTATAGCTAGATTCAGAGCAGGCAGAAAACCTTTTATGCTAGCCTCCCAAAGGACTCTGGGTGATTTAACTGATTTTAACTCCAGGAACTCATTCCTGGGTTAAATGAATAAAAGTAATAATAAATTAGTATCTAGCCTATTCTAAGTGTTTACTGTTTGCCAAGCACTGCACACATATTATTTCATCTAATCTAGTCACATATTATGTCGTTTGATCCTCAGGGCAATGTCACGAGCCTTATTACCATACCATTTTACCCATTTGAGAGTCCAGGAAACTCAGGATCTGAGATTAAGTCATTTGTTCAAGGCCACACAGCCAGGAAGTGGTAGAGCCAGGATTTGTATCCAGTCCTTCAGACCCCAAAGCTCTTGCTTCCATTTAGAATCAGAAACTCCCATTTCCAGCAGGGTTTTACCTATGCTTTAGAGCAGTGGATGTGTCCATACAAAAAAAAAAAAAAGGTCCAGATTTTAGAGGGAGGGACTGTAGGGTGACATGATGACCCAGCTGAGGAATTCCTGTCACCTTTCTTTCAAGCTCCTATTTTTTCTCCAATACCACCACCTCCCTCTCCCTTTACTCTACGCCAGCTCTGTGTCGCCCCCTCCCCATACTCCCACCTCCTCTAGTTGGAAGGTCTGGCTAAAACAAGTCCAAGTCCAGCTTTTGTGTGACTGTCTCCTTGGCTTTTGCTTCCTTCTCTTTCAACGTACATATGCTTCTTAAATCTCTTTTCCTGCTTCTCCACCTGGCTCCACTAGAGAGTCAGCAGGCCCAGGTTCCTCTCTGCCTGCAGGCACACATTCAGCACAGCGTGTTCAGTACCATTCAGGAACCTGGAAGAATGTGTGGATGAATTCATTCCCACCCACCCGATGCGCAAAGCTGAACACAATGGAATGCAGAGGTGGTTATTTGAATGTATTATGCTTTCTTGCCAAGGGTAGTTATAAAAGTTGGCATCATAAATATATTATTGATCTCTAAGAACTGTAAATACATCTACAAAATTCTTAGAAGGGAAATTCTGAAAGATGAATTTTCCATCTTTAAAAATGTATAGAAAATTGGGGTGGCCGGTTAGCTCTGTTGGTTAGCTCCGTTGGTTAGAGCGTGGTGCTAAGAACACCAAGGTGGCCGGTTTGATCTCCGCATGGGCCACTGTGAGCTGCGCCCTCCTTAAAAAATAAATAAATAATAAAAATAAATAAAAATTTATAGAAAATTAAGCAAACTGTGGTCTTTGAAAAACAGCCCACAGGGAGAAGCAACATATATTTACTTCTTAAAGACAATAAATCACAACATTTCCATCATCACTCAACATTCTCATTTGAATATTCAAAACTTGGAAATACATATTCTTGTGTGTGTTCCCTTCCTCCTAGACAGTATAGACAACCAGTCACAGTCATTCCCCTGCCTTTATGGCCAAGTAAAGACCAAATATATATCAGACATAATAGTAATCAGTGAAACTGTAGGCATAAGTAATGAAAGACTCCATTAGTTGTCAGGAAATTTGGTTCAAGCCTTAGTCACCCACTGTGGCTTCTCTGGGCCTTAGTTTCCACGATAAAATAGGCGGTCCCTTTCCAAAACTCCAAAAATTACATACTTTTATAAATCAAAGCATGCAAACCATGAAAGTGACACAATCTTTTAAGGTCAAGTGAATAATAAGAAACCTCCCCTCACTTAAATTATAGAAGTATAGCCCAGAATACAATTATTAGAAATCTTAGGGCAGACCTTGAAGTTGAAGCATTTTAGCTACCTTTGCAATAGATTCAAAATGCAAGGCATTTATGTATTTATTTCTTCCACAAGTATTACTAGGCACCTGCATTGCACTATCCTGAGGTAACCACTGGAGAGAAAGGTGAGCAAATCAGACCATCCTTGCTCTCAGGTAGCTTACAGTTATATTTTCACCTTTATTTTTTGTTTATAACTTCTTAGAATAGAGCACTATAATTCTAGCTAATATTTCAGAAGAATTTAAGAGATCTTTTTTCCTTAAAGCTTGACTTTCAAAAGTCTTTGTCGGGCCGGCCCGGTGGCTCAGGCGGTTGGAGCTCCGTGCTCCTAACTCCTAACTCCGAAGGCTGCCGGTTCGATTCCCACATGGGCCTGTGGGCTCTCAACCACAAGGTTGCCAGTTCAATTCCTCGAGTCCCGCAAGGGATGGTGGGCTCTGCCCCCTGCAACTAAGATTGAACACGGCACCTTGAGCTGAGCTGCCTCCCGGATGGCTCAGTTGTTGGTTGGAGCGCGGGCTCTCAACCACAAGGTTGCCAGTTCAATTCCTCGAGTCCCGCAAGGGATGGTGGGCAGCGCCCCCTGCAACTAAAATTGAACACGGCACCTTGAGCTGAGCTGCCGCTGAGCTCCCGGATGGCTCAGTTGGTTGGAGCCTGTCCTCTCAACCACAAGGTTGCCGGTTCGACTCCCGCAAGGGATGGTGGGCTGTGCCCCCTGCAACTAGCAACGGCAACTGGACCTGGAGCTGAGCTGCGCCCTCCACAACTAAGACTGAAAGAACAACAACTTGAAGCTGAACATAACCCCCCACAACTAAGATTGAAAGGACAACAATTTGACCATTGTTCCCCAATAAAGTCCTGTTCCCCTTCCCCAATAAAATCTTAAAAAAAAAAAAAAAAAAAAAAAAAAAAAAGTCTTTGTCATTTACATTATATCTAGAAGCAAAAAATTTCCCAATGGATGATGACTTCAATTATATAATGTAAAACAGAAAAACAAGTGGGATTCGCTCTACAGCACGCATGGATGGAATATATATATTTCTTCCATGAATTGAGTGAGATCCAATTAAAAGTCTTGCTACTGGGTTTATCTATGCTATAAAGGGTCATACGGGCCCAGCATTTTAAAAGGCAAAATTTAACATTCGAATTAAACCTCAATGAAAATTATCACTTAATTGGATCAAAAAGTAAGTTAATTACTCTAATTCACCAAAGGGGTATATGACATGCTTCTTTAACTGTTAGTTAGCATGGATTCTGCCTACTAGAAAGCCATCAAGCAGGTTTGCTGGGTTTTTAACTTGATGTATCCACTAAGAGGCAGAAATAACCTGCCTTCAACCTAACCAGATATAGAATGACTCAAAGAAAAGCCTTAAAAAGTTAATTAGTGACAACTTCTAATTCAGGGAAATGGTTAATATATATTGATTGAGCTAACACATATGCGCAAGTAACTTACATTCTTTCATTTAAACCCAACAACATCCATGTGAAGGAGAAATCTTTAGAGGAGGAAGCTGAGGTTTAAAGTGTGTAAGTGCTTTGTCCAGATTACAAAGCAAATTTGATAACGAACCTGATCAACCGTAAAACCACATGCTATCAGTCAGAAATCTGATTGCTTTGGATACAAGGGTCAGTAAGATTATCATTGAACAGAAATATCACATGGAAAACCTCGAGGCAGCAGCATGTTGTTTTACAGAATGACCATTTCCTAGGAGTCCTGTGAGGAGCCCAAGTCATCAAGGGCAACTTTCAAAGTTACTGTAGTAGTTCTGCTTAGCCAGGAGAGTTAGTGGACAGAGCTGGTTATCAGTATCTAACCTGAGGCCTGACCCAGAAATATTATCACCTGAACTATACATTAATGCTACTTTTATTTGAATCCCAAACTTACTGCTCATCCTTCTCCCAAACTATATTTTCTCTTTCATTTAAACAGGTGAGTAGGATAGGGGAGGAGGGGAATTGGGGAATTCTGAATCTTTTAAAAAAGGAGATAAATGCTAATTGAAAGGTGATTTTGGTATCCTTTTAGTTTAAAAATCTTGAGTGTCTACAAATTATCCTGTTTTTTTCTCTTTCATCAGCTATTATCCAGAAACACCAGGTTCTCTTAGAGCAAAATTCTGCTCTGTTTGGGCATGTTCAAAGAAAGGTGCCGAGGATTTAACACTGGCTCTCTCTCATGGAGTTGCACATTCTGTAAAATTAGGAGGAACGGTGACTGAAACTATGTCTAAGCTCCCAGAGTTGCCTGTCACAGCCAAGCCCCTCCCCATCCCACCTGGCCCCACCCCACCTTACAATTCTTAAAAAACTGATCCTTCCTAAGTAGAGGTGTGGTCTCTAAGTGACAGCAAGCAGGGGCTAAAGTTGAAACGTTTCACACAAGCCAGAACTAGCTCTACAAAACAGAGAAAAGAAAGGAATGTGGGGACATGTCTTTTCTACATTGGAGGCATTCCGTTCTCTTGCAAGTTACAACCAGTTGAGAGTAGATAAAACATATAAGAACCCGAGTAAAAGGAAGAGGGCCTCAAAAAGACCTCATCTGCCTTGAGCGAGGACTGGATTTAGTAACTATGGAGCCCAGCTTTTTGGTTGTGATCACCTGAAAGCAAGCATGTTAAACAGAGTCTTAAAAGGCAAGATTCATTCTGGCTAAATCAGAGGGTGCAGAAAAGCATAGTGCTTTGTGACTCTGCTTAGTTTCAACAAAAAGAAAGGCAGAGGAGGAAGAATTTACAGGGTAATACTTGCACCTCTGGAATCACAAAACTATGCTTGTCAGGCGCAATGGCACGGAGCCCTCAACATGTTAAGCCCTATTTTGGCAATTTGAACTTTCTGTTTGCAATTATACCCAGAGTGAAGACATGGGAGAGATAAAAGATGAGCAGTTTTGTTGTTTCTTTGTATACAAATCAGACCAAAAAATATAGGGCACGTCATTTTCCAGAAACTCACTAAAACTTCAGAATTATGCTTGCCACAAACTCCCCTGAAAGCACAAAAGTTAGTCATAGACTGTTAGTCAAAAAGCCTCAGATTGGGGCTGGCCTGGTGGCTCAGGCAGTTAGAGCTCCGTGCTCCTAACTCCGAAGGCTGCCGGTTGGATTCCCACATGGGCCAGTGGGCTCTCAACCACAAGATTGCCAGTTCAATTCCTCAAGTCCCACAAGGGATGGTGGGCTGCGCCCCCTGCAACTAGCAATGGCAACTGGACCTGGAGCTGAGCTGCGCCCTCCACAACTAAGATTGAAAGGACAACAACTTGACTTGGAAAAAAGTCCTGGAACACTGTTCCCCAATAAGTCCTGTTCCCCTCCCCAATAAAAGCTTTAAAAATAAATAAATTAAATTTTAAAAAGCCTCAGATTGATGAAGTCTTAAACCCAAAGGTGAGAATGATTCTTTGGTTGGATTAGTAAGGACCATAGTCATGGGATTTTTTTTTTGTTTTGTTTTAAGTTTTAAATTTACATTTTCTCAAGCAAGAGGAAGGGAATGTACCACACCCTAAGCAAGCAAAGAAGGAATTTTGTTTTGTTTTGTGACTTCTGTAGTATCCTTTAAAATCCACACAGAACAGCTTAACACTGTATATAATCCTATTGTTCTGTAAGAGGTTAGCTAAGAATATCAAGTATACAAAGACAAGAAGAAAACATGAAAGTTATTGCAGTTTTATTTTCAGGTAACATAAAAGCCAATAGTGCTATAAGAACTGCAAGTGTGGAATTTTCCTCACATTAACTCTATGCCTTCAGATAGAAATCAAATAATCTCCAAGCTGAAACTCAGAAGGAGGTGCCTGTGTAGAGGGCTGATTGGCATCAGAACTTGAGTTCGAGTCATGGATATGCCTCTAATTTTGTAAACTGAGTCCCTCCCCTTTCCCGGGACTCTGATTCCTCCTTAAAGGAGGTAGGATTACATGATCTTCAAGGCCTTTTCATCTTTATAATTTAATAGCAACCAACAAGCTCCACAGTTTCTATTCAGGCCAAACAATAAACACCAAAATGTATGGATACAGTGGATCAAAAACCTGCACTCAGGGCCAGTAAGAAGATCACACAGCTTTAGAGCAGAATCGATTATCATTATCAGCCTATAATGTAACAATGCTGCCGATGGGCTCCTGAGGTGTGAAATGACCTACTCATATCACAGAGACATCGGAATCCTGGGCATTCTTCCTCTTCCTTTGTCCTCATGTCACCTGCCACACTCACTCCTACATCTCTCTGTGTTCTCTCTGAGTTTGTGTGGCAAAGAATCCCAACGGTTGTAGACTTAGATCTGGTATAACCAAGCTCTATTACAATTGTATATAAAGCAAAAATGATAGCTAGATCTTGAGTAAAAGCATGAGGGATTCTCTTGGGAGTAAAAAGTTTTAGAATGATTTAGACTTGTGTTCTTATTTACTAGTTTTCTGCAACAGTATCTACTATTTAAGGGAGGCTCAGTATGAGACATTCAGTGATAGCATGGGAATCAATGCTAGGAAGCAGGATGGGATGACCCCTTTTGTACTTTCAAACCCAAAGTTAGTAATGCTTTGGGTCATTCCCATTCCTTCTGCCTCAACAGACCCATGAATTTGGAGGTGTTCAACAAAGTGGTGGTGACTCAAGGGAGAAAGAGAATAGAATATTAGGTTGGTGCAAAAGTAATTGTGGTTTAAAAGGTTAAAAATAATTGCAAAAACTGCAATAACTTTTGCACCAACCTAATATAAACAATTTCACGGTTAAGTTCCCTCTAGATCTAAGAACAGAGAGGGACAGATAAAGAAAAGTAGGATTGATGGATATGGGGTTAAGCAGACAGTTTCAGAGGATGGTCCTCTGGGAATCACATCTCTGGTGGCCCTGGTTCAATGAGACTCCCAATGGGTGCCTTGTCCTCAAGATAGTGAATCCCTTGCAACAATCATCTATGACACGGGAGGGCTCTGTCTCCCTCACAGTTGAGGGTCGGAATCAAGGATCTTCTGTGACTTATTTGAGATCACTGAGACAAGTCATCTGCAGAATTTCAGCCAAGTGTCTTTTCAGTACCTGATGCTTCCTTGAGACTAGGAGCTCTCTTTTCGGGAGGGGCTCAGCAAGGATAACGCAGCAGTTAGCTGACCCCAACCACCTCCCATGAGCTTAGCCTTGTTAACCTAGGGCTTACAAAGAGCTGAGCCCATCATTTACAAACTTTCTAAAGAGAAACCATAACGCCTTGCCAAAACAAATGTAATAACTTGGCCTCTTCTTTCAATGACCTCTGCTTTCTTGGAAATGTGGTTAGTAGATAAAGCCTCTGAGTTAACCCAGGGAATTAACCAGAAGTTTAAGAAGACCCTATAATTTCATTGGGCCAGCAAAGAAAGAACAACACCCTTTTACCAGGGAATATTAAAAGAATAGAGTAGGAAGGAAAAAGAGAAAGGAAAAAAATGTACTTGAAGTCCAGGATTTAAAGAGGCACAGCACACAGAAACACTAGAGCTCCATTTGGGGTATGAGAGGTAGATGGCATCAGAAGTAGGTCTTGGAAATCCAGGTACAAGATGTGCCCCAAAGAGATAGTCTCATATGTTTGCAAACTCCTTAGTTTTTCTTTCCTGAGTTCATATTTACTCCCATGTCCCTTCTCCATATCTATGCTCCCATCTCCTGTATTTAACAGTTATATTCAGGACCCACTATGGATGCCAAGTCCAGGCAGCATTCAGGAGGTTGGTTACTTTGACATGTTTTCAATTACAACTCTTTGTCACTCTTCTCTGCGTGTAATTTCTTTTGGGGGGTACCTGGGGTATCATTTTCTCAGGTTTGGCCCTCCCCAGCATGGCTTATAAGCAGTGGTCAACATTTACAATGGCTAGTACAAGGGGTTAATATGTGCTTGGAATTGGGATAATCTGTTTGGGAATTAACTAGATTAACGATTAGTACCCATGCAGTGATAAGAGTATGTGGTTTGGCAAAAGGGTTGAAGCAGAAAGAAGGGACAGACGGCCAAATGGCTCAGTTGGTTAGAGTGCTAGCTTTCAACAACAAGGTTGCTGGTTCAATTGCGCCCCCTGCAACTAAAGATTGAAAATGACAATTGGACTTGGAGCTGAGCTACATATTCCACAACTAGATTGAAGGACAATGATTTGGAGCTGATTGGCCCTGGATAAACACACTGTTCCCCAATAAAAAGAAAAGAAAAGAAAAGAAAAGAAAAGAAAAGAAAAGAAAAGAAAAGAAAAGAAAAGAAAAGAAAAGAAAAGAAAAGAAAAGAAAAGAAAAGAAAAGAAAAGAAAAGAAAAGAAAAGAAAAGAAAAGAAAAGAAAAGAAAAGAAAAGAAAAGAAAAGAAAAGAAAAGAAAAGAAAAGAAAAGAAAAGAAAAGAAAAGAAAAGAAAAGAGAGGGGAGACTGAGCTTTCATCTTCTATTAAATCTGTGTAGAATCAGTTTTATCACACTCCACCCCTTTGTTTCCCACAGAAATTGAATGGACAATAGGAGGAGAGTGGCGTTAGACTTAAGACCATGGCTTAGGATTCATTCAAAGAACATGGCCTTGAGTGTTGTTAGTCCTCTTATTAACTGTATCTGCAACCTCTGAAAAGTGCCTTAAATGAGCCCCAGATTCATCGGAAAACTGGAAAAAGTACCTGTTTCTCTGGGTTTTTATGATCATTAAATGAATTAATATACATAAAATACTTTCCGTGGTCAATGATTAAATCCTCAAACAGCAACAAATTAATAAGCCAAATCTCTCACTACTGGTCAGAAGACAATCTGATTATTGCTTTTGCTCCCCTACAAGATTTAATTAAAGGTGTGTGTGTGGGGGGGGGAGTGAGAGGGAGTTCTAAAAGGCTAAAGAACCTTAGTATTTTTGTATTCTAAAACATGTGAGCTGCTCTTTCTGTTATTTAGCAATCCTTTTAGATTAACTCCATTATGAAACGGGAAATTGCAAAATATTTCATCATCAAATTCAACAACTTCAATGCCTCAAGCTCTTCTTCTCCACTCCCATCTCCATCCCCATCCAGGCACTTTCTCTGGGAACTATCCAGATCCGGCTCATTTGTCTATTAGAGCATCATTACAACACTTCAGAGAAGACACAAGACCTACATGGAATAGACATGATCATTTCATGTCTTGATGCTCTCCAGCTGCCATCATCGCTTAAGATTCTCTATCATAATTGAGGGCAACAAATCTTTCAATAGAGAAAAGTCTATCAGTACCTTTCTCCAAAGAACAAGCTATACCCATTCATCGTGTCAACATGGAAGCCACAGTTTGAAATGCTCTCATTATTGTGCATGGGTGTGTATATAAACAAAAAATTATCCTTTGGGGAATAGAATTTTCAATTTTCAGTGGGAGGCTCTATCAACTGCTGTACCAGCACGGCTAATTCACATCCTCTAAAAATCCTCTCCAACCTCCGTTGACTCCTATCCTCTTCCTTTGAAAAAGTCCAGACTTACATAACTATTATAAATATGTTAAAACCATTAACTAGAGAAAACAAGTCCAAGTAATCTTCCTTAAAGTAGCAGAACTCAAACACATTATGGTTAATGAACTTGGCTGCTCAGCCAGTTAGATGATTCATACAATTATGGAGACTGGTTAGAACCTGTAAGAAATTGGTTGGACTGGCTGGCATATGCAGACATATCAAAAGGGGTCCTCCCTTAGCCTTGGCAAGGCACTGTTTTGCTAGGTACACCTGGACTCCATTTCATTTATCATAATTTTTAATATCTTTTCCTTTTTATGTATTACCCAATGATTAAAAATGAGAAATTAATTGCTTTTCTAGTGTTACTCATCATGTCTTCCTGCATTCAAACCATTTTTATTCAGTGCTTAAAGTCAAGACTTTGGGAAGGGGGGGCAGGTTCACCTAATAAGGGCTAAGAATTCTGGCTCTATTGTCAGACTGACTGGAGACCTAGCTTTGACCCTGACTAGCTAGATAATCTGAAGCAATTTTACAGACCTTTCTCCACCTCAGCTTAGTTACATGTAAATTGGGTATGACAGTACCAATTTGGCAAGGATCTACGTGGATTAAATTAGATAACATCTGGCACATAGTGCACATTTAACACATGTTTAACATTTATATTATCCTATTACTATTTATTTCAAGATGAAATATTAATATAATTATTTGACAGTATAATTAACAGGGTTTCTCATTTTATATGTTCTCAAATTCCTAGTAAATGAGTGAGAATTATCTTGGTTCTAGAAACCTCATCATAGGAAATCTTTTGCTTGGTGAACTTGGACTAAGAGGGGTTCTTTTCTATCTCTGGCTTCCCGAGGTGACTCAGGCTTCAATTCCTCTCTTTCCTAACCCCCGTCAGCCCTACCTTGGGGACACAGTAGGATCTAATCAATATTTTGCACATTAGACTGGTGACACACATGAGCTCTAAGCTAAAGACCTTCATACAATCTCAAATTTGAAATCTCCATAGAAACGCCTTTATGAGGAAGATAAGGTAAGAATCTTTCTTCAGTCTATACGGATTTTTCTTTTAATTTTTTTAAACTAAAGGCCAAGTTATTGAAAAATGTCAACTAGGTAGGAAAGGTTTTGAGTCTAGATATAGGTTGCAGGCAGGGACTTGAAAATGTTACAAAGCCACACATCACACTATTATCTCAAGGAAATATTTCTCAATGTTAACAGGGAAAGTGAAAGTTCCAAAAGAAGGCTAGACAGGCTGTCGTGAACAATTTTTAGATGAAAACATTATTAGAGACTGTTAGGACAAGCATGATTTTGTTGCAATAAACCAATAGCTTAGTTTTTAAAAAGTCAAATATGAAATGTCAATTATAAAAAGTTTTACAAAAATTTTTGAGGTTGCATAGTACTCCTACAAACCACATTACACTTTAGTAAAGAGAAAAAAAGACACGGTTTAGTCAGATATGAAATTTTACAAAATAAAAACGAGAATCAAATACAGAAAGATGTGGGCTAACATTAACCAAGTAGTTCTTTTCAGGAGTCTTACCAGAAATCCAACACTGCAGGATTACAAGTATTGCATTATTAATGTATGCTAAAATATAATATCCCAACAAGCTTAAAACCTAATGTATTGGGAAGCAAACCTTTATACACTCTACATAACTATAATTGGATTTAATTTCTTAAAATCCTGAAACTTCTAAATAAACCATAGTAGCAGAAACAGAAACACACATGAATAAACCACAATCAAGACCACCAATAGCTCTCATTTAAGCAATAACAGCACAATAGTATGGGTTGTATCACTGAAAGGCAGTAGATAAGTCCATGTGAAAATTGAGAAAAATGGTTATATATATATTTGTGTTTTATACACACACACACACACACTACTCTCAGCATTAAAAAAAGGCTGCTCACATAGTGAGCTTTCGAAAGAAAGAACAATCTTTCCTAAAGAAATAATTGGTAATTTGTTGATACGTATTTGTAGCTTAAGTTTGAAATATTCTCTTTTATGGGTATGTTTAAAACAATGCAATAATTTTTTATTCATCCAGTGCTGATCTTCATACTCTTAACAGGTTTAGAACAAGTGGGAACAGTGACCTGCTTTTTCAACCATTATATCCCCCAGACATGACTAATTTGAAGCTGAGCAAATTGCACATAATGGGCCAGGGATTCGAGTTCATGATTTTTAGTCTGCGGCACTCTTGTTTCAGGGCACAGGGCTTCCTCCCCCTCCTTCCTTCACCTCTGCAACTGCCTCTCCATGAACTAAATTCACCAAACATGAAATCAAAGGAAATTTATTGTTTTTTTTAAAATTTTCTCAGGCTTATTTTTAAGGAAGATAAAGATTAAGCTGTATCTTGAAATATTTTCCTTTTACTTTGGGGGTTCTTACATTTTTTAATGAATTCTATATACTGAAGAAGCTAGCCACTTAAGAAATCTTCTCAATACATAAGAAAACAATCAGATGAAAAATTTTATAATGGCTCAAAGTTTTTCCAAAAACCATGGCATAGTTCAGTGAAACTTTAAATACCCCAAATTCTACCATACAGGATATTGCTTTCCAGATCTTTTTTGCAAAATCCCATTAAAGGTTTAGCAGTATACAGACACTGGAATAAGAAAAACAAATAAAACGAGTACACACACCACCACTTGGTTCTAAGGCCACTGGGGCAGGGGAGAATTTCAGCTGGCTAACCAAAACCCAATCCCTCCCATTGGCTTATTTTAATCTAACATTTAAATTTTCCCCATCAATTCTGGAAGGCTGCAATGAAACAGCACTCTACGTATCATATACAATTCTCTAAATATTGAAAATTTCATACAATTTTATAACTAAAATGAACCTTAAACTCAGTCTACCAATGAGGAGACTGAAGCCTGTTGGTTAACTGATTTGCCTGGTCAGTTTGGGGTGCATGGTTTGTCATTATTGTTTGGGGGTGGTTGTTTGATTTTGTTTTATGTATATGTGTGTAGTACTTACACTCTTATAATGAGGAGCTCTGCCATTCAGATCCTCCCCTTCCTAGGTTGCCATGTTTCCTTTCATCAGGGATGGCGGTAATCAAAAAGGAACATATATTATGACCAATTGAAAGCAAAAATTTCATTTTCTCCCTTGGCCTCTGCAAATGTATTAGAAAGACACTTCCCACCCAGGACACAGAACTTCTAACGTATTCATGGAAGTAAGCAGTGAAGGCATCCTCTTTTCACTGGGGAGAGTGGAGGAGGAGATTTCTGAACTTTATTTCAACTTTCCAGCCTACAAACTAGTCCTTCATCTACTGATACCACTTGCCCACTTTGTTGAAGATCTATTTTTTGCTCAATTTCATCTGCTTTCCAATTTAGGGAAGTTCGGTGGAAAAACACCACTTACTTTTTGTTTGTATTCATTTCCATATGTGGATCGTATAGCATACCCACATTTTTGGACATCTTTAACAGCAAAAAAAAAAAAAAAAAATCTCTAAATTGACTAGATAAAGGCTAAGTCACTGTACAAAGTGTTTAACATGGACTGGATCTGATTTTTTCAGTCTTCTAGCCAGAAGTAGGGATACAGTTGTGATAACTGAGGAAGGAGGGCAGCTAAGCAATAAATTTACACAAAATTTTTCCCCAATAAGTGTTATACATAGACATTTTCTTTTTCAAGAAAAGTTGGAAATAAAACATTTATTGAAGGGAATCTAATTACAGTCAGCACTTATCACTAACTTTCTGAGACTGTTACCAAGTATGGTCACCCACCAAGTTCTTTGGGAAAAACAACCCTTGGCAACACTCCAGACAAACCCCTCTCTCAACACACAACTGTTCTGATCCTAGATCCACTTCACTGTCCAGCAGCCACTCACCAGTGACCTTGGACCATCTCCCTAGTACTAAGGTTATAGAAATTATACTAATTCCTGAAGTGCCCTTAGAAACCTACAACACTGGATGATGGGCACTTCAAAGTTAGGAAATTAGCTTCAGGAAAAGAAAAAGAAACACACACCAGCACCAGGGAACTATGTGTAATGGTTCCCTGCCTGTGCAAAAACCTCAAAGAGGATGAAGGTCAGACAGGGATAATAGGCCAATTTAATTCTGAAAGCACAAGGTGCAAGAAATTTTAATTATGGTCTGCCACTGAAATCACACAAGATCCAATGGCATCTAACTGCAACTGCTCATCAAGGGAGACAAGAGATGTAATTGTAACCGCTGCATAATCACTGTGAGGGCACCGGGAAGGCTGCTTTCAGCTCCCAGAGAGAATGTATTAAGAGCCTCAAAAAAACCCAATACAGGGAAACAGGGAGATTGCACGTAGCCAGACAGGAGCTTATAACTAGAAATCTCAACCGAAGAGTGAGTGAGAGAGAGAGAGAGAGAGAGAGAGAGAGAGAGAGAGAGAGAGAGAGAGAGAGAGAGAGTGTGTGTGTGTGTGTGTGTGTGTGTGTGTGTGTGTGTGTGTTGGGGGTAGGGATGGGGGTTCTGGGAATAAAACGATTAAGCTTTTTGGCCCAAACTGAGAATATGAACTTGGGAAACTCTGAATCCCTTTCTGCTTTGTGGATACATACAAAAAGGCGTGATCTTCTCCAGAAATTTCTCTCCCCAGTGAAGCTTCGCCCATTCTCTTTTGCTTAAACAATTAGTCTGGATGTTACAGTGATTTACAGAAACAGATTCCCTTTAATTTGTTCCCATCAAATCCAAGTCTGGAGACAAAACGTCCCGCATAGGACTCGAGGTGTCCGAGCTCTCATCTCTACGATAACTGGGACGCCCGTGCCGGGCGGACACTCGCAGAGGCAAACACGGAGAAAGCTCCTCCGTGGACTCCCCACTCCGCAAAGTTTTACAAATCCGAAAAGGAAGCAAAACCTCCCATCTGCGCGGGTTGCAAAGTTGGCGCTGAAGTTTGTGCCGGGATGTCCTAAATCTCGAGGGGAAGGGGACGCGCGTGTGTGGAAAGGCGGGAGGATAGATGAAGATGGAGACACAGCGAGAAAAGGGGAGTTTCCGAGTGGAAGATCCAAGACAATCTTCTTCACCCGGAAGGCTGTTTGGCTCCGAGAGGTCCCAGCGGCGTACGCCAGGGGAAGTCCTCCCGGGGAGGGCACCATCGCCGGGGGCCCAGAGAGCTGTCACCTGCGCGGGGCTGAGGCGGGAGCAGGGGAGCTATTTCCAAGATACCAAGGGTGGAGCAGAGGCTCCACATTCACTTGCTCTCGGGGCTCTAAGAAGTGGGGGAGGGGAGATTAGAGAGAGGGCAGGAGGCCAAAAGCAACACCTTTCGGATATACTGTTCCCTCCGACCTCCCCAACTTCCCGCAGCGCCAGACAAGGACTTTCTCCCACTGCACCCCACCCCATCCCGCCTCCTGGCCTTCGGCTGGGACCTGTAGACAGCCACCGCAGGGGGTGTCGTAGGCGTGCAGCGAGGAAGCGGAGGGCGCTAAGGCTGGGACCCAAAATACGAACTCTTACCCCCTGGCTGAGACAACCAAAAGCGTTTACACATGCAACAAACCGCCCTGTAACAGGGCTCCGGGTTTGCGCTGGGCGCAGTTCCCCGATTCTTCTGTTGTTCCTAATAAAAAGTCCATTAGGTTGCTCTCCGGAGCTGATTGGGAGGGAACCGAAAGGAAACCGGGGGGAACGCGGGAAAAAGCGGGGGGTGAGCAGCAATCAACTTTGTAATCCAGCGCTTCCTCGCGCGATCCGTCGCCATGCTTAAGATACCCACCCCCGCCACCCCCCTCCTTCCTTTCAAGTGGATACTGAAACTAGGCCAAAACTTTTCCCCCTCCTTTTCTCTTAGCCACTAGACTGGATTGTGCCCCATGGAGCTCTGCTTTCTTAAGCACAATAGCCGGACTAATTAGATCATAGAAGCAAGGCAGCGATACTGTAACAAGTAGCCGGAGAGGCAAAGAGGGAAGGGGCCCGAAAAGAGAGAAAGGGGGAAAAGTTTGCAGCTCTTGCACTTACCAATCAAGCCTCCCACCAGAAAGGCGATGATTTGGAACACGAGCAGAATCCCACCAACAATGCACAGCTTCTTGGTGCTCATGTTTTCTATAATTGCCCCAGCCATTTTTGCGCCCCCCTTTTTCTTTTCTCTTGGAAATAAATGTTTTAGGGTGTGCTTTTTGCTCCCGCTCTTCTCACGCTACCTCCTCCCTCGCCTCCTTTCTGGGCGCCGCAAAACTTCAGGGTTGCGGGAGTGCGGCGGGGATGGGACCGGGACCGAAGGCGCCCGCACGGATTCCCCCGGCGCAGCCGGCTCGGGTTCCCCCAATGCCCGGAGCTGTGATTGTGGCCGCTCCGCCGCCTGTGGACGCTTAAAGGAGCAGGAAAGCGGATCACATGACGCCGCCTCCCTCCCTTTCTTCCTCCCTCCCTCTCGCGCTTCCTCCCTCTCTCCCTCCCTCCCTCTCTCTCTTCCTCTCCCCCTTGCCCGCCAGTGCGGGGCTCCGAGCTCCGGCGGGCGCTGGCGCTTCTGGGTCTGGCAGGCAGCCTGTCCCGCAAGGGGCTGGTGTTGTTTAGGGGTTGATGTTGCTGTTAAGTGGATGCCCCCTATCCCGCCTCTCACGCGTTTCCTTTTCTGGTGCGAGATTTAAATCACCGGTGGACAGTATTGCAGACCTTTAACTTAAAAGCGTTGACTTTAGGAAATGGTCCACACCCCTCAACGGCTAGAACTCTCCTTAGAGAAAGAGAATTTTTAAAGGGAACCAAAGGTGTTTAAGTCAAAGACCAGAGATGCAGAATAAAGTCTTAGTTCGGCTTTCCTCTACCTTAACCCAGCCTGGGTTATTGGGGGAAGCGAAATTCCCCCACTGCACCCCTTCAGGAACCCCGCGCTCCAACCAAATCAGACTCCAGTTCATTACCACATTATCCTCCACTCCATGTATTTCCAGAGCCTTGACCCTGGCTTTTACCTTTAAAAAATGCGCACACACACACACACACACACACACACACACACACACAGACTTTTTACTCCATCAGAGTTTTAAACCTCATTTAAAAACCAACTCATCTGAAAAATACTGCTAATTTTCCAAACCACCTCCATGTAATATCTCTGGGAACTGAATCCCTACAGTTCTTGTGTTTCCATTATTAGCTCCTATTGTAAGGACTTGTGTGTACATGTATGTCTCCACCACAGAGGAGTAAACTCCTGGGGGGGTAGGAACCAAGTTTTATTCATCTTTGTACATGGCCCCTCCTCCCCCACGGTGCCTAACAAAATTCTAGCTCTAGTAGGTCCTCCATAAATTTTTGTGGACAGAATAAATAAATGAATGTGAAAGCAAGCCCACAGTTTGCCTTTCAAAAGCCTAAAAGAGATATTTGATTTAGATGGTATACATATTAAGTAGCAATGTTTGTTGTTTCTTTGTGAGGATATATTTGCACTTACACTTAACTTCCATCGGGGAATCCATGTTTTACAAACTGGTCACTTGGCCAACACAACACATATTGCCCAATAGACCCTGGGTCTGGTAACAGCCCCCATTCCCATACATAACACAGTTACCACCACTCTTACACACCTGGTTTCTTGCCCTTCGCTACATCTACACCCACTTCACACCAAGGGACTATCCTTAGTCCTGTCTCCTCCTCTACTCTGTTCCTGAGCTTTCATTGCCCTTATAGACGATGCCATGCCGGTTACACTTCATAGGTGCTCATTTCTAGTGTCCAACTGGAGTAGACACTTCTTAAGGACCGGTACCAAACTTTATGTATATAAAACCCCATATCCTTGGCATCTAACAAGTTGTTAACAGTTCTGGGGATATAGTTGTTATTTATTCATTCTTTCCTTAAACCTCTTAACCAACAGTCACTTATTGAACCCTTAACCTGTTCCAGGCTTTCTTTTCTAAGCACTGGAGGATACCAAGATGTGAAGACACTTGCCCCTATTCTGGAGGAGCCCCAGTCTAGCTTTTATTCACTGAGGAGTGTTTAACAAACTTTATTTTTGAGAACACCAGATCAGAAGGGAAGAAGCCGAAAAAATTCTTGTCAACAGGAGTGGTCAGAAGTGTTTGACTGGTATGCAAACATCGATAGGCTAGTGTGGGTTATTTGTCTTCCTTCTTTACCTTTTCAGGAGCTTACATCATTTTTTTTTTTTTTTTTTTCTGACAGGAGTAGGTTCCAGGGTGTCATAAAGAGAAGTATGTAAGAATGTCCTTCTCACCTCTACTGCTAGTTGACTCTACATTCTGTGTTCTCATCTCAGCAAGCTGCCAACTTCCACATATTTAAATAATGATGATGCCTTAGGGTTAGAATTTCTTTTTTTAAATACCAAGGGACTTTTTTTTTACGTAAGGTTGATAGGATTCAACATCAATATTTATTCTCAATTTGGTTCTACTTTTCCCTCCTTAGGAAGAAAGAAATGGTGTCCCATGCACTTCAAATATGAATTGGATCCCTAAGAAATTCTTAACTAGTTGGATTGGTATATTTAAAATTAGTGAGCTCCTCAACTCATAATTCTGTCAACTGCTACAACACACCCCATCCCCTTGGTTCCCAAATGTATGTCTTCATAGTACCTACCCTAACTCCTTGGAGGTTCCAGTGTCCATATCTGGAAATGAGAGGCTTGGAATAAAATACTGGTTCCCCATCAAGATGATCCTCTATTTTGAAAGGGTACATTATATAAACATTTTAATTAAAAATAGATATTTCTAATTGCTAACCAGTACTTTTAACTTGCATGAGATTACCAATATTGCCAATCTGAGAGTGTGGCAGACACATGCAACATTCATCACCATGAACTGCTTTAAAACATTACAATTTTTACTGTCTTTTCAAATATCAGAAGTGACTGACTGTTGGATGCTTATTTCCCAAGGGAATAAAACAGCCAAGTAGAAAAGAGCATGAGTGAGTTGGCTGGATCTGGGCTGCAGCCTAGTTTCCAGCTCTGTCCTTTGCATGTGTGAACATCGGCCATTACACAATCACCTACCCACTCTGAGGTTCTGTTTTCTCATCTGTAAGATGGAGATAATAATAGTACCTCCTAGTTCATGGGGTTCTTACAAAGTATTAATATTAATTATTATAATTAGGAACCCTTAAGGGAAATCAATAACTTTACGTTAAAAAAAAAAATCTAGTAAATCTGATCATTACTTGGTTCTTTCTCAGCTCTCAAATTGTATCGTGTTATAATTAATTTTTTGAAACATATGTTAGGAGCCCTCTGAGTGGTTAAGTCTAACTAACAAGGGTGCTAATAAGGCCAGTGAACTTTAAACATAAAAATATTCTTCTCTAAATGTGGTTCCCAATCACCAATAAAACACTTGTTTGGGGTCACTGTGTAGATTGTCCCAGAGACTGGGATAATGCAAGGATTCAATCCAACTCTGCCAACAGAAATTGATCATTCCAACTCCAGTTTCACTAGACTGGGGAACCTAATGTACCCATCCTTTTATTTGAAGGGTTTGGCATATGCAAGGTCACAATGATGTTCAATGCATATTTATTGAATGGATGAATGAATTAATATATGAATAAATGGATATCTAACTGAAGGTGGATTAACTGCAACTCCTCCCCCCACCCATTCCTGCATAGCATTTACTGACGAAATGCCTACCTGGCACATATATCCTGGGTTATAGCTTGCACCTGTATCTGTACATGTGCCGTGTTGTCATCCCTGGTTTGCAAGACTAAAGGGAGTATGACCGGAGCCTTTGTCTCCCTCACAGCCCCAGCACAGCACCTTGCACAGAGGAGGGCTCAGTTCCTGGAGTTGAGAAAGCCCCCTCTGGGAGCCAAGGGCAGCATGTCATTATCGTCATTGCAGTAAATGCAACGTAGAGATCTAAAAGAATTGTATATACCTTCTCAAACACCTAATTTACTACCCGGAGGGACAGAACAAGAGTAATAATCCCACTCTGAGCCTTCTCATTGTCATAAATAGCTTTTATCTATAAATGGCATCCCCGTGGCTTCTCCCCACCCTTTGTTAGTATTTTCTTTTAATAAACCCCTAATAATTCTCTTAGTGCCTGTGAACGTGAGCAGGCACTTTGGGCTCACACTCTATTATACAGTGTTCTCTCTCTCTCTCTCTCTCTCTCTCTCTGGGTATATGTATGTGTGTATTCACAGCTTCTTTTAAAATGCTTATTCTTTTTATTTTTTTATTATTATTATTCCAAATGGAACCACCCTTCTCTTCTCTTTCTATGAGCCCAATTATCTTGCTTTGTGTGTACATCCAAGACCTTTCTATCAGCTCCTTTTGCACACTAAGCTTGGGTAGGAACTATTGAGAATCCAGGGCTGGGAAGACTTCAATGTGATCTTTAGATGAAACTGTTTCATAAATAAACCCCACACACACACACTTTACATATTGCCCCCTCCCTAATCAATTCCATTTCACCTTTTCTTTAACATTCTGCATACATTTCACACATTAGGCTTATTCAGTCACAACTTTAAGTCTTACTAGTTGTGTATGTAAATCTGAGAAAATTACCTTTTAGAGACTTACTTTTCTTATTTTTTTTTAAAGATAATATCAACCTCATAAATTGTGATCAGCATTTAAAAAAATGTTACAAAGTGCCTAGCACAGAGCCTGACACAAAGTGGGCTCTCAACAAATGTTCTGCATGTTATAAGAGGTAGGTTTCTGTTCTCAAATAGCAAAACAAAACAAAGAACTATAAAACTCCTAATGATTGTTTCTTATGAAATTGCCTCTTTGAACCCAGGCAACTTGGAAGGCGCAAGTAAAAACCTTTATAGGTTTCCAGAGGCATCTGGTGGGAGGCAGCTGACAACTTGAAGTAGCCAGCCAGCCCCCTGTTGTTTCCAGGCTTGAAAGAGGCTGCAGCAGAGAGCTGGGATGCCTCCAGGGTTTAAACCTCTGAAATGGCATGTGTTTGGTTTCTGGAGCAGAGGTAGGGGGAAAGGGCCTCTTCTCTTGGCCCTTTCCCATAGCATAAGGCTAATGGTGTCTGAGCTGACTGCTCCCCGCACCCCATGACTGACCTTCCTCCCCATCTCACCTTGTACTTTTGCATGGTCATAAGCTCCTCTCCATCTGCTCCTCTCCATGGAGAGTGGCAGTGGGAAGAGAGCCTGGACAGGCCATGACACTCCTGTCCTGGGTGATCCTGTGATATGTGGACAACACCCAACACCATGGCACAGAGTTAGCACACAAATTTTGTTTACTGAATGAATGATGAATGAACACATTCCAGCCCCTGGCTGTCCGGGGGTTCAGGAAGACCCCCACAGATGGCCAATGGCAGGAAGAGGGGCTCAGACTTAACCTCAGCCCTAGACCATCTCAGGTGAGAACAGGCCCTGACTTGGGCCAAAGCCCAATCCTTACTCTATGCTAATTGTAAATTAGCTCGGAGTCATCACTAAATGGCTCCGCATGAAGGATAATCTCCCAATAAAAGCAGCTTCGGGTGTCTATACGTAATGTGGGAAAGGAAAGGTTGTGTGAGGATATAATACCTGAACATCAAGGACCTTTAATATTTATTTTGCATTAAAGGAAGCTGGGAAGGCTGGGATTGAGGGCAGGTAACCCCCCAAATGTCAGAACTAACAGCAGTTGATAGCCCCTAATAATAAGGTCAATAATTATAACAGTAGTAATAAGAAGTTATACTGATCACTTCCTATGTACCTAGTGTTAGGCTAAGTGCTTTACTTATATTATCATCATTCGTACATACAACAGTCCTATGAGATAGGTACTACTTTTGTCATCTGAAAAAGAGGAAAGCCAGTTCAGAGAAGTCATATTCCCTTGCCTGCACTGCTAGTAAACTGGGGAGTTCTGCTTCTAAAGTAGATGCAACATACCATTCATTCACTCACCACATATTCATTGCATGGCTGTGAGTGCCAGGAACTGATCTAGAAGCTAGGGAAGATTAGTGGACCCAACAAGGCCTTGCCCTCATGGAGCCTACATTAGAAAGCCTACTTCAGAGTCTCAGTTCTTATCTCCTTCATGTCAGCTGTGCCCTTTGAACCCAACAAAGGAAGAAACCTGCAGGGCTGTGGAAATGAGTAGAAATTACCTCCAAGGGGCTTCACTCCTGCTTCCCCCATGAGCTGTCATGAGACACTCATTTTGAAACATTTTTTCCTGCCAATTCTGAGACAGGCACTGTGTTAGTGTTTTTTGGCTGCTCTTTTGTTCATATATAGAGCAGCGTTTTCATTTGCAGCACCTTCCTCCCACTCCGATCAAACACCATCCAATTAAGCCTTAAATCTTTGAAAGTCTTTCTTGCAGGTTTTTGCCACTAAGACTTTTCTAAATTGAAGATCAATTTTCAAGTCAAACGACTCATGAAAGTGATTGTTAAGCACCATTTCAAAGAGTTTTGAGGACATTCTTGAAGAATATGTGTTAGCAAAAGATATCCAGTGCACAAAATTAATTTTGTTTTACCTAATCTGCAAACTGATTCCTAAAATATTTTTGTTTATTCTGTCGTCATGGTATGAATCCCTATTAAAGACCCTCTTTACCAAAGATTTCAAGTTGCTTTATCAATATTATTCATCTTAATGTGACAATTTATGAGGATAAAGTTTCCCAGTTTCTGATATGTCTTACCTTTCTAAGAAATTTGATACGGGAAGCCTGACAGATTTGATGGTACTTTCTTTCCTTTATTTCATAAATATTTATTATGTGTTGACCATATGCCAGATATCCGGCAAGTGGTGGGCTATAAATAAAACAAACAAAACAAACAAAAACAAAAAAAGACAGGCACGCTTTTAGTCTCACAAGGTTTATAATCTCAGGTGTGTAAAAGTGTCTTGGCGAAGCCATGGTTCTGTTAGCCAAGATGGAGAGTCCTAAAGAATCACTGGTGTAAGAGGCATGGAAGGGACCTCAGGTCTGAGAAAGGGACAGGACACGGGGTGCTCTCCGGGGCTGGGTGCACAGGTACTCCCATTCTGCCTTCATTTGACCTCACAGTGTCAGTACCATGTAGCAGTAAAGAGCATTAGCTGTGGAGCCAGACCACCTGAGGTCTGAATCTAGCTGTGCTGCGTACTAGTTGTAAGCCTGGGCTAGTTAGGGTAGTTGTTTTGTCACTTAGGGCCCTTCTCTATAAGATGGGAATAATAATAGTCTCCCCAAATTTGACTGTTACAAAGATTAAAGGGGATAATGTGTGTAAAGCATTTAAAACAGTGCCCAAAACGTAGTAAGTTTAATGTGTTTGCTTAAAACAATTTTTTTCCCTCAGGTGGCTGGATGGCTCAGTTGGTTAGAATGCGAGCTCTGAACAACAGGGTTGCTGGTTCCCATGTGGAAATCCACATGGGCCAGTGAGCTGCGCTCTTCACAACTAGATTGAAGGACAATGTCTTGGAGCTGATGGGCCCTGGAGAAACACACTGTTCCCAAATATAGAATTTTTTTTTTAATTAGTTTTTCCCTCTTCTACCACTGCTGAAACCACACATGAACTTCATTTCTTTAGCATGCATTCTGCTTTAATCCAGGCTAGCTTTGTTTAGCCTGATAGAACTACGACTCACTTGCATTCTTTTCCCCCAGGTCCTCCTACCTGTACTATATGTCCGCTCCTTTTAATCATTAAGCCCTTAGGACATTAGGTTCTGCTCAGTGTCAAACTCACTTAAGAATAAAGCTTCAGGTCTATCAACCATGACCAGAATATAATAACTAAACCTCAAACTAAAATAAGGTTTTAATAAAACAAAGATAACCTTGGCCTGAGTCATGTTTCAGCTCTGGACTCATGAAAGAGGAACAGCACCACCGACTGCATTCCCTGAAAAATGGCAGAACAATGCCATGACTGACACCAGGGCCCGGAGCCATGATGGAGTGCCCGGTCTTAGCCCTGACCAACCAGTAGAGCCCACAGCCCCACTCCCACAGCAGCCATGATTCATGATTTTCCTTGATATAACCCGGCCACCAGAGGCCAGCAGGGAGCCAGGTGTTTGAGAGCACCGGCTTCCGTGTGTCTCTGGGCTTGGCGTCACCTCCTTAAATAAGCCTTTACTCTCTTAGCTGCAATCTCCTGTTCCTGTCTTGTTTGGCTTGGATATGCGCAGGCACGAGGATCCTTTGAGTCTACGGTAACACTGCCACAAGGACACCTTGGGTTCTGTTCACTTTAAACATCGTGATAAATCCCAAAGCACTACATGTTGTTGGACATATATTCATGAATCATTATTGGTATCCATTATTAATTTATTAGGCATCTCCTATATGCCAGCTGTATTACATAATTAAGGGAGGCAGTGTGAGAAGCAAGGATTTAGCATTAAAGAGATCTGGATGGAATTCTGGGACCTTGGGCAAGTTACTTGACCTCTCAGAGCTTCAGCTAAGTCACGGGTAAAAGGAGATGATGGTATATTCACAAGAGCTGTGGGGAAGATTGAATACATCTAGTGTATAAAGAGCTTAGCAAAGTTCCAGGCATTTGATATGCCCTCAGTATAGCAAGCACGAACCAGAGGAAGAAAGGGAGGAAGAGGAGTAGGATTAATGTAGAAGAGGCAGGCATTGTTTAGTTAGAAAGCTGAGGTTCAGTGCCCTCAATTCCTGTGCTCCCCCCAATTCTGCACTCTTCAGGGACTCTTCTTCCCCATGTGCCAGGTTCCCCACAACTCCAGTCTCCTGCAATCTATGTTGACAACTCTCTCTCATTGAACAACCCTGTTCTTAGGGAGCTATGACTGTGAGTTGGAAAGAATGGGATGCTAAGCATCCAGGACTGCCTATCGAAACGGACTATCTCTCAAGTACCACACATACTTTGAGTTGCTTTTTGATCTTCCTTCTTCCTAAGCAGATACAGTATCCCCCTTGGGTCCACCCTCATATATAGCTATGTCTATTATGTCCCTTCACACGTTACCTGATATTGCAGTTATCTGGACACTCGTCATGTCTGCTCCAGCAGATCACAGTTTTTGTTTTGTTGTTTTGTTTTTTAAGATAAAAGAGCTATGTTTTGCTAGGACGTCTTTTTGTTTAATTCTAGTAGAATCCCAGGCTCTGTAGCGATTCTCCCAGATCTTTGCCTCTTCATTTCCCTTTCGAAACAGATGTTCTGTTTTACGGGAAAAGTTGGGGGAAGGAGCCATAAAGTATAAACACTTTCAGCCTCCAAACTGACCACTTTCCTATGCCTGATCTCCAAGGAAGCAACGAACGACCTTTTGGGAAAAGCATACCTATTTACTTATGCACATATTCATTTACTTACGCTCTTAAACCTATTTTAGAGAGCTGGTCAGCATAGGTTCAGGTTAAGAGCATGTGCTCTGTTTAGTCCTTGCCTCCAGGGTGAGAGTAAGGATTAAATGAGTTAGCAGGTAAATGGTACTTACTGGATAGAGTACTTAGCACATGCTATACACTCAGTAAATGTTAGCTATTATTATTAATTACCTTCTATCACCTTCTATGACTTGGTTCTTCAATTATCTCCTTTCATCCCTATCCTAAATCTTAAGTGTTCCCCACTTAAAAATATCTTTCTCAACCTTGCATTCTACATAATTCAGCACACACACTAGATTCTTTCCTTTGATTGTAAATCAAACTTCTGGAATGAACAGTTCACATTTACTGGTTTTATAACCTCTCTTCCCATTCCTTCCCTGACCCCCTGCAGACAATCTAGATCCCAGACCCAACATACCACTGTCTTATTCTGACAGAGGCCACCAGTGACCTCTTTGGTGTTCCTCCTACTTGATGTTTCTGAAATTTAACACTTCTCCTTTTGGAAAAATCTCCCCCACCTTACTCTTGGTTTTCCTTCTATTTCTCTAATATTCCCTTCTCTCTCTTTCGTTGGCTCCACTGAATGTTAGTATTCTTGAGTGTCCTCTCCTTTACCTCATCTCTTCTTTCTTATAAAGTCGGTGGGAAAATCTATATCTTCAGACTTGATCTCTTGGCTGAACTTTAGACTCATGCAGTCAGTTGCTTCCTAGATGTCTCTGCCTGGACAAACCACATGCAACACCAAATCAACCCCTGTCTCATTTAGTGGCCCAACTTTCCAACCACCCACCTGTTATTATTTCATTACCCACACATCTCATTTCATTACCATCCTTATTTCATTACCCACACATCCCATCAGTTATCCAGACCAGATTCGACCTCTCTTCTTCATAATGAGCTAACCTCTCCTCTCCATCCTCCCCACATCTCTGCAAGTCCAGACCCTCATCGTCTCTCTAACTTGGACTGATGAAGACCTTTCATAACAAGTCTGCAATCTCTGGTTTCTTACTATAGATAAGCCAGTCTGTACACCGTTTCCAAGGATCACTATAAAACACAGATCTGTCTTCTTAACTTTCTGACTATAACTCTGCATTAGCTTCCCATTGCCTACAAATAAAGCCTACCTTTTAAAGCCCATATCTAGCAGAAGCTCACTGGGTTCTCGAAAATCTAGATGCTTGTGAATACCTTTTGTTCCTGGACTCAGCAAGGCACTTCTTTGTTCCTCACTGTGTATAATTCACAGTCCAGCTCATGTCTTTCTCCTTGTAATAGGATCATTGGGATAGACCAGTTGACCCCTAAGGGAGTGCCACCACGCTATGATTCTATGGTATTCCTCCTCTTGTATTACCTATTTCAAAGTGCTGGCTATCCAGAGACACACATGGAAACCTAGAAATCATCCTAGACATCTCCTTTGTAAGTGTAGTCAACAGATACTAAGCATATTATCTGCCAGACATCATAAATAATACATCATCATAATAACACCAGACACTTATATCATACTTATTATATGTGAAAGGCACTGTTTGAAGTGAGATAGACAGATTATATAAAAAATAACACAGAATTAAAATAGTATAATTAAAGTATGTACTTAAATGGTTGTGGTGAGGATTAAATGTTCTAAGTGTACTCTTGTATATATGACTTAGGACATTTAATCCTCACCACAACCATTTAAGACACATGCTATTATTCAATTTTAGACACGGGGGGAAAATTTGGTCTAGAGAAGTTTAGTAATTTACCCAAGGTCACACAGCTAATAAACACTGGAGCTGGGCTTTGAACCCAAACAGTGTAACACCAAAGTTCATGCAATTAACAGTTACTCTCTTCTGCATTTGATTAAAATAGCAGTAATGGTAACAACACTTAAAGTTTTCTAAGTACAAGGTGCTGCTCTGAATATATTACATGTATTTCTGCACTCAATCCCCACATTTCCTACACAAATGAACTTTGCTTAGAGAAAACCAATAAAATTTCAAACTGAAAACCCAGAAAAATTTGGAAGTGAATACTCACTTCAAAAGAGTATGCATTTACTCTTCTAGAAGCCTTCAGAATTCTTTGGAATTTTAGATTTCTCATATCATTTATCACAAACTTTCAGGTACCTTTCCAGTATGAAAGCAGGAGTCTTTTTATTAACTCAGCCATCCACCCATTCAGCAAACATGTATTGAGAACCTACTACATGCAAGGCACTAAATATTAGGTTGGTGCAAAAGTATTATAATTGCGGTTTCAAAGGCTAAAAATGATTGCAAAAATCACAATTATTTTTGCACCAACCTAACACTTCAGAGAATGTTTATCTCAAGAACATAAATATCTAGACAATGAAAAGGACATTAAAAAACAATGAGTATAATGAAGTGTGTGTGACAGAATTGCAGGGTAAGAGAACAGACTGTAGAGCCAGACACACTTTGTTCAAAGCTTGGCTTTGCCACTTACTTCACGTATGACTTTAGAAAATTCATGTAAATGATTTATGCCTCAGTCTTTTCATAGTAGCTACATCATATGATTGCTGTCAAAATTTTAAGTTTTAATATACATAAAGGACTTTGATCCGTACCTGGAACATGGTAACACTAAACAAAGGGCAGCTGTAGTCAGAAGTAGTCATGGTATCACCACATAAGGTATTACCAATGCCAGGTACAACGGCATTGGTAAGTAGGAATAAAGAGAGTGCTTATTTTACAGTAGAGAAAGGAAAGGAGTTCAGATAAATCTGTGAAACAAAAGATAACTCTAGATGAGTTTTAAAAGGTGAGTATAGGGAATATAGTCAATAATATTGTAATAACTGTGTATAATGCTGGGTGGGTACTAGACTTATCGGGGGATCACTTCATGAATTACATAAATGTGTAACCACTATGCTGTACACCTGAAGCTAATACAAAATAATAGTGAATGTCCACTATAATTGAAAAATAAAATAAAAAATGAGTAGGTATTCTCCTGGTAGACAAAAAGGAAAAATATAGATGGACAAGCTTAAAATCAGGGAACAGTAACTCCTAAAGTTCATACATCTGGCTAAGGGGTTGGTATAATGTGTCTTTGTGTTTCCAGCATATTCCTTTGGAGACCTAGAGCCATGGGAGATAGGAACCTAACAAGGGTGGAGAAGTGATGTTCCCATTATAGATCTTTGAAAGCTATCATTTGAAACCATGTTTATTACTGGACTGGGAATAATAACACCTCCTACGTTTGTATAGCAGCAATTCTGTACAATTTAAAGATAATATCTCAGTAATCTTCACAACCTTGGAGGTCTTGCCAATTATAGTTCTATTTTCTGTATGGGAAAGCAGAAGTGCAAGGAGGGGAAGGCAGAAATCCAGGGTTGCTCAAAAAGTTATTGGTGGATCTAGAAATGGGACTCTATAATTTGCAGCTGTGTCCAAATAACAAGATCATACTAATTCCATACCCTCCCCCCCATTTATTTCCTTGTTTTAGACAAATAGATCAAAATATTGTGGCTGAAAAGGCTAGGATGAAGTTAAAAAACTATCAGAAATAGTGAAGGGGCATGCAGAAAATGGATGAACTATGAGGTTTTTGATGAGGAGTAGAAAGGACGTTTTGGGAATAAGTTGGACTATTTGCCGAAAGGAAATTTCCTCCCTTCCTTCCTTCCTTCTTTCCTTCCTTCCTTCTTTCTTCCCTCCCTCCCTCTCTCCCCCTCCCTCTTCGTCTCTTTCCATTGATATATAACTTACATAAACTGCACAAATTATACGTATACATGTTGATGAATTTCTACAAATACTATATTTGTTTGCTAGAGATGCCATAGCAAAATACCACAGACTATGTGGCTTAAGCAACAGAAATTTATTTTCTCACAGTTCTGGAGGCTGGAAGTACAACATCAAGATGCCGGCAGGGTTGGATTCCTCTGAAATCTCTCTCATGGCTGGCAGATGGCCACTCTCTTACTGCTTCTTTATAGGGTCTTGAACCCATGGTATCTGTCTCTTCCTCTTCTTATAAGGACATCAGTCAGGTTAGATTCTTTTCTCTCCCTAAAGGTCTCTTTTAATTAGATCACCTCCTGAAAGACGTTATCTCCAAATACAGTTACATTCTGAGGTACTGGGGGTTGTGACTTCAACATATGAATGGTGGGGGGTGGGGGAGCACAATTCAGGCATAACAAATGCATATATAAAATACAGAACCAGGCCGGCTGGTAGCTCAAGCGGTTGGAGCTCCGTGCTCCTAACTTCGAAGGCTGCCGGTTCGATTCCCACATGGGCCAGTGGGCTCTCAACCACAAGGTTGCCGGTTCAACACCTCGAGTCCCCGAAAGGGATGGTGGGCTCTGCCCTGTGCAACTAAGATTGAACACGGCACCTTGAGCTGAGCTGCCACTGAGCTCCTGGATGGCTCAGTTGGTTGGAGCACGTCCTCTCAACCACAAGGTTGCCAGTTCGACTACCGCAAGGGATGGTGGGCTGTGCCCCCTGCAACTAGCAGAGGCAACTGGACCTGGAGCTGAGCTGTGCCCTTCACAACTAAGATTGAAAGGACAACAACTTGACTTGGAAAAAAGTCCTGGAAGTACACAGTGTTCCCCAATAAAGTCCTGTTCCCCTTCCCCAATTAAAAAAAAAATCTTAAAGAAAAAAAAATACAGAACCACTCAGATTAAGACAAAGAATATTTCCATCATGCCAAAAGGCTCCTCTGTGCTCTCTCCCATTCAATTAATCCAGTGATAATCCCCTTTCACGTCACCATTGATGTTTTTTTTCCTGTTATTGAACATTTTTTTTTTTGGACTAGTGCTTTTCACCCCCAACATAATGTCTGCATATTATTTTATGTATTATTTTGTTTATTTATTTTCATTGTGTAAATATAATTTCTATATTTGAGTTGCTTCCAGTTTTTGGCTGTTATGAATAAAGCTGTTGTAAGCATTCTTGTATATGTCTTTTGGTGGACATAGTCATTCCTTTCTGTTAGGTACATATGCAAAAGTGAAATTGCTGGATTGTAGATATATAGGTTTATTTAATAGTAAGAGATACCAGTTTTCCAAAGTAGGCTTGCCAATATTCACTCACTCTTCCAGTTGTTCCACATCTTCACCAACACTTAGCAACATCAGTCTTTTTAATTTTAGCCATTCTAGTGGGGGTCGATGAGTATATCACTGGCGTTTTAATGTATATTTCCTTGATAACAAATGCTGTTGATTTTTGACCACTTGAAATCCTCTTTTGTGAAATGAGTGTTCAACTCTTTTTTCTATTTTGAAATTGGTTGACTTTTTTTTTCTTATTTATTTGCTGAAGTTCCTTATATATTCTGGATACAGGCCATTTTTCAGGATTTGTATTGCAAATATCATCTATTGGCCTGTGGTTTATCTTTTCATTCTTTTAATGGCATCTTCTCATGAACAGACATACTTAATGTTAAGTCGAATGTATCAAACTTTCCTTTTATGGTTTTTGTTGATATTCCATTTAAGAAATCTTTTCTTCCCCAAGGTCATGAAGACAGTCTTTTGTTTCATCTAGAAGCTTGATTATTTTACTTTTATATAAAAGATTATGATTCATCTCAAATTAATTTTTCTATATATCTAGTCAATCGACCCAGCACTATTTCTTTTCCACTACAGTAGGAAATCAGGCTATGGAGGAAATCAGGTGACCATATTTGTGCAGGCGTTCTTCTGAGATCTCTGTTCTTTTCCTCTTGTCTATTTACCTCAACTTGTGGTAACACCAGATTGTTTTAATTATTGAAGCTTTATACTAAGCCTTGATATACAGAAAGTCTACCATCAGATTTATTCTTCAAAATTGCCTTGACTCTTCTAGGTTCTCTGAATTTCATATAAATCTACAATCATCTTGTCAATTTACATGAAAAAAAATTTGTTGGGTTTTGACTAGGATTGCACTGAATCAATTGGCAAGAACTGACATCTTAACATATTGATATTTCCTGTCAATACACACAGGATTTATTCGATTGATTTTGGTTTTCTTTAGTTTCTCTCAGTTATGTAATTTTTAGGGAAGAGGTCTTGTACTTCTTTTGCTAGATTTACTCTTAAATATTTAACTTTTTGGTGCTATTATAAATGGTAATTTAAAACATTTTTTCTAGTTTCGTACTGATATGTATAAACACAACTGATTTTTTATATTGATCTATCCAGTGGCCTTGCAAAATTAATTTGGTACTGTAATTTATTTATAGATTCTTTTGATTTTTCACAAGAACAATCATGTCATATATGAATAATAATTTTACTTCTTTCTTTCCAAACTTTATAGCTTTCATTTGTTTTCTTGCCTTATTATAACGGCTAATTCCTCCAGTACACTGTAGAATTGAAAAGTCACCACTATTATTGTTATTTGTTTTGGAAATGCTTGCCAGTGCAGTTAGACAAGAGAATAAAAAGAAAAGCAATAAGGAAACAAACTTATAATTATTTGTAATTGATGTAATTACAAACTTATAAAAGACAAACAATTTTAATAAAAATTATTTCAAGCAATAAAAGGATTCATTAATATGGCTAATCACAAATTTAACATAAAGGTTAATTACTTTACTTTAGAATAATGATTATGTCAGAAAGTAGAAGGGAAGGTAATGTCTCACTCACAATTACTATAAAAAGTTGAAATTCTAGGAATGAATGTAATAAGAAAGCACAGAAATTTAAAATTCCTCAGGATACCTAAAATAAGAGTTAAATAGATGAAATAAATCATTAATTTGGATAGAGAAGCCAATATTTAAAAAAGATAGCAGTTATCTTTGAATCAGTCAAAAATATGAACATGGCTTTGGGGGTTGTTTTTGAAACTTGAATTAAATGATACTAAAATTCATATAAAAATATACATGTAAGAGAAAATTCTAGAAGAGAAGAACCATGAGGAGAGTAACAGACAAAATATTTAAAACTGTGTTTCCCTTACCTCAGATTATACAAAATAAATAAGAAAAATTATGAGTTGTTGAACAAATATTGATTGTAAGACTGGACAAACATTTGAAGAACATAAAGATGAGTTTTCATCTTATTTCTTCTATACTAAAATGTAAACATAAAACAACAACAAAAAAAACCTTAAATATATAAAAAAAGGAAACCATAGGGGCTAATATCAAAATATATAAAGAACTCATACAACTCAACAACAACAAACGTAAACAATCTGATTGAAAAATGGGCAGATAACCTGAATAGACACCTTTCCAAGGAAGAAATAGAGATGGCCAACAAATATATGTAAAGATGTATACCATCATTAATTATAGGGAGATCTAAATCAAAACCAGAATGAGACATCACTTCATACCTGTTAGAATGGCTATTATCAAAAAGACAAGAAATAACAAGTGTTAGAGAGGATGTGGAGAAAAGGGAAACCTCGCATACTACTGGTAGAAATTTAAATAGAAAACAGTATAGAGGTTCCTCAAAAAAATTAAGAATATGATCCAGCATTCCCTTTTTTGGGTATTGTTGATGAAAAACCATCCAGCCTAAGAGAAAGCTTATAAGATATTTTTTGAGCCAAACTGACGACAATTGCTGGGAAGAAAATCTCAACAGCTTGAGAAAACGCTCTGGAAGATGAAAGTTTTGCAACTTACTTTATACATTAGAATCAAAGGAAAAGGGTTAAATGAAATCCATTGGTAGTAGATTAAGGGGTGGGAGAAAACAAAGCGGGGAAATCTCTGGGATTGGATAAAAAGTAAGTTGGAGAGACAGATACTTCTTTTCATTGGTGGGGACAGGATAGTTAATAGCATTTTACAGCACATAGAGAAGGTAATCAGGGGGCAAGAACAATGAGGGATTCTGTAGTTTCCTGCCATGGTGTGGTAGGTTGTACCCTGGGGAGTCCCGAAAAAGGGATTACTCTGACTTTCCAACGGTATGTTATCTTAGATGTAGAAAAGACAATAGACAGGCTCACTTAAGGTAAGATTGACCTTTATCAAGGAAACTACAGACCAAGGATGTGTCTACCAGCCACTACCCACTTTTAGTTAGGAATTTTTATGTTCAGACCATCCTATATGATTAATTTTCGTCTCTGAATTGGTAGGGACTGTTATGCAGGCCTCCTCTGAGGTTGTCAGATTTAGTATGTGGCCCCTTTTTTGTCCATAGTATCTACCTGGAAAATTTAAAAACACTTACATATAAAGATATATGTACCCCTATGTTCATTCCAGCATTATTCACAATAGCCAAGACAAGGAAACAATCTATGTGTCCTTTGACACATGATTAGACAAAGATGATGTAGTTTATGTATATACAATGGAATACTACTTGGCCATAAAAAAGATGATATATTGCCATTTGTGACAATTGTGGATAGATTTTTGAGAGTTATCATGCTAAGTGAAAATAAGTCAGATGGAAGAGGACAAGAACTGTATGACTTTTACTGATATGTGGAATATAAAACAAAAAGCAGCAAAAGAACAAACAAACTAACAGATACAGATGATAAAATTGTGGTTACCAGAGGGGAAGGAGGGTTAGGAGAGGATGAAGAGGGTAAAGGGCGTTAAATATATGGTAATGGAAGGAGACTAGACTTCACGTGGTGAACACACAATGGAGTATACAGATGCTGTATTATAAAGTTGTACAATCTGAAATTTATATAATGTTTTTAACTGATGTTACCCCAATAAATTTAATTTTTAAAAAAGAAAGCATAAAATACCTAGAAGAGAACATGGGATAATATTAATTCAAAAATAGTTTTGACATGGGAAAAGCCATTCTAAGCATTCCCAAAACCCTTAGGTTATACAGGAAAAGGTAACATCCAAATTTATATCATGATATTTTAAATTTTTGTCAATTTTAAAACTTATGCAATAAAAAAGGCAATAAAAGACAAGAGCAGATTTGAAAAAAGTATTTGCAATAAATATGATGAAACATCCTTAATATACAAATAAGCAAATAAATTCTCACAAATCAGCAAATAAATAAATAACCCATTAGAGGAAATGGGCAAGGGAATTCACCAAAAAACATGAATAGTTAACATATGGAAAGATATTTAACTATATTTATACTTTAATGTGTACAAATTAAAACAAAAATTGTCATTTTTTTCTATCCTATTGAAAAATTGAAAGGTTAGGTAAGCCCAAGGCTTACCTATAGGTATTGATAGTATAAATTATTACAAACCTTTTATGAGAAATTTATCAACATCTTTCCAAATTACTAATGAGCATATCCTTGACCTCTATCTTGAAATTTATCCTACTTATATATCTGCAAAAGTTTTCAGAGATATATGCACAGGAATTCCAATTTTGTTGCAGCATTGTTTCTAATAGTGTTATGGGCCGAATTGTGTCTCCCCAAAATTCATATGTTGAAGCCCCAATGCCCAGTACCCCAAAATGTGACTGTATTTGGAGACAGGGCTTTTAAAGAAGTGACTAAATTTCGATGAGGTTGTTGGTTTGAGCGCTAATCCAATTTCACTGGTATCCCAATAAGAAGAGGAGATTAGGATGCAGAGATGCAGAGGAAGACCATGTGAAGACAGGGAGGAAATGGCCATTTCCAACACAAGGAGAGAGCCTTCCAAAGAAATCAACCCTGTTGACACCTTGATCTCAAATTTCCAGCCTCTAGAACTGTTTGAAAATGAATTTCTGATGTTTAAGCCACCCAGTCTTTGGTATTTTGTTATAGCAACACTGGCAAACTAATAGGAATAATAAAAGTAAAATCTTTTCAATGGCCATAAAAGAAAATGTGACCAGTGGTTATCTCCAGAAAGTGGGATTACAGACTAGGCAGGATAGAAGACAAGGAAATTTGATGTTTTACCTTATACCTTTCTATTGTGTTAATTTTTAAGTATTGAACCTGTATTACTACAACAAAAAAAATAAACTTAATTTTTGCTGTTGTTGTTGTTGTTGGGGAATATGGAGGAACAGTGTGTTTCTCCAGGGCCCATCAGCTCCAAGTCATTGTCCTTCAATCTAGTTGTAAAGAGCGCAGCTCACTGGCCCATGTGGATTCCCACATGGGAACCAGCAACCCTGTTGTTCAGAGCTCATGCTCTAACCAACTGAGCCATCCGGCTGCCCTATAAACTGGTTAACTTTTTAAAGCGAAGGAGAATTTGTGTCAATTTTGTCTGTGTATGCATGTGTCAATTTTTAAAGTCCTAGAAAAATGTCCCGAAACCTCCTTTGAGACCACAAAATTTTTCTCTTTTTTTATATATCTTAATTTGCTATTTCTTCATGATCTAGCTTTAAAAATAAATACAATTCATTTTTAGTCTTTTGTTTGGTACAGTTGCTAGTAATTTAGCAGTATTGTTTTCTATTGTTTTTCTTTCACATATATTTGGATTTTTCATCTTCCAAAACTTAATTTTGGATGCTCGAGAATTGCACTGAGGTTAGAAAAATTCCTCAGCTTAAACTTGTTATTTTCATGAATACACTAACCAACCTACTGTAACATGAAATAAATGATAACCATGCAGTTGTAATAACCCTCTCTTAATTATAATCTAGGCCAGAAAGGGTTAGGGATAAATATATAGTAGACAGCAATGTTATTGGGCAATATTCCAGTTTAAACACAAGTCAACAGCGTTACTTCAAATCTCCTTAGAAACATGATTCTCAGATAACTAAGGGACAAGGAAAATTGTCTAGTCACTGATTATTGGTTGACGTTAGATGTTAGTACAACTCTAATAACATTTTTTTCTTTGTTTTAGAAGAAGATTACTGAAGTCTAAGTAACTATCTCATTCTGGTTAAAAACATGATAATATGAATTGGTTAATAAATGAAGAATGTAAAGTTTAATTAACACACCTGCAAAGTGCTCAGATGTTCTTTAAGCAGAGAGATTACAGACTAGGAGTGGATGAGGTGCATTAACTGAATGGCTGGAATGTCCCTGGGGCTTAACTCCTCAAGCCTCCTCACAAATAGTTTGCGTGGGGTCTACACTTCACTGACATTATAACCCCGTTGAATAAGCATTTCTCCTCTGGGCCTCCTATGGGCCGGAAGCTTCTGTTAGGTCCTATGAGGGCAACAAAAGAAAGAGATGAAATTTGAAACAGCAAAGACCATGGTGAAGTTTAGATATCTGGTACCAGTGGTAGCTTTTAACCAGCCTTGGGGTGAGGGGAGGCTATCCTTAGTCTCAGAAATAAAACTTGTAGAGTAAAAGGACAAGAGAGGAAATATCTCGTGAATTGATGGAGATTTTATAAACTATTTCCTCAAAGGCTCATGTTTAGGATGCATTAATTACGTATGTGTAGCTTATTTGGTCATTTTGTTCAACACATATTTATTTGGTACCTATAATACGCCCGACATTATGCCAGACACTTGGAATAAAATGATATATCACATGGCGTTCCTTACTTTCAGGACCTCACAGATAAATGCATTGACAAAAAATAAACTAAAGGCGAAGTTTTCCATACCTTAGAGGATAGCTGGAGAAGTCCTAGATTCCTGCACAAACAGGGACTTTTCTTTTTCCCACAATGGATTCTTGGTCCAGTATTGTGGAACTATGAACTTCTTTGTGTTTACAAAATGCCTAGCACCCGATTACGAGAAAGGAGAAGAGAATGTGAGTCCCCTGGATTTGAATCCCTATTCCGTAACTTCCTAGGTATATGAAGTTGATTCAAGGTTTAGAATGTCTTTGCTCCAGGTTTCTGTCTCAGAGAATATCAAACGGAGGATAACAACAGTGCCTAACTCGCAAAGTGGTTATGGGGATTCAGTTAGCTACACTTGTGAACTTTAGTGGTGCCTGGCTCATAGTAAGCACTGTTATGTTTACATTTATGTATTTCAGGTTTAAAGAAATATTACTGGCTTCAACATTCAAAAAGAAAACTGTAAAATAGATGAGTTAAAATGAATGAATATTTAGGCATCATTACAATCTATAATTATATCATCTAATCACCTGTAGTTTAATTTCACCCATATAATACTGAAAGGGGGCTAGAGAAGCATTTTCATATGCTTGTCATGACACAGGGAAAAGCTTCCAATAGTTGGCAAGTATAGGTGTGCCCCACTTCTTCTTCAATGCTGGCTCTTATTCTCTGCTGCCTGGACTCGGGTGCCCCCAAAGTTTCCTAATCCAAGAATCACCCCAATTTGCAATGACAGGGAATGGTTCTGCTGATTTACTTGCCTTTCCTTTTCCTTTGGTCCTACTAAAAAATATAAGGTTGTGAATCCCATCACTTTGGAAATAGGTAAAAGACTTTAGAAATCTACATAAGAAGATCTGCACAAATTGTTAACAGTAGTTAACCTTGGGAAGAAGGAGATACTCACTTTTAACCACTTCTGAAGTATTTGAACTTTTACTATTACATATAAGTGTGCAATAAATAACACAACTACATACTTTAAAACCTATATAAGCTCTATCAACTGTGCAATGAAAAAATTAGTATTTCTGCCTTTTGACATTTCTTGTAAAAACTCTCATTGGCATATTGCACTGTTACTTCCCTTTTTACAACTTTATGTGGAAAAGCACTTTGAAAGGCAGCACAGGGTAATAGTAACATCAGCAGATACCAATTTGTGTCCCAACTCCCTGAATAATTTGCTATATAACCTTAGATAAATCATCCAACCTCTCTGACCCTTGGTTTCCTATAATACAAGTTGACTAAATAATGCCTACGTGTTCTAATCATTAATAAATTAAATCACTATTGCTATGTGTGGCATGGTTGCTGGAAGTTTCTTGATGTCCACACTCTTGGCCTTCTACCAGAACTCCCAGTTACAAAGATATTCCCCAGCATACCTTGTAGTCAACGAGATGTAAGCAGAAGTGACGTTTGCCATGTCAGGATTGCACTTGTAAAAGCAAAAAGCATGTACAACCCTTGAACCTTTCCCCGTTTCTGCTTGCTGAAATGCTGACCAAGGACTTGTATTATCAATTCACCTTCAACAACGAGAGGGTAACACCATCGGGAATGGCAGAAATAAAAGGAACTCAGGTCTTTTATGTTATGAAGTTGCCTTGTTATCCCTTATTGTTAGAATGTTCTAAGAGAGAAATACACTTTTATCTTGTTTAAACTACTTTTGGTAAGTTGGACTTTTGTTTTAGCAAAGTTGGAATTTGGAATTGCGAGGGAAAACCAAGTTTATTTTACTTTCCCCAACTGTATTTCAGTTGGCCTTTCTTTAATTCAACTTGTCTGTTCTTTGTAGTAGCGCTGATTCTCTATGGATTTAAACAAACATGTGGTCCCATAGCAGGAAATCATAATTATAAACTTAAACATATGCTAGTTATGACTGATAGTCAGCTTGCTCTATGGTTGGTTGGTGGCCAGTTAATTATTTGTGTACATATTTTATCAAACACACAGGACTGAGACTTCATTGAGTGAAGGACCTGTGGCTTATTCATCTTTTTATACAATATAACATCCTACAGAGCCTGATATTTTGCAAGTATACAATGGATAAATGCACAGTCTTCATTTGAGGAAGGCCAAGTACCTTGAGAGGACTTGGCAATATCTCTGTCCAACAAAGGAACACAGAGAGGGGGACTCGGTGGAACCCAAACTATATCCTGAATGATGTTGAACTCAAATCTAGTGTACATTCCACTCTTGAAAGTACAGGATTAGAGTCAACAGTGACTGATTATACAGTTCTCTAGTCACGCCTCTGTGTTACTTTTCTACCTAAAATACTTGGAACAAACTCTCATGACAAAAGGTCATCTGCAACCGACCTATTCTTTGCAATCTTAAAGAGCCTTACTAATACAATTAATGTCCCCTACTTCTACCCAAGAAATTACATTTATATATATATATGTCTAGGTAATACCTATCATGTTTCTTTCTTTCTTTCTTTCTTTCTTTTTCTTTCTTTCTTTCTTTCTTTCTTTCTTTCTTTCTTTCTTTCTTTCTTTCTTTCTTTCTTTCTTTCTTTCTATATATGTACATTTATATAATTACTTAGCATTACATATTATATGAGGTCAGACAATTAAGTTCACGAACTCATCCTAGAAAAAGTGCTACATACCTTATTGCTGAATATCATCACTAATGTCACCTTCGAAGTGCTGCCCTTGGGAAGCTATGCACTGATGCCAGAGCCTAGTCCACCCCTCAAAGCAACTCTGGAACTCCTTTTCTGGAATGGCCATCAGAGCTGTCATTGTATTACCCTTGATGTCCTGAATGTCATCAAAATGTCTTCCTTTCAATATTTCCTTTATCTTTGGGTAAAGAAAGAAGTCACTGGGGGCCAGATCAGATGAGGGAGGGTGTTCCAATATAGTTATTTGTTTACTGGCTAAAAACTCCCTCACAGACAGTGCTGTGTGAGCTGGTGCATTGTCATGATGCAAGAGCCATGAATTATTGGCAAAAAGTTCAGGTTGTCTGACTTTTTCACACAGCCTTTTCAGCACTTCCAAATAGTAAACTTGGTTAACTGTCCAGTTGGTATAAATTCATAATGAATAATCCCTCTGATATAAAAAAAGTTAGCAACAAGTTCACAGACGTAATTGTCAGACTTCCTAATATATATATATATATATATATATATATATATATATATATATATATATATATATATATATATACTAAAATGTATATATAGTACTAAAATGTACTACTCAACTGAATGTTCTAAGAAAATGTGTCATATCCAAAGGGCTGGACAATGAATTTTGTTATGATGCTTTTATAAGCACACAAATTTCAAAGCATGTCCTGGGGAAACTGATGGTCCTAGGGATATAAATTCATGTTAAATATGTCCAGAAGTTCCCTAACTTACACTTGGATTATCTTAATATTCAGCCTAATGTTTTTAATGAAATCTTAGCTATCTTCTTGACTTTTGATTACATTTATTTTCTCAAACCATAGGCAGACATCAGAGTCTACTTGGTGTCTCTAAAATAGTCTGAGTCATTCCCAGTTATGTCATAATGTCAGCATTCCCAAGAACAAGTCACAGAGGACATGCAAGCAAAGCACGCCAGGGGTTGAAAACTGAAAATGAAATGCTACTAATGGCTCTTGACTTCTGGTTCAATAGCTTTTTGCTAAAGCCCTCTTCATAGGTTTCAGAATAATATCTCGCTCATACATCCTACTTCTTGGTGTTTCATTTCATCTCTATTGCTCAATTATAAGCTCCTGCCTCCTTAGTTTTTCTGGTACAGACTGCTAACTCTTCCCCAATATCCATTCTCTCTTTTCCTATGGTAATAGTGCTTTTTCCCTCTACTCCACACGTTTTTGCTTGTAACATGTTGCCAGTTCGAGACTAAGCACACCTGCTAGCCCTCTAGGAGCCAGGCATGGTCGTCTAAGTCTTTGACTTTTGAATGTAAGCAGCAGGTATGTATATTATTTCTACATTTCTTGCTTAAAGGAAACTTCTTGCCCTTGACTTGTTCTCTTTCCCCTTCCTGGGAACTAGACTCGAGAAGTGTCAGTCACCCAGCTCTGACCATGCAGATAATCATAGCAGCCTAGGGCCTTGGACTAGCAGCATCAGCGTCATTGGATGCCTTTTCGAAATACAGATTCTTGGGCTCCATTCTAGGTCCACTGAACCAGAATCTGCATTGTAGCAAGATCCACAGATGATGTAAATGCACTTAACACTTGAGGAGAACTACCATAGTAGGGGATGATGGACCAACAGGGTATTTTGTTGAGCAGAGCTGTCTGCCAGCCTGGTCTGTTCATTGTAGAGTACTATGAGAGAACACAATAAAATTTTATCTTATTTAAGCCATTGAATTATGGTTTTGGTTTTTGTTGTTGTTGTTGTTTTTTACTACTACCCTAACTTACATGGTTTTTTGTCCTTGTAATAGCAAACCTACTTTTTAAATCTCTTCCAGAGTCTTGTGGAGAAAGAGATGAGAAAGGATATTTCCTTTCTGAATATTCTAGAAACTCCCTCCACCCTTTAGAAGAGTACCTAAATTTAACTCAATCTGTGTTGATTTATCTGTGACTGGGAGAGTGGGGAGTGCTCTTACCCGATCCTCCTGAGTATCATTTGCACATTCCAATGATCATTGTTGGTCTTCTTAAGGATGCTGAGTTAAGAAGCTGAATATAAATATTTAACGAAGTGAATGCACAATGTCTCCGGAGATGGTTTCATCATTTTTTCCCCCAAAAAAACCCAAATCCTAACTATCAGCATTAATCAAATAGACCACATTAATTTAAAAGTACATTACGGCATGTAGGCTCTCCTTTTAATATATAGACTCCCACCCACTATTTATTTTAACAACAACCATTTCTCTGTCTTCCTTCTTTCCATCTCTAGTTTGGTAAACATGTTTTCTAGACTGGAAATTCCCTTGCTTCAATCCAACAAATATTTACTTAATGCCTCCGAAGTGCTAGGCCTTATATTATATGCTAGAAAAATAGTAGCAAATAAATTAAAACCGATTTGGCCATATGTAGCTTACAGTCTAATTGGGCAGAAGACAAACGAACAAGTAATTACATGGCTGAAGAATTGTTAAGAAATGGAAAGCACTTAAAATACTTGCAATAATGTTCATTGACTGAACAAATGAAGAAATAAATTAACCATTAACACCTTCTCTCCAAGCCTCCATAGAGATAAAGAGCACAGTTCCTTTATTTTCCCTTTCTTGCTTTGCGTTTATATTGGTCTTTGAGCCTGTGCAAGAGAAGCTGGATAATCAGCCAGCTAAAAATAAGGGTTTACAGTTAATACCTATAGAAAAATGACTGGAAAGAAACTTAGCAAAATGAAAACACTTGCATTTGGTGGTAAGACTGTGGTTTAGTTTATTCTTTTCCTTGGCATTAAAATATTGATTGAACAATACATTAAAATTGGGAACAAAAAGGGCATGTTTGTGTGTTATTCTTCTTTATCATCTCATAAGTGAAGTTGCATTTCCTGTGCAATACCAGTATCGCACTGGGGGCCGCTGGGACTAATGCCCTTTTCCCTCCTTCTTGCCTAATGCAAACAAGCCTCTGCAACGTCTGATTCCTGGTCTACAGAGGGCCCATATTTCCATTTCTGTATTGCCACAATTGAGTTTTAAATATTATCTTCACCTAATGCTCAAACCTGGTAGCCTTCTCTGAGGCATCAATCAAAGGTCAAGTCCTTTTTTTTTTTTTTTTTCACATCACTGATTTTCCTTGAAAATCCATGGACAGCAGATAGGTCAGACAGTGGAGTTGAAATTGCTGAAATAATGAAGAATTTGCTCAGGACAGGAGATAAAAGGTGAGACAAGCAAAACAAACTACTCTTGGATAGGGCACTTCTGAAACTGGAGTTCTGCCCAGAGAAAACCACACTGTTAAGCTACTTCTGTGTAATAAACCATTCCCCAAATTAGTGGCTTACAACAAGAGCTATACTTTTGCCCCCGATTCCCCAATTTGGGCAGGGCTTGGTGGGGGCAGCTCATCTTTCTCCATTGGCTGGGGTGGCTCACCTGGACTGGCGGATCTCAGAGGGCTTCACTCACACTGCTGGAGCTCCAGCTGGGATGGCTGGAATGGCCAGGGATGGCTAGGCCTGTTTCTGCCCATATGGCCTCTCTGTCCACCAGGGTAAATGGACTCCTTTACATGGTGGCTCAGGGCTCTCAGAAGAGTGAAAATACAAGTTTCGGGGCTTCACAAAGCTTGGGGCTGTGTTACTTCTGTTCCATTCTCTTGGTCAAAACAAGTCACAAGGCCATCTCAGAATTAAGGGAAAGGGCTAGACTCCACGTCTAGATGAGAGGTCCAGCAGACATTAGGAATAAGAGTGGTTGTTGGTGGCCATCTCTGCATGTCACCTACCACGTACTGTGTGTCACCCTCAAATACCCACTGAAAATCCACTGAACATCTGCAATCATCATGAAGATTACACCGAAGAGGGGAGATTAATGCCACAAGTGGTGTGTGGGTAGGAAACATAAAGTGACCTTACTCATCTTTAACATTATGATTACAACAACTGCTACAACTAAAAGGTCTAAAATGTGTTAACCCTAACAAGTTAATATCACATTGAGTCATTTGACGCTCATCAACCTGCGAGGTTAGCACTATTTCTTACAAGTGAAAAAACTGAAGCTTTTTTTCTTTGTCATATCTTCTCATTTAACCGATATTTTCTTTGGAACTTATCTGTACTTATATATTTCTTTATTCAGTTTAATTAATTTATTTTGGTTCATTGTATGTATTCTTATAAGCTGTCCTAATTATGTGAGGTGGATATGTAGATAAATAAATAGTTTGCTACATGAATATGTTACTATTTATCTACCTTAAATTAAGTTCAGGGAGGTTTAGAAACCATCAATATTACATACTTAATGCAAGGCAGAACGTGACACTTAACTTATCTGGACCTGAGAGAGCTAAAATAATAAAATCTTAATTGCATTCTCTATTTCAGGTTTCCTTAAACTCCTGGGTTGTACAAGGCTCACATGATTATTAAACACAGAGGAAACTGAATAATTTTGTAAATAATTTTATCAAGCAATAACTTATTTCAACTAGTTTACTTGAATTAAATTCAGTAAATACTTATTAAGTGATTACTTTGTACCAGGTACTGGTTTGTGTGCTTGGAGCACGTAAGTGAACAAAACAGATACTCCTGGCTGTGAGGAACTTACTTTCTAAAAATGGCATCTTGTAAACAGAAAAAAAAAAACACAACAAATCATTTCATTGGGGGAGAAAGGATTTGCAAATGTGATTGTGTAAGAGATTGAGCAGGAGTTTATAATGATCATTTTTATGGTATCTTTTGTTTTTTGAAATTTTTGTCACAGGAAATTGAACTCTGGCATTTTCTCCTTGAGTAAGAAATCTGAGCTTTATCCCTGACAATCTCTCAGTCTTCAACTCCTCTGGGCATTTGAATGATAGCAATGATTTTTACAGATTCACAATTTATAATCTAAAGATTTCTTCATGTCTTCCACTACCACTCCTCTCTTGTTAGGAAGAGTCAGAAAATAGACTCCCCATGTCTCATGCATGACCTTTCATTTTATTTTTACCCTTCAAAGTTGAACACAGATATAAATAGACTCAAGTCCAATAAACATCCATTTGAGGCTACTGATTATCCATTGGGTGGATATCTTCCATTACTGCACAATTTTATTTATCACTTTTTATTATTACTGTGTTGCATTCATTATAAAATTAGAAGAGCAAATGTAATAAACTCTTTATATAATAGAACAAAAAAAAATTGTTACCATTCTGGCAAGAGGCACCACCATTTGAGAATTCATATGCTTACTCATTGGGTGGTATGTAAAGGTCTAACATTATCTTAGAACTGTCTTATGAGGAGTGTAATGTGAAATGTATACAATTTCATACCTTGAAAAGATACAAACACAAAAATTTGAGGACTATCTTTATGAGAAAAGCTTGTGACCCCAAAGTTCTTGTAATTCAGCCAAGAAGGCCAGACAGATACCATAACACAGGGCAGCATAGGACAAAAGCTAAATAAATGATATGTGGACTACATTGATGGATGGGGCAGGGAACAGGATGCTTTGATGCAGGTGCTGTACTAGGTATTTGAAAACATTGTCTCATTTAATCCTCCCTACAATACAGTTTTACTCATTAGAATGAATATGAGTAAAATGCAAGACCTGATAAGAAACTCACTTTTGGACATATTAGAAAGAAAAAAATCTAGTTTCTCTAACTTTAAAGTCCAAGCAATTAACATTGGAATTGATTAACAATTCAAAGTACACTGAATTCAATTGAATTGAACATTTTCCAGGTCTTCCTAGCATGTTCATAAGCTTTGAAGATACCACAAAGGAATATACGTGGAATTGGAAATGCCTGAGTTTGAACCCTGACTCTGCCATTTCCCACTGGCAGCACTTGGAGCAGGGCACTTTTCACATCTTTAAAATAGAAAGGATGATACCTACCCCCTATGGAACCTTTGGTCTTGAACTGGACACCTCTGTGAATGGGACTCACCAAGCTCCTGGTAGGGAGAAGTCCCCAAGGAAAAGGGAACATGACATGATCGTTATTCCCACTCTAACGGAGGCTGAAAACAATAGAAGGAAATGAACAGTTATCCCAGTCTGGTTCTTACATGTTCACCGGCTCACAGAAGGAGCTTGGAAATAGTTTTCTAAATGAGGTTTGGGAATTCTTTGTGGATTTCAATCACCCATCCTGTTGCTGGACCTCATTAGCACACATAATTGAAAACTGACTCTGTATAATAAGGACAACTGGAATCTCCAGTTTGAAGGCAGTTACTTTGGTGTTATTTTTCCTCATTCTCTCAAAACCCACCAGCAGCCACCCCTCAAACATACAACATCAGAAGCTGGGGAGAAAACTGACATTCTTCCATTACTATATTTCCTGTGATCTCAGCCTATGTGGGAGCTTTTGTTTCATACCATATTTTTGCAACAAAAGCAATGTATAATAAAAGGTCTTACAGAAATCCTTGATATTGGCTTCCTTAGAGCACATATTCTTAATGGAGGACAATATTATTGCCAAGGAGGTGAAAATTAGTTCTTAGAGGATGAGAAAAATCAGATATTACATGGTTTGCGACCCTTCACAGTACGTAACTAGACATACAAAATGTCTGTGGTATTCAAAGTTCATGAAGAGGGGACAGTTAGGAAAATAAAAGAATGTCAGAAAAAGGCTCTTTGAAGGAGATAATAATGAAAAAATGTTGAGAAACACTGTCTTTGAGAAAACATAAAATTCTCCAGCTATTTTTAACTCCAGGAAGAAGACAGGAGACAGGACTATTGTTGGTGCCCCATTCTAGAACGGCAGTTTCAGTGGTTCCAATTCATTATGAAAGCGGTTAAAGGGAAGGGCTCTGCAGACAGGCTGCTGGATTTGAAGTCCAGTTCAACCATGTATATCTGTGTGATCTTGAGCTAATTAACTAACTTCTCTGTGCCTCATTTTTTTTTTTTTGTTTCATTTGTAAAACGAATATTGTATTGCCTGACTCTTAAGGTTATTGTGAGAGATATTGGACCTGGCCTACATTTAAATGAATCAGCAGAAGCCACTCGTGCCTTTTTGTTTTAGTGCCTGTGAATCCACATCTTCTAGTTGACCAAATCCAGGCAACATACGGTTTTTTTAACTGGGAATTTTGAAAAATATAGGATATATTGAAATAGAATATAGAAAAGAATATACATAATATATAGTCCCACAAGACGAAAAGCTAATTTATGTTAGCATTTTGCTTTAGTCTTTTTTTAATGTATAAAAATTTTCAATTATACAGTAACATATGTATACATACTCCCTTCTGTCCTCTCTATACCTCCAGCCTTACCATTGTGAAGCAAACCTTTTAAAGTGCCTATTGCCTGCCAGGTGTAATTTCCTTAGAGGTCTTCTTTCTGAATACCTGAGAGATTAGCCATCCTGCAAAGCAAGGTAAATGTCGTCATTCAGGTTAAGACCCAAATAACATCTCCATTAATTGAAACAATATTTTGACTGTGTGTTATACTGAGAGCAGAACTGTAGCGCCAGGTACAAAAGTTAGCTCTTCAAAATGAAAATCCAGGGAGTTGAAGTGAGTTAAACCTGCTGCCATGTCTAGGTGGCATTCCAGATGTTTCTCACAAATGCTAATGAATGACCCACTTCCCCTATCAATAACAAATCCAGTGGTGGCATTTGCAGAGGACTCAGTCCTTTTGTCTTTAGAGTGTAGATCTCAGCAAAGGAAGTTGTGATCAGACCTGGGAACCATACTGGTTTGCACACTGCCAAGCGTCCTGGGCGTGGAGAATTCTGTGCTGGGCAAAGGAGAGAAAGTCAAGCCCTGAGTGAGGCAGCCCTTGGAAGCTCGGGGCTCCTCTAGCACTAGGCTGTGACCCCAGGGACTGGAACCTTATGTGAATGGCAGACACCCTCAGATATGGTTAGCTACTCATCCAAGGGAGACAAGAAGACAGTTTGTTTAGATAACAGGGGTTACAAGATAATAGCCACTGCCCAGAATAATATGTTCTCTCCTGGGATAACTCTTAGATCTTAGAATTTGTCAGAGAGAAGGAAACAATATGTAGTGCTCTTATGGAGGTCTGGAAAACAGAGCTGTGGAATAGCCCACAAGGTTTCAATTATGGCCTGAGCATTTTCTTTCTCTCTGTCTTGTGGGGCGGCCTACAGGGTCTCTGGTCCCGCTCCCCACATAAGAACGCAGGACGTGGCTAGACCAAAAAGAAACACCCACGGAGCCATAGGTAGGGGAGTCATACCACTCTAGTCTCACTGGAGGCTAGATTCACATGACGTGGGACCTGCCGTCTGCTTTTCTGCCAACCGACTGACTCGACTTCAATCCACCGTGCTAACTGCAATCCGCACTTGCCAGCCACCATCTTCTTGCTAGCCCCGAGTTGTTGCTAGCGTAGCCACAGCAGTTATATTAGTGGCCAACGGCTCACTGGTTACAGCTGATGGCCAACTAGCCACAGCTGATGGCCATCCAATCACAATTGATGGCCATTTACTACTTGAGCCAGCAACTTTTCACGTGCAGCTGAGAGCCTGGAAACTGCACTCCTGGCTCTGTCCCCATACTCTCTCTCTTTACTTTAAAAGCAAAAATAAATATTTTCAATATTTTGGTATAAATTATAATTATTGGTATTGGTAATGATTATAATAATGCCACATGTTAAGTGCTTCTCTAGCGCCATGCCCAGCTTCAGGCTACTCAAAACATCACTGAGAATCAGGACATATCTCCATTTTACAAATGAGAACTAGTTTGCTTCACTCACTCAGTCACTCACTCTCTCACCATTCAAAGAACATTTACTGAGCCTTTTCTGTGTGCTAGGCCCTGTGCTGGTACCTCAAAGAGCTCACAATCTACCACAACTAATAAGGACAAATGCTGGAACTAAATGTCACGTTTTTATTTTGCTCACTTGAAACTGGTGGAGGAAAAGGGGGGCCTCTCAACCAGAGAGGAAATGCTGCAGAGTACTAGCTTTTCAGCACATGTCAAAAGGGGCGGGAGGGAGTCTCATTAAATTTGTTTCTATTTCCAAAAAAAAACCCTGGGGTGGGAAGAGAATAGAGGTGAGAATACATGAAACTAAATGTATTTGCAGAACCCGCAGAGGAGAAAAGACAAACAAGCAACTTAGTACTTCTTTCCCTGTTCCAGCACTCTTTCCTTGGTCCGCTTCCTAGCACTTCCTGCTAACCATCACTTGTAAAGCACTTACTTGTCTGTCTCCAACAGACTGTAAACAAATTGTAGTTAGATTCCTTGTTATTCAGGGTCTCAGCTCCTGCTCCCCGCACAAGAACACAAGATAGGGTGAGGCTAAAAATGAACACCAACGGAGCCACAGATAGGGGAGTCATACCACTGTATTCTCAATGGTGGCTGGTCGAGACAGAAAAGCAAACATCTGCCGGTACACCAACGAGGGGTCTTCCTGCACCCCAGTCTCGCTGGTGGCCGGGCGAGACACAGGAAGTAGGATCCACATGATCCGCAATCCGTCATTGGCTTGCTAACCGCACTTGCTAGCTGCAATCTGCAGTCCGTTTTTCTGCCAAACCACTCTACCAACCAACCCCCTGGCATAGCCATGACAGTTATATTAGTGGCTAATGGCTAACTGGTAACAGCTGACGGACACCTAGCCACAGTGGATGGCCATCTGATTACAGCTGATGGCCATCTAATAACCGAGCCAGAACCTTTCCACATGAGGCCGAGAGCCTGGAAACTGCTCTCTGGGACTCTGTCCCCACATTCCTTATAGGTGGAGAGGATCTTATTTATCTTTTTTTCCCCTAGTACCTGGAGGATTTTCAAAAGCTTATTTGATTAAAATGAACAGATGAATGAACAAATGGCTGCATGCATTTCTCTTGGACAATTCTCCTGCACACATAAGCACGAGTATACTGATTCACACAAAGGACAAAAATCACACATATCCATGTATATTTTCAGAGAAGTGAGGACACTATTCTCATTACTGCTCCCAGACATCTTATGTGGTCACCTCTTCCATCCCCATTCCACCCCCAAGTCCGATTCTACCAGCACAATCACACCACCAGCACCAACATTCAAATCTCCCTCTCTCAGCTGATATAAGAGACACTAAGCTTACTGTAAGCTAATCTAACAGTGTGCCTAGAACAGGACCATGGCAGCTTTCAGATGTCTTGACATTTTGACTCTATATGATCCTGGAAGAAATTTTGCCCAGCATTTGTTTTCTATTAAGAGAAACTCTTATTTGGGGGAATTTTCACCTGGGCAGGAGAGGGGATCTCCTGAAAAAGAAACTCAGATAGGATTCAAATGTGAAGACCTCTGAGCTTCCTCTGTGTTCAGGTAGGTGTGAGGGAGCAGAGGAACTCATTTTACAGTGTGTTTTTGACGTCCTAGACATTCTGCTAGATGTTTAAATGAGATACCGGTAGCTCATCTAATTACCATGAAATAAAAGTTTCCACATGGCTGCTGTGAATCTCATTTTACAAATGAGGAAGCTAAGGCTGAGCATGGAGAGGAACTTGCCCCTGGCTCACAGTTAAGAACTGACCACCTTCCGGGAACTTCAGATCCACAATGCTGTGGCCATTAGGTAAGTTTTCATTCTTCCTACTCAGTATCTATTGCATACACAAAACACTGTTAGTATTACCGAGAGTCCAAAGCTAGGGTAGATCTGCTCTCATTGCCTTTAAAACACGTATATTAAAATATGAGGGAGTAATACAAGTGCATATATCATTATGATATCTGTGGAAATGCTCTTAAAACACAGGGGTTAAGGGTACTTACCTCTGAGCAGTCGAAAGTCTGCAAATAACGTTTGACTTTGCAATGAGCCTTCCGCATGCGCAGATTCAACCAACCGAGGATTGAAAATAGTATTTTCCATACGAGCTGGGAATCTGTGGTTGGGAAACTGTGGCTGGGAATGCGAAAATACTGTTTTCAATCCACGGTTGGTTGAATCTGCCCCTGCAAACCCAGGGATACAAAGGTTCTACTGAATTTACTGACAAAAATCCAAATATAAGTAGATGCGGTTCAAACCCGTGTTGTTCAAAGGTCAACTGGGTGAGCAAATTTCTTGGAAAGTCAGAAGGTGAGAACACTTCCTAATGAAGGAAAAATGCAGCTTTCAGCTGGGTGAGTGTTCTATCCCTGGGCGACTGTGATGCTGTCAGAGAGGAAAAACTTTTTGTCTTCCCTCTGTGTTCAGTAACTGGAGGCTTGTGAATTAAATTGACAAAAGACAGATTAGCATGAGAAATGACAGATTTTTATTCACATTGGTATATGTGGGAGTTCACAGGAAATTGTGACTCAAAACCAATAATCCTTTCACAGCTTAATCATGGATGCAAGAGATGTCCTCACAAAAGGTACAGATGATGCAGTCCCCATGATCCAAAGTCACTTCCAAAGATAGCCAAAGACAGGAAAGACCCTCACTGTCACTATCCAGGCAATGAGGAAAGATAGACAACCCCCTGAAAGCTAGCTGGCAAAGGTCAATAGGATACCGTCTGCAAATGGGGTGCCTAGGTTCCCACATTTCTGTTCAGCTGACTGCAGATTCCTAGGGCCCCCAACCTGATGGTTGGCAGGCTGCAGATGCCAGCTCAACCATCTTCACCCCCTTCCAGGTGTAAACAGAAAGAGAATGCTCTCACTGAATTCAGGTCAACCTCTCAAGACGCGAAATTACAATCTCTGTCCCGGAGAGGGAAGGGATCTGTAGTCAAGAGAGGTCAAAACTGAGAGTCACTCAAGAGTCAAAATACCCCAAATCTAATTCCTTCAAGTGCTTTCTCTTGCCAGTCTGAATTTAGAAAGAAAAGACAAAGAGAAGTTCTTTCCACCTCATTCAACTGGACTCTAGGCAGAAATCCAGGAGACAGACTGGTAAGGGAAGCTTACTTACCTGCTTCATCAGAGATTCTGAGATCTTAGCTTCAGTCTCTGGAGCAAGTGGGGCAGGGTGGGGATGGGAGAGTTCCAACCATTCCATTCTCATTGTCACACTGTCAGGGAGGAGAACTTTTCCTCTACCCTCATAAGGTCAGTCATTGGGCGCCTATGAATTAAACTGACAAAAGACAGATTAGCAAGAGAAAAGATAGGTTGGTTTGTTCATGTATGTATAATGTACCCATGAGAGTTCACAGAAAAATGTGACTCAAGGAGGTGGTTAAAATTTGTGGCTTATATACTATCTTAATAGGGGAAGGGGAGGGGAGAAGGCACTTACTGGAAAACATGACTTTTAGGAAAGATAAATGGGCCCTTAGGAGAATAGATAGGAGATATAATTTTGTGACAATGTCTGTTTAGTGTGGTGCTGATTTCTATTTGCCAGTGATGGGAGTTGAGCTTTCCTGGTTGTTTCTAGGGAGGGGATTTATGACAATTGAGTTCTCTTTGGAGGCTCTGCTTTTAGGCAGATAAAGGAGTTAAGAAAAAAAGCCTTCTCAAATGCCTTCAGCTCAGCATAATTTTCATGCCATGGTGGAGTATTCTGGGCTCCATCAATGAAGAGAAAGGCACTAACGTCTTACTACTTTATGAAATATGCTGGGAATATACCTTACTTTAAATGAAGCAGGGTGTTTTGACAGGGTACTTTTGACTCCTTGGCATTTGGAAACCCCAAAAAACCAACCATTAAATTTATAGCAAAGACAAAAACTACTGTTTTCAATCCACGGTTGGTTTATTTGCCTAAAAGCAGAGCCTCCAAAGAGAACTGCTTCTTCTTCTGTTCATCACCATCTTGCTCCCTCTTACCTGAGTCTGAGGTCAGAGGTGAACTGAGTGTGAGGAATAGGCATAAAGGTTAGCAGTGGGTTTGCAAATGACGATTGGCATAGTACTTGATTTTTATATTAAAAAAATCTAAAAGCTTAGTTTTTTTAAGTCATAAAATAGGAGTAAGTATTATGGCATTAAAAATATTCACGTACTCCCCTTATAGGCTATGGGGAAATGTCTTTTTGCCTTTCAGAGATTCTGACCTAAATGTAACATCTCAAGCAGGATGACAGGGCCATTTAAAATAAAATTCTCAGAGGCATGAATCTAAGGATTATAATCTAGATAGGTTTATTAAATACAAATAGGTGGTTGGATCTAAGAATGAAACTCTGGGTTTTCATATCCAGGACCCATGGTCCTCGCTTGCAAATCTCAGACTCCAAAGGAGAATGATGAATTTTCTAAGAAACTCAAGTTTAGGTTTAATTATTGGAAAATGAGGGCAGAAACACATCAAAAGGGGACCCCCTGGAGTGAGAAGCATTAAAGATAAATTTTTTTTCTGGAACTATAAGAGCCTTGGATTTTGACATGCTCTGTAACTGACATTCAGTGAGCCTCAGGGTATGGAAACAGTACTTTAAAAATATATATCTTAGACTAATTTGGAGAAAATAAAAAAGTACGATTATTATATTAAACTTTTTTAGATTTAAAAAACTCCAAATAACCTAGCCTAGTAAAGTATTTTGTAAAATACTTTCTAGTAAAGGTTCTTAAAATTCTTCCTTTCAAAAAGAATAACCATTATAAGTATGATTATTGATATTTTCATCACTTCTGAAAAGACTTTTCATGGGTATTTCATTTGAAAAGAATAATTATCAACTTAGTACATCCACTGATGAGTTGTAAATTGGCAAGTCTAAAGTAATAGGCCAGTCCTTGAAAACACATTTTGCAAATTAATCTTTTCCCCCTGGTGACAGTGCTTAAACATGAATTTGTATCTCAAGTCTTTTCTTGTAATAGTGCAAAGTGAAGAAAACAACAAAGATATTTTACAATAAGGTGAAAATTAAAAATGAAATAAAAATACACAGTAGGACCACTGCTAGCCTCTAAGGAACATTTCTGGAAATTTGAAGAAAGCCCTCTTTCTTTAGGATGTACATAGCAAGGCCACAGAGCATACAGCTTGACAAGAAAGAGAAGCATGGGCTGGATTTCAGCCCCATGCCTTTTCCACTGGGTACCCTTTTACAAGGCACAATCTCCCCAACACTATGTGTCCACCCGGCAGAATAACATGAAAATATGCTGCCATTTGTGTACACGCACGTGCACGCGCGCACACACACACACACACACACACACACACACATTTATATACAGAGGGTCCCAAAAAATGTATATGTACTTTAAACAAGGAAAAAAACTGTATTAAAATTGTACTATTCAATGTATACCTATAACAAAAGATTAATACAAGTCAGGTATATACATTGTTTTGGCAGCCCCGGTATATATGCATACATTCTCTCTGAAAAGACACAAGGAATTGGTAGCATTGGGTGCTTCTGGGAAGGAGAATTGGGTAAGGAAGGTAAAAAGCAGACCTATTTCCCTGAAAATCCTTTGGTACTTTCTGAATTATATAACTATTGTATGTATGCATTACTTATTAAAAGGAAAATAAAAGTGTAAAGAATTAAATTTTGAATAGAGGATAAAGCAAATATACAAATGAATCTTTAAAAACACAGTGTACATGTGTAGAATATAGAGAAGAGAGGGCCACCTCTATTTGGGAAAATCAGGGAAGGTTTTCTAAGAGTAGTGACATTGGTCATCTTTGTGGTGGGGGAATGGATAGGATTTCAGTTAACAGACAGTGGAGGATCTGAAGGAAGCATATCAAGGGGAGACAAAATGGTGAGGCCAGAGGTTAGCAAGGGGAGTGACCCCTGGAGGACTCAGTAGGCCTGTTTGTGGCCTGATGGGTCTGCGTAGGAAGCAGTGGTGAATGAAGCTGGCAGGAGTCTGGAGTCATAATGTGGAAGAACTAGGTTTCTAGGTTGAGTAATATAAATTTGCATAGTAGATTAAAAAATGAAAGATGTAGCTGAAGATGACAGATTTCTAACAGGTTTATATACTATAGTTTTTCTTGGAAAAAGGAAATTAAAAAGATAGAAGTCCTTATTTGATTAGCAAATACTGGCAATGTTATATCAGTTATTTGAGTTATATTGTTTAAAAAACCTTTTTTCCCCCCAATTTCCTAAATTAAGTAGAAACCCGAGTTATTAATTAAATTATTCTTGAATTTTAAATACACTAAACCTAAAAAGCTCTAATCTCAACTCTGCTAAGTAAGAAAACTGCAATATAGCAATAAATGAGATCAAGAAGGGAGGGGATCGACTAATAATGACTTAAAAATTTAAAGTCAGAAAAAGTGATTCTTTAGCTTACAGGTCAGGTTTTGCATGAACATGAGGCAAACGAAAATAGACTTCCCACTCTGGATTATGAATATCTGTATTGTAGGAGTTTCTCTTTTTAAACCTTTAAACATATTAGCTTAAAATTTTGTGTGCATAAATGCTTTTCATAGTTTATTTTCAGAAAATGAACTGTGGATATCATGTACAGATTTAGAAAGAATGGAAAATGTATTTAAATTAAAATGAGAAGCTTAAATTGGATAGATGTGAATGAAATGCTTCATAGAACGTATCCATAGAAACCACTTAAAGAGAAATGTTAATTCTCTTTGTAAATTGAGCTCCCAGACCAAAATGAGTGTGAGACATTTAGTGTAGGTGTGAATAGCTTTGGTCTTATCTACATGAAACACACTAATTGACAATTATAATTTTTTGGCCATGGTCTCAGCTGATAGTCACAATCAGTTTATGACCATAGAGTTGATGGGATTCAGCTAGTAAAATAGCTAAGAAACAGTGGCCTAACTTGTTGATTTAATCGAGTGTGTGATCAGAGAACCAAGACTGTACTGTCACAGCTTTTCAGCGTTCCTTGACCACACAAAAACTTAAATTTTACCACTTTATCGTGATTATATAAGCAATTTAGGGACACCATAAAAATAATTTGTAAAAGAATAAATTGTCTTCTGTGAACTTCCAAAGTCTCCATTTTCCACATTTCGTTCTAGGCCTGTGCATAAGCAGACATATTTTACATTGTTGCAGACTCAATGTTTGGAATTCAATGTTCTACTTTTGTTTTATATATATATATATATATATATATATATATATATATATATATGTATATATGTGTATATATATATATATGTATATATGTGTATATATATATACATATACACACACACATATGTATATATATATGTATATATGTGTGTGTATATGTATATATATACACACATATATACATATATATACACATATATATACAAAATGCAAAAATTTTCTCATTATTACATTTCTTCTTAATTTAAAATTTTTTCTTTGGCACTATCACACAATGTCACTGAGTTGACGATCATTTCAAAAATGCTTACTGCCCATTATTACTGACTGACGATTCATTACTGCTAACTGTATAGCTTCTTCCTACTCCTCCCCATTATAGGTAGTTCTTTAATGAACTAGTTTTGACTTCACTCACTTCATAGTCCAGCTCATATGCTTTCGACCTGCTATTCATAATGGCCTCAGACATTCTCAAACATTTTGGCTACAGAACATCTGTGTACTCTTAAGAATTATTGAGGATCCAAAGAGCTTTTGCTTATGTGAATTGCATCTCCCAATGTTTACAATATTAGAAGTTAAATAGAGACATTTTAAAATATTTTTTTAAATAACGACATATTTATTATATGTGAACATAACTAAATTTTTATGAAAAATAACTATGTTTTCCCAAATAAAAAAAACATTTAGTGAAAAGAGTGGCATTGTTTAACATTTTACAAACCTTTTTAATATCATTGTCAATGGACAACAACTGGATTCTCACATCTACTTCTGCATTCCATCCGTTGCATATCTCAGTTCATGTAGTCTCTGGAAAACTGAGTGAAAAGGGCATGAACATCTTAGTATTATCATAAAAACAGTTTTGACCTGAAAGGGTCTTGGTTACTCCAGGACTCCAGGTGCTTCACCACACTTTGAAGGTCTCCTGGTGCACACCATGGTAAAACATGCAAAGTTTACATGGTTACAGGGCAATGTGGTTTGCAGTCCTCAAAGACACTTCCCAGAGAAGAGTCTTGATTCTTGATTTAGTTTGCTGTTCATAGAAATTGATAACGGTGATTGTTTATTGCCAAGGTCTCATCCTATTGTACTTTCTCTGAAGGTCAGAAATAATCCATGGGTGCTAGTGAATTAAGTTTCAAATTTAATAGGGAAGTCAAGGCATAGAGAAAACTGACTTGCTTCAGGTGGCCACAGTTGGAGACAAACTCTGGCCTCCTTACTCTCACTGAAGAGCTCTTCCTACTACAGCATAATGAGTGCTAATGTCTAATACATGACACTTTAGCGTTAGGGCCTGCCCCTGAAGCCAGACAAATCCAGGTTAAAACCCCTTTGTCATTCCAGGCTAGCTGTGTAACCTTGGGCATTTGCTTTGCTTCTAGCTCCTCAGTTTCTTCACTTATGAAGTAGACATAATCCCAATTTCATCTTAATATTTTGCCAATATTAAATGAGATAACACCTTAAATCGTTTAAAATGGCTCCTGGCACTAACTAGAGCTATTTTTATTAGCTGAAGTTACTCTTTGTGAACTGCAGAGCATTTGGAGCAAAAGAAACTTCTTAGCTAGGGCTTGGCTCTAGAGTGTGTGAACTGCATCTGCTACTTGGATCCTGACTTAATTAAAGGCTGGAAATCATTGCATGTCTTTGGAAGAGGCTAACATGCCTATGGTTGCAGGGAACGAAGGTAAAAAGTGTTAGCTGGGAAACTTATGCAACCAAGGGTTAAAATAGCCTTGAAGTGAAAGCCGAAGAAGAATCCTGGCCTCTGGCGTGTGATGCAAAGCCAAGTGTGTTTGCCTTTGTGAGCCCAGGAATGCTTCTGGTGAGCTTTGTTTGTTGTGGAAACTGACATGATCAAAGTGGGGAGAATTAAAATGATCCATCAGAATAATAGTCAAGGCTGTAGATGAACTCCTGGCAGAGCCTTGAACCTGAAGGCTCCCACTGAGGACAGACAAGCCAGCTGACAGCAGCTGGGAAGGAAAAAAAGAAAGCGTCTCTAGGCAGACATGTGCAGTTGGAAGATAAAGACCCTGGGTGGGAAACTCTAGATGAGTGTTCAAATTTGGTGAGAAGCAATGGTAAAATGGAATGCTGACTTTGTGTAAGTATGGATTCTTGCAACACCAAGGTTGTGGTTTTCAGGTGTCAGTTTTTAGAGCGGAGTTACTAAGTGAGTAAAGCAGGGACTTTTAGTATTAAAGGATTTGGGGGTGGGGAAACTGCAAATTGCCGTGGAGATCCTGTGCCAATTGCACTGGGTGTTCTAAGATATGATGTCATGCTTCTCCCCATATTAATTTCCAAATGTTAAAAAAAATTCTCATTATTATTAAATGGAATTATGTGTTCTTAAGTAGCTGGCATGATTTTCAATTGTTTGCTCACTTAGTCCTTTATCTCAGTTAGTCCTTTATCTCAGGATGAGGATTAGTAAAATTCTTTGATATTCTATTAAGTGTGAAATGACCTTGGAGCCCCAACTCCTGTTAACTTAGGATGCCTAACCTCAGTGTCCAAGGGATCATAAAACAAAAGTATTGGGAAGAACTTGAAGAAATCCAGTCCTACTCATGTATTTTAGAGATGGGGAAACTGAAGCCGGGAGAGAAGAAATGACTTTGCTTAATATTACAGTCTTCTGCTTTTAGGCCAATGCTTGCCTGTTGGCATGACAAAGAAGCCCCAGGAAACAGGCAATTGGCCTAGAATGATGCCCACACTAGGTAGTGTCACCTTCTGGGCATCTGGAAAGTGAAATGCTGCAAGGATATTACTGTTTTTATTTTTTTAAATATTAGCAATCCTGCTTTTTGTTGTTTTTTATTTCCTTGTGTATGTTGTGTTAATTTTTTTATCTCTGTGCCTCCCAGGGCACACTTCACCAGAACTCTCCTGGATAGCAGCAGGTAAATTCAGAATGAGGTTTTTATAAAGATCATGAACACTCCCAATACTGCGGCCAATGAGAGAACTTAATCATAATACCTTATGTTGAGTGCTTTACAAATCATAATGCGCTGTCAACAAAAGGTTGCTGCCACCAATCCAATGCCAACAGAAGTCCCCAAACTGGGGTGCAGTAAAAGAAAATTTATTTAGGTAAACAGTTTGTAAATCAGTGAAATGCAGCCTCTAGAGAAAAACCAAAAATGTATTCTCTGAGACAAAGGGAAGGCCTACTTATATAGAGAAAGTGCCTGCCCTGGTCCCTGATTGCTCCATTTTTATGCAAGTGATGAATCCAAATTTACACAGTTTGATTGGTCCTCATAGCACTGTTCTGATTGGTCAGAATCCCACATAATGACTGGTCCTTATGGAGTAGCTCTGATCGGTTAGTAAAGATGCAAATGAGGATATAGCTGTGCAGCTCTGATTAGATGGGGCAGGTCTCAGCCCATTGGTCAAAATACCATTCTAAGAACTCCTTTATAAGGGTTGGCTCAGGGCAGGAGGCTTGGCACCCCAACCTGGCTTTTCCCTGTACTGAAGTGTGCGTGAGAGGACCCCTGTAAACAATACCTGCTAGACTCTGATTATGAATTTGGGCCTAGTTAATCACAAGAAATTATTTTTGACAGGTATAGTCCTTCTCAGAGTCAACAGCACTTTTTAATCTCTTCTTCCATTAATCTCTACAAAATCCTATGAGGGAGGCAAAGCAGTTATTAACATCATCCATCTTATGGACGCCCAAAGTGAGACAGAGTTGAGCAGCTTGCCCCAGGTCACAGGCCTCAGAGTTTCTGAGCTGCGCTAGCTGGGGGTATCAGTCCCTCAGGAATGTCAGGTTCAGCACCTCACCTCTCCCTGCCAGCAGAGGCCCTGACTCATAGATTCCCCAAGGTGCAGTCTCTGAGCTCTAGACTTGGTGGGAGTTTCAGAAAATTCTGCAAAAAGGCAGAAGGGAGGTCTAGGGCAATCAGAGAGAAGTGCTCAGACAGGAGGGGGAGGGGAAGGCAGTCTGGAAGTTTCACATTTAAAAAGGTAAGAATTAGTGAGAGGTTTGAGTCTGCAGACTTCAGTGATGAAATCCCAGGAAGAGGCTCCTTCTTGTCATTTCTCAGGACTCCCAGCAATTGCTTCCTCAGGAAAATGTTTGCCCTTTGCATTTCTCTTTATCTGCCATGCTGGAGCACACCCCCATGCCTTGAAGGACAAGGAGTTTGGTCTTACTTGGCTTCCAGGCCCTGGTTCCCATTTAGCACTGAGGTGGGGAAGATCCCACAGGCCTCCTGCCGAGAAGCCTGGAGACAGGAAGGGAAAGTTGTCCTGGCATCAAAGCAGAAAAAGAAATCCTGTGGGGCTATTGGGCTGCCTCTCCCTCTCTGCCAAGGCTTTGCCCTAGCTAATTTCCTGCCCAGGCCCTAACCCAGGTCCCACCCTTCCTCCAGATCCTCTTGTCCCAAACATCACTAAATTAGGGAACCCGGAAAAGGAAAGCTCCCTCCCGCCCCCTAACCCCCACCCCCCGGGTTTCTGTTTGTCTTTGGAAACCACTATGGAGCAAGAAATAGAGCCCACAAATGTGGACCCTTCAGGAATGACCCCCACCTTCGCCCCCTCACTCCAGTAGAGTTACCAAATGAGGCCAATTCATTCTCTGGAATGTAGCAGCCGGGGAAATGATGATTGATACTGACAGGGAAGCTTTCATGTAGCAATATCCCCGGCCACCGGCTGTGAGGCAAAGAGAAAGAACTCTGGAATTCACAACATTCCCCCTCCAATTAATCCCCAGCCACCCCGCGGTGTGTGAATGGGTTGTGCTGGAGACTCGTAGCTCTGATGCCGGGGATTTGCTGATTCCTTTGAGCCCCCTGAGGAGAGGTGATATGGAGAGCAAATAATCAGCATGCAGCGCTGAGGCGAGGTAATGAATTGGCTCTGCTGGGCCTGGCTTCACTATTTGTACACTTTTAGGCACCTCGGAAACTGGGTTTGCAGACAAAAACCTGGGCTGAGGGCCCTCAACCCCCGACCTTTTGTGAGCCTCGATCACTGCGACCTCTCTCTCCTACTAGTTTTAAGATCTGAGTCTTGTTTCAGAAGCCAGAAACCTGAAACGACTGTCAATGAAAAGTGACCAGGGTCCTGATTCTAAACTCTCCCCCACCTCAGTCACATGGTCACCCCAATCAAGACTAGAGTTTTACTTGGTGTTTGTATTCGACTGAATTGCGGTTTTCGATCTAAGACCACTGTCATTCAAAATGCTATGTATTTTTCACTCATAGCTCCAGGTTCACCTCCATGAAGCCTTCCCCAGTGGCAAGAATACACTGTGACTTCTCCGTGTTTTCAAAGCATTTATGACAGTCCAACATGTGTTCTGTTTGTCTGGATATGGGGTCTGTCTCTATCCACTTCAGTGCCTCCCATAGGCCTGACTGAAAAACAATGACTCACATTTATTGAGCACTTACTATATGCTAGGCCCTAAGAGTTTATATGCATTATCACCTTTAATTCTCACAGTGATCTATGAAGTAGGTGCCATTTTCCGCTTTATTGTACAGAGAGGACAAAGAGGCCTGGGTTTGCCTAATCTGTGTGGGGTCACAGACTGGAAGTGGTAACTGGTAAGTATAATAGGTGGAGTCAGATTCCAACCAGGGTCTGTCCCTTACACAACCTCTGGTTCCCACACCCCTCCCATGCCTTTGTTTAGACTCCCATTGCTTCCCACCAGGAGTGTCTGCCACAGAGCTTCCTGCTTCCAAGCCTGCAGACCCTCAACTCCCCTCTATACTGCAGCCAGGAGGATCTCTAAGAGACACCCCCACTGGTTACTCCCCTGCTTAAATTCTTCAAAGGTTCCTGACAGCACTTAGAAGAAAATCCAAACTCTTCATTTTAGCACACAAGTCCTTTGATGGTCAGGCACCTGGAAAGCATTAAATAAAGGTCGAGGCAATAATCCTACCTAATAACCTCTTGGAGGAGTATGCTGGGACGGGCTGTGGAGGAAATGAGGACCTCTTTTTCTTAGGCTCTGAAATCTACTTCTGAACCTGGCTCCCTGAGGGCAGTTTCCACTCTGCCCCGGCCCCCAGCTTGTCACTCTTGGCAGTACTTATTTGTCTTTCTGAGCCCCTCTTCCTTTACTCAGATGGATGGCGTTAGATGCAGATTTTACTTCTGGTTCTACACTATCTGAAGGGAATTCAGGATGAACACTGGTTTTTGTTGCCAGGATCCACAGGCAACTAGACAAAACCTATGACAACATCCTTAACTATTCAATGCTCAGTGTTGACCACTGAAAATCTGCATTTTCCTAACTTGCATGCCAGGAAATCACCTTTTGGACACTAACTCTGGGTTTTCCTCAAGCAGCTGACAAATGAACCATTCAGGCTCTCCCATGGGCTTGCCGGTTACTGTTCATTTTTAGCAGCATCATCTTGCTTTTCATAGCAGTGTTACTACAATTATTTAAGGATTTCATTATAAGACATCCCTATTTTATAAAAACACATAAAACTGAAATCGTCAACATTCCATTGACTAATATTTATTGAGATGCTATTATAAGTATGGGGGGAACTGTGGTGAACCGGACAGTCAAGTTCCCTGCATTATGTGGCTTACTTTGATATTTTCTATTTTATTTTAAAATGCTGGTCCTTACTCAGTGCATTGGTTTAATAACAGAGTAAATGGCTTGATTTGGAAAGCTTTGTCCTAGACCGCAATAAGGAGTTTGGATTTTATTTTCAGTATAATTGGAAACCTTCAGAAGGTTGTAAGCAGAGGAGTAACATGATCTGATTTACATCTTTTAAAAACTCACTTTGACTGCTGTCTAGAGAGCAAATTGTGTGAGGGTGGGTGAGAACAGCAGTAGGGAGACCCACTTGTGAGCTGCTGCATTTCATCCGCAGGAGAAATGATGGTGGCTTGGCCTAGACTGGTAGAAGAGATTCAGAAAAGTGGACGAATGCTATAAATTTTGGAGGCAAAGAGAACATTGGATGTGAGGTGTGAAGAAGAGAGAGAAGGCAAGGATGATGCCAATAGTTGGCTGTTTTTAGCAGAGAGTGGTGTAGTCATTTGCTGAAATGAAAAGTTGGGGGATAATCAAGCTTGCAGGAATGGGAACAGCATATTAAACTTGAAACAAATAGTTCAAGTTTAGGGTACTTACACTTACTACACATCTTATTGAAGATGTTAGGTAAGGAGTTAGACATAACATTAAGGGGACTTGAGTGAAAGATGAGGGTTGGTGATGAAGCTATAAGAGGCAGTGGCATATGGATATAATTTAAATCCATGAGGCTACAGATATTTTCCCAGAGAGACCATGTGTAGGAACAGTAGGCTTAGGACTATTTCTGGACCCACAGAAGCATTAATAGGTCTAGCAGAGGGAAAGTACATCTATTCTGAAAGGGATGCTTCCTGTAACAAAATGGAGTATAAAAAATCATTAGATATATCGAAAGTCTCAAGTCATCCATTGGACTTAAGGTGGACACCTCTGTGTTAAATTACTAAAGAACTAAGTCTAAGAATATACGTGAAATGCTGGTGATATGTCATCTAAAATGTAATTAGGAATTTTATAATAAATTTAACTTTCTGGGGATGGAGCATGTCTCAGATTTTTTGCTTGATCTCTTGTTAAACTTTTACCTACCTGTATAACTTTGGTGCTGTTTTTTCTTTTTTTTTTTTCAGGAATTCTTTACCAAAGTGGGGGACTGTCTGTACAGTATAACTTATTATTTGACTTTATTTAAAGCTCTTACTCTCTTACATTTATCGTAGATATTCTAGCTGAAGGAGTTTTTACTCTCATTCAATTTAACATTTCTTTCTGGGGCTGGAACAAATCCATTTTCAACTTCCTTAGTAAGGAGACTCTACCCTCGGTCTTCCATCTCTCCCTGTCTTCCAGTCAAATAGGGTGTTAGGATGACTTAATTGTGTAAGCCATTCTGAGAAACAGAAGACTTTTCACTCACTCTTTCCAACCTCCCTCCTTCCTTTCCTTCCTCCCTCCCTCTTTCCTTCCCTCCCTCCCTCCCTTCCTTCTTTCTCTCTCAATGGCAGGGTTTTCAAACTTCAAATGAAATCTTAATTTAAAACCCAAAATAGAAAAACAAACAAACAATGGAATGATACCCTTTTTTTTTCTTTCTAGGGCCCCAGCAGCAACTTCATGAAAGCCTAGCGCTCCACAAATCATTACTGAAGTGGATTCACTTGCTCTTTGAGGAGACTTTAGGTAGGAAAAATCTCTAATGTCAATGAGACAGTTGTTTACTCAGAGAGGGCAAATTAAGATTATTCCCTGTGACAGATCACTGACAGGATGTCACCCTAGAGGAATAGTGGAGAGCCAGAGAGCTCACACAGATTACCTGTTAAATATTATAATATTTCATTCATTGATGAGAAAATAGGATATACCTAATGATCTAAAAAAATTGTTGGACGTACACTGGTGTGATTTTTTTCAAAAGGCAATACAATGTTGTGTAAATACTCATTTTGGAATCAGAAAACTTGAATTCAATCTCTGCTGTACCTCTTATCAGCTA